>NC_064924.1:50962116-51269048 GCF_023897955.1 Schistocerca gregaria
GCTCCATGGATGGGACATTACTTTGGCGCTACATTTCCCTTCATGTTAATGTATTCTTCCTCTTTCGATCACTTTTCTTTTAGAATGTTCCATGCCCACAGGTGTGTATTCCAGACCCATTTTCTTCCTCGTTGTGGTTTTTCAGAGGCATCGGTAGTAGTGTCTGATCCAAATAGGTTTAAAATGGAAATGTTCCTTATCTGCACCAATGTCCGTATCAAATAATATGAGTCCAACAAGGGAACATAACACCATCCTTAGCTCGCAATGAGGCTTCGCATCGTCACCAGGGCTACTGTACGTTTTGCTCTGTAGCGCGCCCCCCCCCCCCCCCCCCCCCTCACACACACACACACACACACACACACACACACACACCCGCGCGCGCCCGCGCCCGTCCACTGATGTGATGTGTCAACCACAATACTGAGTGTCCATACTGCAGCTGTGTCCTCTGCCAGCCATCACATGCTGTATGATGTATGGTACGCTGTCCTACTGGCATACTCACTATGCATACATGGTGCAATGTGGCATAGGCCACTGTTGCGCCCTGATTTCTTACGGTGCATAAACAACACCTGATGCTGCTACATTGTCCATGGTGTCCAGCAATTGTAAGATGTAATGCTAGGGTGTAAAGTGATGTTCTGTGTGAATATCTCATTTTTTCCAAATTTTTTTGGGTTAGGCCAGTATTGCATTGATAGCCTATATATTCTGCCATTCTTCCTGCTGAGCCATTTAATAGCCCCAAGTCACTGTCACTAGACGGAAATAAATGGCCTTGAGCATAGAAATAATGGGTCATAGTTTTCAGTGTATAGTTATCAACCATATTAAGCAGAAAAGAAACCAGTGTTTGAATATCTATTTTGTCCAGGACATGTGTCACAGAACAATATTAGATGATGCGCATCTTTCTCTTTATTATTTTGCTGAATGTAATCAATACATCTGTTAATTGCTTATGCCACACACTGATGCCTCTTCACTGAATGATATTTTCATAAATTTAACATTATGTTTCAGACAATGGGAACAACAGGGAAAAATCGGAGATTACATACATAAATTCAAACCAATGACAATAAAAACCAACATTAACTGTTTTGCAGGAAGGGAACGGCAATGTCAATTCTGCCTTTTTCATGATAATCAACTGCGAGCAAAATCATGTTCCAGTGGATATGTGTATGACCTTTCTGCACAGTGCATATAGCTAAACTTTTTTTTTTTAGATTCCCTTTCTGCACCTTGTAGTACGAGCATTCCTAGTCCTACCATGGACTATAACAAAGAAAATGAGGTATAATGTAATTGGATAGATAAGAAAACCACTCACCCCTCAGTGTCAGGAGAACACACATATAAAGATAATGAAATTTGCAAGCTTTTATAGCTAATGGCTCCTCCTTTCGGTAGAAGTGTTGAAGGGGAAGGGAGAGGGTGAAGGAGAAGCACTTGTAAGGTGAAGGAAATGGGGAGAGTTTGGGAAGTCATCTGGAACTCTGGATTAGGTGATATGGGATGAGAAGGGAAGAATGATTGTTGGAGAGTGCATTGGGCAAGATTTGAAAACCTGAGAGCTTAAATGTGGAAGACAGAGTAATACACAAACAGAGATTACTGACAAAACATAGTGTATGGGTTAATAAGAGTGGAAAGCTAAGTCCACTGTATATGGTAGAGTTGGGGGGGGGGGGGGTAGGGAAAAAATAGACAGGTCAGAAAATAGATGTGAAGTGGAGAAAGGAATAGTTATTGAGAAGATATTCCAAGACAGAAGAATAACATAAATTAAGATGAAGTAGGTGGTGTAAACCAAGGATGTGTTGTAATGCTAGTTCCCACCTGTGGAATTCTAAGAACCCGTTATCTGCAGAAGAATCGAGATCATGACTGTCATGCTGTAGAGCATGTTCTGCAACAGGATATTCTGTGTTGCCAATATACACTCTCTGCCTACGCCCATTCATTCTAACTGTTAACTTGGTTATAGTCATGTCAAAGTAAAAGGCTGACATAACAGTTGGCACAGACGTGTGGCTCTCTCATTGATAGTATGTGCTTTGCCTGTTACTGGGATGGTGTAGGTGGTGATAGTGCATAGGGTAATTTGGCATTGATGGTTAGAGTGCTGACATTATTTGCGCTTTCAGTTATGCTGGCAACTGATTCGATATGTGTAGGGATCGTATCAACCCGTTCTACATCAACTGGGTACTTACATTGTTTAATTCATAAATTTTGGGCATCTTATAGTATTTGAGAGTTGTAGCATTGCGTTTTAGTACCTGAATAGTGTAAAAACGTGTAGTCTCCTTCTGCCACCGAGCAGTGTGTCAGCAGTGCCCAAGTAGCAGCATTACTGCATTTATTAGGCAATCTTGTATTTTAATAACTGTTTTAATTTTGTGTCAAGTTGTTTGTGCTCTCTGTAGATTATTTCAGACGTTCTTTGCACAACAGTATTTACTGTATTTACTCGAATCTAAGCTGCACTCGAATCTAAGCTTCACCTGAAAAATGAGACTCGAAATCAAGGGAAAAAAAAATTTCCCGAATCTAAGCCACACCTGAAATTTGATGCTTGAAATTCAAGGGAAGAGAAAAGTTTTAGTTCACGCCTCCAAACCGAAACAAATTTGGTTCTCTGCAATATGGGAAACAATTTAGGTCGAATGAATGATGATACAGCGACAGTAGTTTGGTTCAAGTCGTAAGCTTAGTAGTTAAGCTTTACAGGTAGTCATTGCTATGCATCAGGCACTCTATCTGTATTTATAGGGGTACCCTTCCTTTTTCACGTGCTTCGTCTGGTTTGAATTGATTGCTTATTTTTCTTTGATCTGATAAGTGCCGTTCTCAGTTATAGGTGTTTACGTCACTCTAAGCTGAAAATGCATTACTGTACTGTGTCATGCATTGTTTGTCGCATTCTGATAATGAGTGGTTAGGGCCTGTCGCCACTTGTGGCATGGCTTGCTTTTGTGCACGCTACTGCCGCCTATAATTTAAAAAAAGGGGGGGGGGAGAGAGAGAGAGAGAGAGAGAGAGAGAGAGAGAGAGAGAGAGAGAGAGAGAGGAATTGTCTCATTAGTGAGACAATGACATGAGACTGCTATTTGTTGTTACTTACACTGCTGCTTTCTTTCATAATGATCAACAAGAACCAAATAATAGACTGCATATGAGAGAAGATGTTCTGAACGAGAGTTTAGCGAAAATTTTCCTGCGTTTGAAAGTCTTTGCAGACACCGCTTTAGTACATTACATTCTGCACAGAAATTAGGGTCATCTTATATTTAAAAATCTAGTCAATTGCCATGCTTCATTTCTGACTGTATCATTATTATGCATAAGAGTAATACGAATATAAACATGACGTAATATGTATATTCTTCCGCATGTGCTATTGTCTCACTCAAGTATTGTAGTTTGCTAGGCAGACAGGATTTAAATGAGATAGCAGCAAACACGAAAGAATACATGGCAGAATGTTGATATTCATATTGTTCTTATGGCGAAGAGAATACTGCATGTGATTCACAATTCATTAAAGTTCCTAATAGCAACTCTGTCTCCTCACAGGTAGGAAAAAATTCGGAATGTAGAGTGGGCCATTGTGACAAACATCCCAAACAGTCTTGCCAGTCAGATTT
This sequence comes from Schistocerca gregaria, assembly GCF_023897955.1. Classification (NCBI taxonomy): domain Eukaryota; kingdom Metazoa; phylum Arthropoda; class Insecta; order Orthoptera; family Acrididae; genus Schistocerca; species Schistocerca gregaria. Next base: position 50,965,782 of record NC_064924.1, read on the forward strand.
TCATAGTACATTGAAATGCTGCTAAAATCGAAGATGAACAATACGGAATTTGTTTTTACTTCATTGGATAATGTATGAAAATGCAGTGGTCGAAACGGGGTGGAGGGAAAAAAATCTCGTCTTCCGCCATTTTTTATTTATTTACTGACACCAGTATTTTTGTGCCTGCAAAACATGCCTATGTAGCGCTACATACAGGGTGAAAAGTATTTAAACCGACAAACTCTGGGAGGTTGTAGGGGACATCAAAACAAATATTTTTTCCTAACGTCATATTTTGCTATGAGGATTATTTAAACCAGTGGAGGCAACTGCCATCCACCAGTGTAGTGGTGCATTGTCTCTGTTTACTAATGGAGCGATTCACTGATATGGTTGGTGCGTTCTACGTGGCGCACCACAAAGGACGTGCTGCACAGCGGGTTTATCAACAACAATATCCTAATTGCCGTATCCTGCATCATACGACCTTTTGCTGCTGTGTACCAACGTCTGCATGAGACCGGGTCTTTGCACATGTCAGACAGAACAAGATCCGGCAGTGTAACCTTTGTGTACTTGTCAATGGAGGGATTTTTGAGAATCTACTGAATTGAAATTGGGTTATGTTAATGTGTTGCCTTTTGGTCACAAAAAAAGGAAAAGTGTTTGTTGGTTTAATTAATTTGCGGCCAGAGAAATCTTCCTCTACCGGTTGAAATACTCTTCATAAAAGAAAATGACATTGGGGGAAAATATTTGGTTTGATGTCGCCTACAACATCCCAGAGCTGGATGCTGAGGTGGGTGGAGCAGGTGGAACAGTGTCCAATGACGGCGGCCATGAAACAATTCCCGAATTTCTTATCTCTGAAATCACGACAAATATAAAACTGAAATTCATACTGCTTCAGTGATTGACATATGAAAATATTGTTTAACATTTTGTTCTGCTTGTATTTGGCAAATGTTGCATTTAATTTTACAATAGCGCATGTAATATTTCATTGTCTGCATGGTGGTGAGAATCCCTGGCTGGAGCCATTGGCTGTTAGCAAATAGCTGGCTCACACAAAAGAACACCTGCATTGGAAGAGACACGACTCATTAACTAAAAGTATTGGGAGGTAGCATCAACAGTGTAGAAAAGGGGATGTAGTAATGAATTGGGGATGGTTGGTAGTTAGTAGAGGAAGTGGTTTGTATCTGATATGAGAGGCTAAGCTATGTGCAATTGGTTGGTGTGTTGACTGACAAGAGTTGAATTCTTTCAGTGTGAATACAGTAACAAGCTGCAATGGGGCATAATGGCGTTTAGTTTATGAGTTTTCAGAAGCATTTAGACAGTGGGTGTGCAGGAGGTCATTAGAATGACGAAGGAGATTAATGGTAATTCAGTTGACACTCATGGTGGCTGGTTAAATGCCGTAAGCACTCTGTCATCAGCACCACCAGTCTGGAATCCAGTGTGTTGTTTTGGACTCATCACAGTGCTTTTTCATTATTTCTGGATAGTGTCTATTTAACATAGTTGTTATAAATATCACACTATTTTAGTTTTATTCATTTTGTGTCTTCTGCAATCTAAAACTCATGTTCAGTGAATATCTGTGTGGTGTTTACATTCTTATGTTTACATCTATCCACTTATGGCAGTTAGCTGCACAACTCATTGGAAGATAAATTTTCACTTGTTCTTACTTCATTACAGTTTAAGTATGTGTTAGTGGTTTGTACTTAGCTGTAAAAGTAGCACTGTGTGTGATAATTGTGGAAGTTGCCAAAGGTTAGTTAGTACAGGAGAGACATGTGAGGACCTTGGATCATTGTTTCACTAGGAAGATTGTAGTGGGAAGACCAGTAAAGAAACATGAGGTTCTTCATATGGAATTGTACATTTTATGCAGTTGAGAAGGAACAGGGAAGAAAGATTTTTGCCCATCAGGCAGAATTAAAAATGATGTATTTTGAATTAGACAAGTTGAAGGGGAAACAGGGCAGTTGGATCTGGAGAAAGGTAATGAGGAATAAGCTAAAGGAGAAATCTCAGAAATAACATTTCAGACTCTACTTAACAATCAAATTTGACTTGTTACCTGAAATAGGAGAAGAGCCTCAACCAGTTTTCAAGGAAGTGCAGAAGACTCAGGAATAACATTAAGGTTAGGTTGGTAGAATAGTCAAGTAGAAAGAAGTGAGTCTTGCTGCTAAGTAGCTGTCCTGTCTAACAACCCTACCACAACAAAGGTCAAAATTTTAATGATTGTGGAGTTGCTCATGCTGCTAAATACTGCATTTTCAGACAACATCAGTCATATTATGTGGCAGGTGTTATTAGAGCACAGTTACTAAAGTCATTTCAAGTAATAATAAAAAAAAAACTAGGCACTCATCTTTTTGTGTTTCCCACACTGGTCTCATCGTAAAATCAGGGCTCAATCATTTAAAATCTAGGTGGTTATGATTCCAAGCTCGGATGCAAAGAGGCCTGGGTTTTATTCTGCTATATTCAAAAGTTTTGTAGACGCGTTTCACAAAACATTCTTCAAGATTACACTTTTGCTGGACAATGGTGATGTAAAAAACATAATCAGCACTCTGAATTTAAGTTACACTTCTTTTTAATTGCAATATCACGTAAACACAAAACATCACTTCACAATACAAAACATACTTGAAAACATCTTCCTCACAGTCACTGTTAAAATTCACATTTTATAAGCGGACTACAATACGCGTCTTTCCAACATGTTGTCCAAGACTTTACTTTTTCAAGCTCTGACTCTCTAGCTAGTTAACAACTAACTAACAATCGCTTACACGCCCAAAAATCAGAGTTACAAGTACGTCAAAGATCATAGTGATAAAAGAAAGAATACACATAAGAATAATATCATTGCAATATAAACATATCGATGTATCACAAATGAAATCAAATCTGAATGTTGTCTCAGAAATATGTTAAGTAGTTAACAGAAAAACAGTAGAATATTACTGGTATCGAGAGGTTCAGGTGAGGTGCCATAATGGTTGCGTAATTCGGTACCGTTACACCTGAGAGGGGTGTAGACCAAATGCTACAGTAAAAGCTAGATGTAGAATACCAGGTCAGAAGCATTGTGAAACCCAGTGCCCAAATCCTACTGTAAAAGCTAGTTGTAGAACACCAGATCAGAAGCATTATCAAACCTAGTGCTACGCTTAGCCAGGTGATAGAGAACATAGGGATTTGTGCAGTGACATTGATGAAAGAGATGTGCTACTTATAGTAGGAAGAACAGAAAACAGCCTGGCTTGCAACTTAAAGAGTATAGCATTTTAAAGGTGATTTGGAGGAAACATTAGCAGCAACAGCTCACACTTGTGTGGGTTTTGTGGGATTTTGCAACACCATGACCTGGGATAACATAGCTGTCAGCAATATAAACAAAAAACTGAGTTAATTGCTTTTGACAAAACTTTTAGAATGGAACAAGACCATAAGATAAGTAACGCTTTCCAGGAAACTAAAATTAGTTTGTTTCATCAGAACATTGGGGTGGGGCGGAGTGGGGGATGGGGGGTGATCAACAAGCTAGGTGTCCTTGTTTATGCCTAGTTGATGTGGAAAATTGTGAAGTGATAAATGTTCTGTGCTTCTCTGAAAACCAAGTAATCACAGGGACAGAGAAGTCAAATGAAATGGATTGTAGACAAGCATCATTTTTGCATATAGTGAACATGGGAAAAAAAGAGGAGATGCTATATCTGTAAAAGTTGGACACACAGTCACAAATATTGAAACAAATGTTGTAGGAACATCCTTGTAAACTGTAAATACTTTAAGATTAAAGGAGACCACTCACCAAAAAGCAGAAGTGTTGGGTTGTCGTTAGGCATACACAAAAGAAGTAAACCTTTCTAGCTTTCAGAATTATCCTTTGACAAGCTAGAGTAAAACACACACACACACACACACACACACACACACACACACACACACACACACACACTCACTCACTCACTCTATCACTACATGGTGCCCATTAGACTAACAGTACCAATGCTGTTTTGTGGTATAGGCCACAGGAATCATATGCCTGTGGCACACCAAAGTGCAAGACATGGCCAGTCCATCCACCGAGCATCTCCCACACCAGTTCTGTCACAGGCTTCTCGTACCCCATCAGAGACCAGGCCACCTGTGAAAGCAGCTATGTCATATATCAACTCCGCTGCAAGCACTGCACAGCCTTTTATGCAGGTATGGCTAACAATCAGCTGTCCACTAGGAGAAATGGCCATCGCCAAACTGTTCAAACTGTTGACAATAACAATGTTGACAATGCAGAAGTACAATATGCACCTGAGCTCAACATGCTCAGTGTCAATGGCTACTTTTCAACTTGAGGCATCTGGATCCTTCCCTCTCCCACCAGCTTCTTTGAACTGCATAGGTGGCAGTTATCCTTACACCACATTCTCCGCTCCTGTAATCATCCTGGCCTCTAACCCATTGCCTCCCCCCCCCCCCCCCCCCGCACTTTTCATCCAACAGTTCCTTCTTCCTCTGTCCTGCAGCCCCTCCCAATTCATGTCCCCATGTCACTGCAATTGTGTCAACTCGCATACATCACCTCTCCCTTCCTCATTCTTTACTGCCTGTTTCCAAGCCACTAGCCACCTGCCCCCAGTCCCTCTCTCTGCCTCCCACCTTCCTCTGACACCATGGAGGGGTGTAGGCATGTGTATTCATGTGTGTGTGTGTGTGTGTGTGTGTGTGTGTGTGTGTGTGTGTGTGTATTTTACTATAGCTCATTGAAGTATAATTCTAAAAGATAGCAAGTTTTTCTTCTTTTGTGTGTGCCTCTCAACAACACCACACTTTTGTTTTCTGTGAGTGGTCTCCTTTAGTCCTAAAATACTGAAAAAAGCAGTTTTTGTGTAGATCAGAACCTAGAAGCATGTATTAGTGAACTGTTACTGCAGACTGCTTCTCTTGTAGCAGTCTACAGATCCCCTTTCGAAAATCTCTGTCATTTATGAGAAATCCAGATGCATTATTGAGCTATATGTCAAATAAGAAGAAACAGCTAGTAGTTTGTGAATATGTCAATGTAGATTTCTTAAGATTGTGGTGGGACAAATAAAATGGAATGATTATTTAGCTGTTTCAGTTTGATTTCAGTTAGTCAGAGCCTGATTGATAACATTTTTATAGAAAGTGCTCAAGCTGAAACAGTTGATGTACACCCATTTGTTAGTTATCTATCTGATCATGATGCTCAATAAATGGAATTAAACAATGTAGCACCTTGTAGCTCTGTGGCTTTATCATACAAAGCAGTTGGGCTTGTTGATAACTACAGGCTGCAATAGTTTAAGAATAAGTTAAAAGAGATGGTATGTGGTGAGGCATACATAGAAAGAGATGCTAATGTGAATTTCAGCATATTTCATACCAAATTTGTGTAAATGTTTGAAAGTAGCTTTCTTAAAAAGTTTTCAAAATAGTCCATTAAAAAGCCAAGTAAGTCACAGATAGCTAAAGGTATTAAAATCCTGTGTAAAAGTAAAAGGGAAACTTATATAGAGGGCAAAATAACTCAATATCTGACATTACCTGCATTCGACAAAAAATACTGGAATATTTTAAGAAGATATATTAAAATGTCCAAAGTTTGCACATCCTGACAGAAATTAAAGATACAGGTAATAAGATTGAAACTATATGGAATACTGTGAAATGGGAGATAGGGTAATTGTAAAGTTCAAACTACCACAGCATTTAAACTAAATGACAATGATGTGATTGATATTTCCCAAGTTGCAAATATTTTTAACAATCACTTTCTAAGTGTAGGAGCAAAAACAGGAGTACATGCTTCAGTTGAAGAAGCAAAAGAATATATTAAAAATATAATTCCATAAAACTTAAGCAACTACAAATAGCACCAATACCCATCACCAAAATTAAGGGTCCAGTCTTCTCAGCCAGAACTAATGAAGCAATCAAGGTAAATATTTATGCACCTTTTTATTGATTCTTGGACAAAATTTTCAGACTTCTTAAAGAAATTCAATCATCATTAATCTGTGCATCAGAGGAGCTAACATGGTTATGTTAAAAACATGGTGTGTCCATGACAGAAGTCCAGCACTAGTGTGCCTGCAATCCATTCCATCAGCCTGAGATACAGTGTATTTCAAGCTGATGGATTGGATTGTGAACACACTGATAAAGGTATCTTTATGAAAGGAGTAATACACTATTTTTTACTTTAATTTGTTCATTTATTATTGAAAAAGATAGGACCAAACATCCATGACAAAACTATGCCTTCGTTTCAAAAATCTGTGCTATTATTCTATATGTGATATCCTATACATCAAGAAAATTGTTTTTATTTATTTTTTATTTATTTACTTTTTTAAATTTCAGATAAGATTTGCAGACTGCAGGACTTCCGTCGCGGATACACCAAATTTTGGACAGAGCAGCTCCATGTCCTCAAATGGGAGCTTAATCATGATGGAATTCCTTTAAACAATTGGATAACATTGTCCAAGAATCAACAAATAATAAGTAAAAATATTTATGTTGAATGTGTTTATACAAAAAGAAACATTCGACATAATATACGCATAAGGGGGTTGAAAAGTTTCTAGCCTAACAAATAAAGAATGACATAAATTTCATAATACCAATTTATTTTTCAGTGCAATACTTGTATACACTAATACACTTCCAGGCATGCTCAGATAACTTCTGCAAACAATTCAAATAAAAGGTCTTTGATATAGAGCCTAACCAAGCATTCACAGCATCATCATTGTCAAATCATCATCCTTTGATGACTTTTTTTTGGTTTGGGAAAAGAAAAAAGTCTGATGGAGCCAAGCCTGGAGAACATGTTGGTTGACATAACAATTTGAACCCGCAGTCATGCAGTTTTTCCAGTGTTGCGAGGGCTTTGTGAGCCGGTGCATTGGCCTGATGCAAAAGAGCTCTGCACCAATTTTCCGCACCTTTTTTCCTTATCTCTTCCCTCAAATGGTGCAGGAGGGTGCAGTAGTATGATGCATTGATAGTTATGCCCTTTTGCAACTAATTCACCATAATTACCCATTCTGTATCCTCGAAGACTGATGCCATCATCTTACCAGGTGATTTTTGCACCCAGAATTTATCTGGGCTGGGGAATTAAGGATGCTTCCATTGTTGTGGCTGTTTTTTTGTCTCGGGATCAAAGTGGTGAACACATGTTTCATCCACTGTCACCTTGCAAGAAAGCTATCTTTATTCACTTCAACTTGGTGGACAATTTCTTCACAACACTGCACAACTTCTCCCCTCTCTGATATGCACTCAAGTCTTTCGGGGCCCACCAAGATGAAACTTTCCACATTCCCAAAATATTCAGGACAGCATCATGAGCATGCCCATGGGAGATTCCAAATGTGGTTTCAATGTGCTGCAATGGTGTTCGATGATCCTGCAAAATCGTATTCTGAATTGTAGACATTATTTAGTCAATGGAAACAGTGACATACTGTCTGCTCCTTGGCGCATCTTCCTCACTCATTCTTCCAGGTTTGAAGTTGGACACCCAGTTTTACACTGTTGCATAAGATGGAGCACTGTCCTTAAGTGTATTCTGCATATCTTCTACAATTACCTTAGGAGCCATTCCCTTCAAATGAAGATATTCAATCACAGCATGAATCTTGATTCTCTCGATATTCACCATTTTTCTTACGCTACAATATACAATGCATCCTAGTGGCAAAACTAACAAAGCTGCAGCCACGAAATTTGACTTGCATACCCACAAAGGATCATCATAAAAGTAGGTGGTGGTGTTTGTGTGAGACACTACAGTAACTATTTCAGGCTAGAAAATTTTTGACAGAATAAAAACTGCTTATTTTTATTCACTGCCTGAAGAGAATGGATTCTGACTATCATTAGAAAAATTCTGAAAAATAACAGCTCCTATGGTGTTGACAGAACTGGCACAGAGAATTTTTCCAAATGGATTAAAATATGCAATTGTTAAACCTTGTTATAAGAAAGTTGAAAAGAAAAGTTTAAATAGATATTTGTCCAATTGCCTTACTGACATTTTTGCAAAATATTCGAAAAAGTATTGTATTCAAGAGCAATCTCAAGTTTATGTAGAAAGCATTTACGTGGCACATCACAGTTTGGTTTCCAGAAGGGTGGTTGAGCTGGAAGCACTGTATATACGTTAATTAAGCAAATATTACAAGCCTTAAATAATAAAATATTGACAGTTTGTATTTTTTATAGCATTTGATTGCATAGATCATCTTACTCTCTTACAGAAATTTTTATGGAACAGATGGATTTGCATACAACTGGGAATCATACTTTAAAAAACAGAATGCAAAAAAAGTTGTGATGAATAGCTCAAACAATGTTGAAAGGAGAGAAATTTTTAGAGTGGGGAGAAATCTTGAAGAAAGTCCCTCAAGATTTAACTTTGCATCTACTCCTATTCCTTCTACGTGGTCCAGTCACGTTAATGTGACCACTGCTTGTGTTCAGTGTCAACAAGCAATAATCACTAACAGATGTCAGGTAGCAGCACCAGTAGTGGAAGTTATATAAAGCAAGTCAGGGTGATACGGAAAACAGTGCAGTCACTATAATGTGGAAATGGAGCAGTTTATCTGATGTCCAAAAGGGCACAATCATTGGCTTTCAGGGCTAAGGGTGGAAGCATTTCCAAAACTGCAAGTCTTTCATGTGCCACCATGGTTAAAATATACTATGGATGGCAAAATGGCACTATCCAAAACTGGCACCAAGGCAACTGTGATGCACCAGGGGCCATAGATGACAGACTGAATGACAGCTGCAGAGATCTGTGTGGGCGAATAGACGTGCATCTGTCGAGCAACTGACCACCGGCTTGATCCGTGAGGCTATCAGCAGTGTCTCTTCAACAACCGTTAACCGAATATTGCTGTGTGCGGGCCTCTGCAGTACGTGTCTAGTTCATGCACTCATGCTGACTGCTGTTCATCAGTGACAAATATTGGAATTTGTTCACAAATACTCAAATGGATGTCCACTGAGCGGTCATAGATGGCCTTCCAGATGAACCATTTTTTATCCTCTTATCATACATGTGCGTAGTGTGAAACAACTGAAAGCAAACCAAGAGTGAACATTATGATCTGGGGAATGTTTCCATGGCATTACCTGGGTGATCTCACCATTCTGGAAGGCACTGTGGATAAACACATGGGTGCATCTATCCTTAGGAATCGTGTCCCCCCATGCATGCAATTTGTTTATCTCAGTATGATAACATCTACCAGCAGAACTATGTAACATGTCACACAGCTTACAATGTACATGTGTGGTTCAAAGAGCACCAGGATGAGTTTACCATACTGTACTGGCCACCAAACTCCACAAATTTAAACTTAGTCAAGAATCTGTTGGACCACTTCAGTTCGAGTGTTTGCACCATGGATTCTCAATAGAGAAACAAAGTGCAACTGGCAATAGCACTGGAGTCTGCATGGTTCCTCATCCCTGTTGGTACCTTTCAGATCCTCATTGATTCTCTTCCTGCATGTCTTGCAGTGGTCCACACTGCAAAACTTGGTTATTTTGGCATTTGACAGGTGGTTGAATTAATGTGACTCTCTCTCTGAAGTGTGCTGGCTTTGACACTGAGTGCAAGTCTTTATAGTAGATGTCATTTATGCAACTTGCATGTTGGTGATGACGAAATTATGATGAGCACTACAGGACATTCAGTCCCCGAGTGGAGAAAATTCCTGACCTTGCTGGTAACTGAACCCAGGACCATTCAGTTGGGATCCACCCACACTGGTCTCACAGCTGCCAGAGCAGACATCAATGTGACTGGGCAGTGTAGATGTGAATGATCTTCCACTTAACATTCAACAAACATAATTGCTCAGTTGATACTTTTTGCAGATTATACTAGTGTTATGATAAACCAACTAGAGAGAAAGCAAGAGAAGAGATTGTTAAGCATGTGTTTCAAATAATTATGTGGTTTTCTGAGAATAGACACTTCCGTAATTTTGAGAAAACACACTATATTCAGTTCTGTACAACAAATAGTTATACTGACAACTGATGTAACACATTATGTGGAGTCACTAAAGAAGGCAGAATGCTAACAGTTTTTGGTTGTATGTATTGATAAAAAATAGAAATTGAAGAACCATGTTACTGAACAGCTCAAACAGTTAAGTTGAGCTACTTTCGTTCTTCATATAATTTATAGTCTTGCATACAAATGAACCAATCTCCTGGTATATATTGCATATTTCCAGTTAATAATGTCTTATGGTATAATTTTCTGAGGTAACTCATTTCAGAGAAAGAAAGTACTGATTACACAAAAGCAAGTAGTAAGATGAATATGTGATGTTCACTTGCAATTATCATGTACGCAGCTCTTCTGGGAGTTAGGCATTTTTAACTGCACCATCACAATTCATATATTAACCAATGAAATTTTGTTGGAAATAATCCATCAAAATTTGAGAAGAATAGTGATGCCCATGACTTTTATTACCCATTATTAAAGTTGTTAGTGGCTCACAAAGGATTTTAGTATGCAGCAAGATTCATGGTGAAAGGCAAAATAGTTTTGAAATTTCATGCCAAATAGTTCTTTGTGCACTTAGTATTAGCCAGTATCCATTGTGTGTCCCACTTTTCTGTCCTAGCAATGTATGAGGGGTGTTCAAAAAATGTGAGAAATTCATAATTTGGTGCCAATGGTGTGTTGGAGCAAAATGTGGCTGGTATCCCTGCACACACCTATGTTTGATGTGTAACTGCCAGTAGCTTCATTGTTGTTGCCCATTAGTTATTGTTCAGTGCTGTATTAAGTGGAACATTGTTTCACACAGTTTGTGAATTTCAAGATGGCAGAGTTAGAGGAGCAATGCATCTGTGTTAAGTTTTGCGTGAAACTCAATAAAACCTCTACAGAGACACACCAAATGATGCAGGAAGCATATATGTTGATGCGTGCTGAAGCCACACTCAGTGTTACAAATGGTTTATGTGGTTTAAAAATGGCCAGACAGAAGTTAAAGATGACCTCCTGTTTAGGACGCCCTTCAACGTCTGCCAGTGATGCTCATGTCAGGAAAATCAATGAAATTGTGCAAGCCAATCAAAGACAAATTGTCTGAGAGATTGTAGAAGAATGTAACATTTCAGTTGTATCATGTTGTAAAATTCTGACGCTCCATCTTGGAATTCATCATGTTGCTGACAAGTTTGTCCCATGGCTCATGAGTCAAGGCCAGAAAGACCTTCGTCTCACAATCTGTGAAAAGCTTTTTATTGCACAAATAGAACAAGGTGTTCCTTACGAGAATCAAAGCTGGTGAAGAGACGTGGGTGTACAGTTTTGATATTGAAACCAACATTCAGTCTTCACAATGGGTTGAAAAAGGTTCTCCAAGACCAAAAGTAGCTCATCAGATTAGGTCAGATGTCAAAGCCATACTGATTGTTTTCTTTGACCTTGAAGGATTAGTTCATCATGAATTTGTGTTGCAGGGGCAAACTGTTAATTGATGGTGCTATCAGGGTGTGTTGCAATGCCTGTGAGAAAATGTAGGAAGGGAAGAGCTTGAAATGTGATGAGACAGTTCATGGCTCTTGCACCACACTAATGTTGCCTCACATTCATCCCTGTGGGTGTGTGAATGTTGCACAAAAAACGAAATCTGTGTGCTGCCTCATCCTCTGTACTCTCCAGACCTGGCCCCTGTGGACTTTTTTGTATTTCCAAAACCCCCATTGGAAACCCCATTGAAAAGATGAAGATTTGCAATGAGGTAAAAGAAAATATGCAGCTGGCACCTTGTGTGATCCAGCAAGAGGCGCACCAAGACTGCTTCTGAAACTGGGAGGGGTGTATCTATTATGGAGAAGATTATTTTGATAGAAACCATGCAAGTAAGTAAAATAAGGATAGAATAATTTTTTGGACATAGTTCTGGAATTTTTTGAACAGACCTTGTATTCCTGTATTTAAACTGTTAGCTACGAACAACTTATAAGTCCATTCAGCTACAATCTGAGATGTATCTGCTAAGACTGGTTTTAGAACCTTGATTCATATGCTTGTGTCATCAGCAAACATTTGTGTTTTTCAACCACATTTTAAAGTCATTGGAAGACCATTTATGTAGATTAAGAACAAGAGTGGATTCAGTATCAACCTTCGTGGTGCCTCACATTTTATTTTCACCCATTCTGAGGACAGTTTCTAATAGTTAAAGCTGAGTGCACCTTTTGCTTCATGGAAGCACAACTGTACCCAACATGAAGTTAGTAATCTGTGAGTCAAGAGTCAATTCAGGTATGTGAAATTGTGTCTGATGATTGCTGCACAATATGATCTCTAATGCAAATCCTTGTATGATAAGTAGACACTACACTTGCTTGATGGAAGGAGACAGTGTACAAATGCTGTAAATGAAACAGGCAAATGGAACACAAATGCTAAATACAATACAGTTGGAAGGAAGTGTAAAGTGGCAAAGCAGGAATGACTAGACGGGAAATCCAAATCTGTAGAAGCAGGTATGTTTGTAGAAATGCCACCTACAGAAAAATTATGGAAATCACTGAAGAAAACAAAAGTGCTTGTATGAGTGTCAGCAGCTTAGATGGCAAGCCACTACTAATGTAGGAAAGAATCTACGGAAGGGATATATATGAAGAAAAGAATTTGGATGACATGATTAGAGAAGTAGGTGAAGATGAGATGGGTAACATGATTCTGTGTGCATTATTTACAAAATAAACAATGAAAGATAAAGTTGAAAGATGGTACATGAAGTAGGTGACAGGACATTCCTCAACATTGGGAGGAGAATCTCCATAAAAAGCTGTTCCTCTTGGTGTGCAGTAAGGGGAGGTGAAATGACCTCAGATTTCATAACAAATATAATAATCCCAGCACCAAACTATACAGGTGCTGATAGTTGAGAGTTTTACCAAATCATCAGTTTAATAAGTCATAGTTGTAAATTAATAACATGAATTATTTGCAGGAGGAGGAAATGAGTGGTGGAACCCAATGTGGAGGGACATCAGGTTGGGTACCAGAGAAATGTAGGAACATGCATAGTAGTACTAAACCTGTGAATAACCGTAGAAGCTGTGCTGAAGAAAGAGAAACCTACATGTAGATTTGAGAGGAAAAAATGACAGCACTCACTACAGCACACCATTTTAAAGTCTGATGTTATCGGGAAGAAAATACAGCACACCAGAGATAAATCTGCAGCACTAAGATTTGGAGTAAATGGAAAAAGAAGTAGTCAGTGAGAAGTGAGTGATAAAAGTGTTGTAGCCTATATCCATGTGATTCAGTCTGCACATTGAAAAACCAGTAAAGAAAGAAAGAGTAGTTTGACAGGGAAGTAAGTGAGTTGGTTAGGTGCCTGTTTCATAGATCAATTGAGTAATTCTTCTGTCAAAATAATATGGAACAAGTCAGTTCACAGGACATGCATATGTGACTGGTGTTAACATTACTGAACATGTTATTTTTAGTACTACTCATGCAACTTCACTTAAAAACTAGTTATTTTGTCATGATACCAAAGAGGGAGTGGTCCAGGAGAAATTATTTTAGGTTGGATTTAAACTTTCTTTTCTACCTCTCAGACATTTTATGTTATTGGGCAAATGATCAAAAATTTTCGTGCCTGCAACATGCTCTGTCAGTGCAACCCTCCGCTTTCTGTTACAAAGGCAAAATTTCATCCAATCAAGGGAGATGCCATTATGCCGTAACACTTTGTACACAAAGTAGAATTTTCTGATCTACTTGGAAAAGAGCAATGCAGAACCATCCACTTGTTCTTGTTCCATTCCTGATAGCATTATTTTTATTTATTTTTTATTTTAGTTGATAACACTTTGTAGAGAAGATGTAGGAGACCATTACAAAAAAAAAGTTGTTGTATATTACATCTTTGATGTTATGTAATAACTGAAGCCTGTTTTTTCATATTCAGTGGTTGGTATAATGGATGTGTATAGTTTCTGTGCAGCAGTCCTGTGCATCATGTCAGGTAATAAAGCATGTGTTTTCTTCAAGTGTGCAGATGTACATTTTTCACAAAATCTCAGCAGCTTATGAGTCCAGGAGCATGTTAAGAGAACACTTGCAGGAAAATAAGAACAAAACTCTGTGGTATAAGTTTCTAAAATTATCTCCAAGAAGCTGATTCCTTTGATGTTATTGACTCCATGCAACCAATCATGGATTCAATGAGAATGATCGGTGTAGGACTGCTGGCAGGCAAAATGAACTAGAATACTTCTAAATAAAAAATACTGATAAGTGTTTGTCTGCAGGCAATTTCTGGTGCACTTGATCTTGTGGAAGGCAGGTGAGCAAAACCTTACATACTTTCAGAAAGTGCAACCATTGAACAAAGGAAAATCTACAAAAATGGATTAGAATTTTTCAATAAAGCAGACAGCAACACTTTACTTTCTTTAACTAGAAAAATGTCAGATGAAACTTTGTACAAAATAATGTTTATGAATGAAGCTTGCAAAGTGTGGATACGCTTACTCAAAATAGTGTATCGTGTCTCTGATGACAAAGTTTACAATATTTGCAATTCATTAGTTACAAAAAGTTCCATGAAGATGATATTGTGACTCTTATTTCAAACCTGAAAAATCTGTGAAGTAAACTGAAATGGGAAATGTCTAAAGATATCACAAATAATTCAGAAATGGCTGATTTGTTTTTGCTTTGTAAAAATAAGGTACTCTACCAGAATACTATTCTTCATTCAAATCTATGTGGATGTTAATGACAGAACAACTGAAAATCGGACAAATCAATTGTGTGCATATGAGAAAGCTCCGAGGACAAAGGAGGATGATTTTAGTAAACAATAGGACCTCGCTACAGATTCATCAAGACAGTCATCTCAGTGGATAAATCCAATGGAGAAATCAGAGGAGAAATCAGACAATGAAAATTCCCAGATGTAATAATGACAGTTATGAAAAGGATAGATTGCTACTCACTACATAGAGGTGATACTGAGTCATAGAAAGGCACAACAGAAAGACTGTTATACATTTAAGCTTTCATTTATAAGACTTTCTTATGAAGTAGGAAACATATACAAGTTTAGAGAAACACAACTCACATGCACATGACCACTATCTCTGCACACTGAAGCCAGACTGAGGACTGCAACTGTGCCTGATGGGAGAAGAAATCTGGTGGGGGTAAGGAGGCTAGGTGGGGAGGGGAAGGACACTAAGATAGGAGTGGGGGAGAGTGTAGTGCCACTTCTGCGAGCACATTGGGGTGTGGTGGGACATGATGGGGACACAGTAGGGGTAGGGCTGCTAGATGCAGTTGGGTGGATTGAGTATTGGGGGGGGGGGGGGGGAGGAAGAGGGGTACCAGAAAAGTAGAGCAATAGAGAAGGGAAAAAGACTAGTGGTTGTGTTGGTGGAATGAAGGCTGTTTAGTGTTGGAGTGGGAGCGGGGAAGGGGACTGGTAGGTGTCTTTAAGGGACTAGCGATGGTTGAGGCCAGGGGTTTACAGGAACATAGGATATCCTCCTGGAAGAACTCCCAGTTGTGGCTCAATATCTCCTGTATATGATGAGTACAAAGCCAAGGGAGAGAAACAAGACAGAAATTAATACAATTTCAGTATTCAGATAGTGGGCAGCTGATGACAAACCTTGGAAACCAGCTAACACAAACACAAATATGATACCTCTAGCTGTTACATTCTCTGCGATGAACTCTGAACGCAGAAGTGATGACTCGTACATAGACAACAGCATAACAAGTCATGTTACAAATGATAGAAATTGTTGCAAGACTTTTCAGCCTTTTCAACGGAACATTTGATAATTACAGCTAATGGTGACATAATTGAAGCAATAAGAAAAAGTGCAAAAAACATTGATGCAGCAGTTCGAGGAAAATTGCACAGAATTACTTTGGCAGATGTATGTTATGTACCCCAGATTTATAAGAATCTATTCTCTGTCCTTACAGCACAGATTAAACATCAAGAAAGCAAATTCACAGCAACTACAGAAAATTGTTATCTCAAGACTGATCAAGTGACCACTGACTGTGAGACATGTGAAACCTAGCTGCCTCATTGATGTCAATGTCACTAACAGGGACTATTTTTTAAGCATCATCATGAAAGTTTTGGACACCAGAACAAGCACCATTTGGAGTCCAGTTACCTAAATGTGAAGTTGGAAATCAACAGTGAACTGTCGTGAAGGCTGTATTTATGGCAAGACCCATTGTTTACCATTTGGTTTCAGGAACAGTAGAGCACAACCAGGTGAACTTATTCACACTGATCTGTCTCACAATTCACTGTTGGGATATTGGTATTTTGTTCTTTTCAAAGGTAATTATAGAAAATTTAGGGCAGCATATTTCATTAGAGAAAAATATGGAGCTGCAGAAAAGTTAAATCTTTTCATAGCTGAAGCAGAACCATCAAGGAACTTCTGAGTAGCAATGGAAAAGAATTTGATAACATGCAAAAAAAGTAAATTATTCAGAAAGGAGGTATAATTCAGCAGCTCACAATGTCATACATTCTGTAATGGAATGGATGCATGAAAGAGAGAATCGTACAGTTGCGGAAACTGCCCTAGCCATAATGCATCCATATCGAAATAGTCCACAAAATTTTTGGGCAGAGATTGTGAACACTGCAACTAACACCCTAAACCAAAAAGGGCTTTCCAATATTACAGGAGCAACTCCATGTGGACTGTGGTGTGACAAGAATCCAAGACTGAAATATTTGCAGGTGGTAGACTTCACTTGATATGTTCATATTCTAAAACAATAGAGAAAGAAGATGGATCAGACGGAATGAAAGGAATTCTTATTGGATATGATCACAATTAAGGTTATATAATTTATTGCGAAGAGGAGGGAATACTTATTAGATCATGAGATGTCATCTTTTTGGACAGGCCACTAAAGAGCAAGAAAGGTTCAATTTTTTCAGTGAATGTTTTTAATAATCAGGATCCAGCACCACAGACTGAGGACCAGTCTGTTACTGACAGTGATAAACATGACAGTTTCTTGAATGTAGATAAAGACCCTCAGGAGGAACACGGGTGAGGTGCTTACAGTATATGAATGATCAATTAAATCTCAGAGCTCCACAAAAGTATAGTGATTATGTGATGCATATCTCATCATGTCTCCAGAAACACATAGTTAAACCATGACGTCTTTTTAGGATAATTTCTGGAAGAAAGCCAAGGACTGTGAAAAGAAAATCTCTTCAAGAAAATAAAACATAGGACCCTGTAATCTTATCCTCGCTCACATCACTATTAAATTTTTCTTAGTATCTTCATTAGTTTCAAAAGCTTCATGAGGCACAAGATACAGAAAAGAAAAACTTTTTACTTATTTTCATTGACTCTTGTTATTGGCACCAGTCTTGCATCTAGGGGTATATTTCTGCGGCTGAAATTTTGATTTAACATCATGGGTTCCTGATGACTAAATAACTGATGAAGATTTGCCTATATACACTCCTGGAAATGGGAAAAAGAACACATTGACACCGGTGTGTCAGACCCACCATACTTGCTCCGGACACTGCGAGAGGGCTGTACAAGCAATGATCACACACACGGCACAGCGGACACACCAGGAACCGCGGTGTTGGCCGTCGAATAGCGCTAGCTGCGCAGCATTTGTGCACCGCCGCCGTCAGTGTCAGCCAGTTTGCCGTGGCATACGGAGTTCCATCGCAGTCTTTAACACTGGTAGCATGCCGTGACAGCGTGGACGTGAACCGTATGTGCAGTTGACGGACTTTGAGCGAGGGCATATAGTGGGCATGCGGGAGGCCGGGTGGACGTACCGCCAAATTACTCAACACGTGGGGTGTGAGGTCTCCACAGTACATCGATGTTGTCGCCAGCGGTCGGCGGAAGGTGCACGTGCCCGTCGACCTGGGACCGGACCGCAGCTACGCACGGATGCACGCCAAGACTGTAGGATCCTACGCAGTGCCGTAGGGGACCGCACCGCCACTTCCCAGTAAATTAGGGACACTGTTGCTCCTGGGGTATCGGCGAGGACCATTCGCAACCGTCTTCATGAAGCTGGGCTACGGTCCCACACACCGTTAGGCCGTCTTCCGCTCACGCCCCAACATCGTGTAGCCTGCCACCAGTGGTGTCGCGACAGGCGTGAATGGAGGGACGAATGGAGACGTGTCGTCTTCAGCGATGAGAGTCGCTTCTGCCTTGGTGCCAATGATGGTCGTATGCGTGTTTGGCGCCGTGCAGGTGAGCGCCACAGTCGGGACTGCATTCGACTGAGGCACACAGGGCCAACACCCGGCATCATGGTGTGGGGAGCGATCTCCTATACTGGCCGTACACCTCTGGTGATCATCGAGGGGACACTGAATAGTGCACGGTACATCCAAACCGTCATCGAACCCATCGTTCTACCATTCCCAGACCGGCAAGGGAACTTGCTGTTCCAACAGGACAATGCACGTTCGCATGTATCCCGTGCCACCCAACATGCTCTAGAAGGTGTAAGTCAACTACCCTGGCCAGCAAGATCTCCGGATCTGTCCCCCATTGAGCATGTTTGGGACTGGATGAAGCGTCGTCTCACGCGGTCTGCACGTCCAGCACGAACGCTGGTCCAACTGAGGCGCCAGGTGGAAATGGCATGGCAAGTCATTCCACAGGACTACATCCAGCATCTCTACGATCGTCTCCATGGGAGAATAGCAGCCTGCATTGCTGCGAAAGGTGGATATACACTGTACTAGTGCCGACATTGTGCATGCTCTGTTGCCTGTGTCTATGTGCCTGTGGTTCTGTCAGTGTGATCATGTGATGTATCTGACCCCAGGAATGTGTCAATAAAGTTTACCCTTCCTGGGACAATGAATTCAGTGTGTTCTTATGTCAATTTCCAGGAGTGTATTTCTTGAATTTTATTCTTAGTCACATTTTTAAATATTACATCAGTTTTACAATTTTCACTTAATATTCCAAATTACATTGTTAGTGTCAATCGTATAAATACATCTGCCTCACATTCTCCAACCTGTTCAGAAATTGAACACGGGACCCCATGATCCAGAGGCAGCAACACTAGCACATGGAAGGAGGGCCATTCCCAACAAATGGGTCTACAAAGTGAAAACAATTGCTGATGGCTCAGTCAATGCATTCAAGCCAAGACTGGTGTTTAAGTGTTACTTGCAATGGAGTTACAAAAACTAACATCCCAAGTAGTGGTGGTTTGAACTTGTATGACTTCTTATAACAATTGTGTACACTACTTCAGTGCCAGAACATACCATGTAACATTATTAGTTAGTTCAACTCGTGGTCTAGGGTTAGTGTCTTTGGTTTATAATCAAAACATCTTCGGTCCCGGGTTCAATCCCCGCCACTGCCTAAATTTTGATAATCAGCATTGGCAGCCGAAGACTTCCGGCATAAGAAGTCAGCCTCATTCGGAGGAGCGGATAGAGGTTCAGGGCACTCTCTTGTCCTAGGGGTGCGAAATTGCCCCTAAAGGCGGAAGAATCAGCAATGATCAACGACATGAGGATACAGAAGGCAGTGGAAACCACTGCATTAAAGACATGTAACGTGTATCCACAGGACATGTGGCCTGTAGTTGAAGAAGTGTCATGATGATCTCTCCATTGGCAAAAGATTCCGGAATAGTCCCCCATTCGGATCTCCGGGAGGGGACTGCCAAGGGGGAGGTTACCATGAGAAAAAGATTGAATAATCAACGAAAGGATAATGTTCTACGAGTTGGGACGTGGAATGTCAGAAGCTTGAACACAGTAGGGAAACTAGAAAATCTGAAAAAGGAAAGGCAAAGGCTCAATCTAGATATAGTAGGGGTCAGTGAAGTGAAGCGGAAGGAAGACAAGGATTTCTGGTCAGATGAGTATCGGGTAAAATCAACAGCAGCTGAAAATGGTATAACAGGTGTAGGATTCGTTATGAATAGGAAGATAGGGCAGAGGGTGTGTTACTGTGAACAGTTCAGTGACCGGGTTGTTCTAATCAGAATCGACAGCAGACCAACACCGACAACGATAGTTCAGGTATACATGCCGACGTCGCAAGCTGAAGATGAACAGATAGAGAAAGTGTATGAGGATATTGAAAGGGTAATGCAGTATGTGAAGGGGGACGAAAATCTAATAGTCATGGGTGACTGGAATGCAGTTGTAGAGGAAGGAGTAGAAGAAAAGGTTACAGGAGAATATGGGCTTGGGACAAGGAATGAAAGAGGAGAAAGACTAATTGAGTTCTGTAACAATTTTCAGCTAGTAATAGCGAATACCCTGTTCAAGAATCACAAGAGGAGGAGGTATACTTGGAAAAGGCTGGGAGATACTGGAAGATTTCAATTAGATTACATCATGGTCAGACAGAGATTCCGAAATCAGATACTGAATTGTGAGGCATACCCAGGAGCAGATATAGACTCAGATCATAATATAGTAGTGATGAAGAGTAGGCTGAAGTTACTCAACCTAGTGTTTGTATGATCAATATTACATGCACACTGTTACAAATTAATCATTCATTTATTATGAGTATGAATTCTCCAAGCATTTTACCTTATTTTTAATCCTTTGTAGATGTAGTCTTAGCCGTAAAAGGTGCCTGATAAAAAAGACACTTCTCTTTTCTTTATTCCAGTACTCTCACTGTTCATAATCAGTAACTGACTCTTTTATGTCTAGTGTAACATCAAATTAATAACAGTCTTATTTACTATTTCTATCATTCTTTAACTTTTCCTAGAAATTACTTGTGTTTTATCTCTTTGACAATACTGTAAGTCAGAAGCTTCCCTACATACTCTTAACCAATATAACCTGCCCTAAAAATTTGTATAAACCCCAACCATCAATCTCAAAATTTCAAGTAAAAAAGACAGAAATTCCCCTATAAAAAACTTTTAGCAAACCAGATTACTATTTCCTAGGAAGAGTATATGAAATCCTACAAAGCACAAAAGGCTAGACATGCATATTGTCCTGTGTGGTTGTAAGAGACAAAATGTACATTGTTGTTTGGCAAGATTCGTCATCAGACAACTAGGAGATACAGTAGAGCTTAGAGAGTTGAGTAATAGTTTTAGTGTTTATGGGACTGCCACCAAACCAGAAGTCACATATTTTGAACAGTTAACAACCTTTTTTTGTTTGGTATTATATTATTAATTACTTTTTGTCCCATGCATGAAGTATAGTATACGAAGCTCAAGCACTTGCATCTTTATTATTCAGCCATTAACTTAGCATATGTAAAGATTAACAAATTATCCTATTTCTCTAGTAACTCTCAAGATACACCTTGTTTCACAGAAAGATACCCTCTGCACAACCATTTAATTTTCCACAGTGATAATGACCCTATATACATGGTGCCGCAGAAGGAATGGTCTGTATTCAGGAATATGACAAGAATGCACCTTTAAAGCAAGAACTTCATATGGATATATGACCTATTCCAAATGGTTTTCATGATGAAACTTATTTGATGTACATTTGTTCTTGGGCTAGTGGTGCACATATACATGTCTTACCTATTCAACCTCTTCAATGTTTTATTCCCACCAAACC
Organism: Schistocerca gregaria; assembly: GCF_023897955.1. Taxonomy (NCBI): domain Eukaryota; kingdom Metazoa; phylum Arthropoda; class Insecta; order Orthoptera; family Acrididae; genus Schistocerca; species Schistocerca gregaria. The sequence continues at coordinate 50,987,471 of NC_064924.1, forward strand.
TACCTCATTGCTTTCAACCTTTTTTCTCAGGATGTCTTTCAGCTATTAAACTAGCCTTCTGCTCTTGAAGTTATCCACAGTATGGTATGAGTGAAGCAGTATGGGGGACTGAGACTATCAGAGAGAAGCACCAGTCAACTGTGCTTGTACATGTGTTGACTAAAATTCCACACATCTACACTAATTAACAATATGCACATATGGTGTATGTTTACAGCACCTGCAATGGTAGTGCTCCTCCTGCTGTTGAAAAATACATTGGCACCTTCTGGCATGTTGACCTACTGATCTTAGAGTGTTCACCAGAGTTTTCAGCACATTGTGTGAAACACATGTTCTTTCAAGTTTCTGTTTTTCTTCTGAATGTGTTGTTCACAACTTGTGCAGGGACAGCAACATCCTGTTGAAATGGTGAAACATAGTCCTACAGCCACTTTTTGTACATATCAAATGTTCCACTGAAATATATATGGTGATGATTACACGTAGAAAACATTTACTTATTTTACATACTGTGTGTCCACTGTGTGTTCTACATGACTTGAATTTTGTCACTGGTTAAATTATCAATTGTCATTTGCTTCCATTAATACTATTCACTGATGAAGCCATGTTTACTTCGAATGGGATCAATAACACACATAATAATCATTAGGTATCACAGGAAAATCCATGCACTAAAGCGGAAACCAACTTAAAAGTTCATTTTTCTATCGGTGTTTGATACAACATGATCAGTAGCATGTTGATAGGTCCAGTCATTTTAGATGAGTGAGTTATGGGACAGAATTACTTGGATTTGTTGGAAAACTCATCTGTTGAACACCTTGAGAATTTTCCTTTTGCCATGCAGACTGCAATGTGCTTTTGGCATGATAGAGCCTCTCCACATTTTATCAGATATTGAAGGCGACATCTCAACAGCACTCCTGCTAATTGTTGCATTGGTCATGATGGTACAATTAACTGATCACCAGGATTGCCAGACCTTGCACCATTATGTTTGTTTGTGGGGTTGGATGATGACTGAGGTACACAAACAAAATGTGAATACACGAGATGAACACATATGACCACTGTCATGTACTGGAATGAAGGATATTGTGTAGACTTGGCTTAGCTACAGCCTGGACTGCTAGTTCTACAAGGTTTGCAGAAGAGCTTCTGTGGAGTTTGGAAGGTAGGAGGTGAGGTACTGACAGAATTTAAGCTGTGAGGATGGGTCGTGAGTTGGGCTTGGGTAGCTCAGTTGGTAGAGCACTTGCCCACAAAGTGCAAAGATCCCAAGTTCTAGTCTCGGTCTGGCACACAGTTTTAATCTGCCAGGAAGTTTCATATCAGCACATGCTCTGCAGCAGAGTGAAAATCTCATTCTGAAAGTACTTGGTTAGCAGTCTTCTTTTTGTTCTGTCTGTGACTCAACTTCTCCACTGTACATTGAGTAGCAATCTATCCTTTTAATAATAATGTCATTATTCCATCCTGGATGTAACATTTAACTCATCTGTTAAAGTGCAGAGTATCATTTGTAGCTTAGATATTTTATTGTTAATCTCCTGTTTCCCCTTACAAAACATCGTGTTGTGTTGCTCAACTTTGGTATTTGTTGTTTGTATTCCAGAAATAGCTGGTTCAGCTTTAGTACTTTTGTTCTACTGGTTAATTCATTCCCTTGGCCTTCTATTGTGGCAGTTAACTTCTTTTTAAAATCTGCATTTGATTTTGCAGCTATGTCTATTCTAGCACCTAGCTTCTTTATATCAGTACTTAATTGATCACCAAACGTTTTAAAGCACTCTGGTACATTTGCCTCCATGCCTCTCATAACCACAGGTATACAATAACTATGAAAAGATGTTTATGAAAAAACTTAGCTTACTACTGAAACAGTGCCTGCCACAACAGGTACTCTATACCCACACACTTTGGTTGTCAAAACTCTTGCATTTTACCCCACAACACAAACACAAAGATACTTCAGTAAGGACTGGGAACAAACCTGCTTCCTTCTGCATAAGCTTCTTCTGTTCTTCTCAGTTCCAAAACTAGCTGAAAGATGTTAGTTTTACTAATAGTCTATAGCAATAATGTGAACAATACAACAGGTACACTCCTGGAAATTGAAATAAGAACACCGTGAATTCGTTGTCCCAGGAAGGGGAAACTTTATTGACACATTCCTGGGGTCAGATACATCACATGATCACACTGACAGAACCACAGGCAAATAGACACAGGCAACAGAGCATGCACAATGTCGGCACTAGTACAGTGTATATCCACCTTTCGCAGCAATGCGGACTGCTATTCTCCAATGGAGACGATCGTAGAGATGCTGGATGTAGTCCTGTGGAACGGCTTGCCATGCCATTTCCACCTGGCGCCTCAGTTGGACCAGCATCCGTGCTGGACGTGCAGACCGCGTGAGACGACGCTTCATCCAGTCCCAAACATGCTCAATGGGGGACAGTTCCGGAGATCTTGCTGGCCAGGGTAGTTGACTTACACCTTCTAGAGCACGTTGGGTAGCACGGGATACATGCGCACGTGCATTGTCCTGTTGGAACAGCAAGTTCCCTTGCCGGTCTAGGAATGGTAGAACGATGGGTTCGATGACGGTTTGGATGTACCGTGCACTATTCAGTGTCCCCTCGACGATCACCAGAGGTGTACGGCCAGTGTAGGAGATCACTCCCCACACCATGATGCCGGGTGTTGGCCCTGTGTGCCTCGGTCGTATGCAGTCCTGATTGTGGCGCTCACCTGCATGGCGCCAAACACGCATACGACCATCATTGGCACCAAGGCAGAAGCGACTCTCATCGCTGAAGATGACACGTCTCCATTCGTCCCTCCATTCACGCCTGTCGCGATACCACTGGAGGCGGGCTGCACGATGTTGGGGCGTGAGCGGAAGACGGCCTAACGATGTGCGGGACCGTAGCCCAGCTTCATGGAGACGGTTGCGAATGGTCCTCGCCGATACCCCAGGAGCAACAGTGTCCCTAATTTGCTGGGAAGTGGCGGTGCGGTCCCCTACGGCACTGCGTAGGATCCTACTGTCTTGGCGTGCATCCGTGCGTAGCTGCGGTCCGGTCCCAGGTCGACGGTCACGTGCACCTTACGTCGACCACTGGCGACAACATCGATGTACTGTGGAGACCTCACGCCCCACGTGTTGAGCAATTCGGCGGTACGTCCACCCGGCCTCCCACATGCCCACTATACGTCCTCGCTCAAAGTCCGTCAACTGCATATACGGTTCACGTCCACGCTGTCGCGGCATGCTACCAGTGTTAAAGACTGCGATGGAGCTCTGTATGCCACGGCAAGCTGGCTGACACTGACGGCGGCGGTGCACAAATGCTGCGCAGCTAGCGCCATTCGACGGCCAACACCGCGGTTCCTGGTGTGTCTGCTGTGCCGTGCGTGTGATCATTGCTTGTACAGCCCTCTCGCAGTGTCCGGAGCAAGTATGGTGGGTCTGACACACCGGTGTCAATGTGTTCTTTTTTCCATTTCCAGGAGTGTAGATTTGAAACACTTTAATTACACACTTGGTGAAAAGTATTCACTAATATGGCCAATTTCTGATCTCATATACATTTTGAATTAAAGAAAAGCATATTGTTAGCTACTACACTAGCCCATAGATTGTTAAATTGTCCTAGCAGAGTAATCACATGGTACAGTCCAGTGGTTCAAAACCATTCACATACGGCAAAAATTTAACGTACCAGTTCACGATATCACTGTCCTCAAACATTTTTAAGGAACACAAAGTAATTAAAATAGTGCACAAGAATAATCAATAAATCCATCAACACTGCCCTGCTAACTAGTCATTGTTCATAGGGGTCAATAATCATTGCGTTCCTCTAATAAGTTCTCATTCAGAATTGATTAGTAATTACTGTCACAGAAATCATGAATTAAACCCATGAGTGAAGAAAGCAAACTGTATGCAATACAAATTTGGAAGATAATTGGTTTCAGATAATTTTTGATACCTTATGGAAAAGTTGGAGGTACATACTTTCAAATGACAGGCATTAAAATTCTAAAATATGTTTCGTACCTCTCACTAAATATGCCAGATCATGCTGTATGAATCATTTCAATCAACAATATTTCATAATCAATAAAGTTTCTGAATTAACTAATTAGATCACTGCAGCTGTATTGGCTACTAGTATCTAATGAACAATGAAATTCAATGCGACTAAGTTTATTTATGAGCCTGAAATTACTATGCAGGCACTGGGTACTAGATACCCTATTATATAGTCATCATGAGAATTAAGGAAAAAAGTTAACAAATCTTGGAAGGTCAAAAAACATAGCAGATGAAATTGTGTACTCAACTTGCTTCATCTCACACAGAATACAGCTCACCAAATTTCTTGCAGTGCTCAACACAGACACTGTGATGCCAATGGAGAGCAGGACCAAAACAATGAACTGCATGACTGGAGACTGGGGCACAGTAGGAACCAATGTTGTAGGGTGATGAGTCATTACTGTAAACTGTGATGGCTTTTGTGAAGTTATTGTGAAATTAACAATACAACTGAAGCCCTCCAATGTTACTGATGAATATTTTCTGACTCGTGGACTAATTGGCTTGTGTTTTGATGTAACTGTAGTTGACAGATTTAATGATTGTTCATTGACATCTTTTGAAAATTCATAAGTTGCAGTGCTGTGAAGTGCCTCAGCAATTGACCACCATTGCTAAGGACAACAGCTATCTGTTTAGTGAGAATTCTTCTAATGGAAGAATTCTTCTAATGGAAAAGTGTTAATTTCCTCTTCTCATCAAATTCTGATTGTCTTTCCTCTAAAAATGTTCTGGTTCTGCACTAGGTCACCAAGATGAGGTGATTTGTATGCTCTGTAGTGTACTATACTCTTGAATAAATTTCTGGTCACTGTTAATTAATAATTCTGACCTTCTACATTTGAACTGCGAAGTCGAAATAAAAATGTATGTCTTTGCTGATATAGATTTCATCTCTTTTTGCAACTCCTTCTGTGCTGGAAGCTGAAAAGATCTTTCACAAATCTTAAACTTCCAATAAATTATGTAGAGGCTAATTTGTTACAATAATTGAACACCTCATATAGCGCTTTCTGAAAACAAACTGTTATTGGTACAATTTAATTTGATATTAACTGACATTCATCTCTCTTGAGTGACGGATACAAAATTAACACTTAAGACTATCCAGATACTGGTGATGTCACTGACATCTCTATTCCATGGAGTGCACCATTTCTCCAAGAGATGCATTTCACTAAAGGACACATCCTGATGTTGCATGTTGTAAAGTAACAAAATAGGTCAACTCTTAAGGAAAACAAATGTAACCAGCCAACTATACCATACAATACTGCTTCGTGACATATATCTGATGTTCTGAATCTTAAAGTGCACATGTTATATTACTAGTAATACATATGAGTGCATTTCAGTTGCATTACTGATACCATAACAACTTAAGACTGGCATTCCATTCTCATCAAAAGCACTTTTTTTTGCAGCTAGGTGGGATATGCATCAGAAAGGTTACATGACAGAATAAAGAAGCCACACAATGTGCTGTCAATGCAGTAAAATTGTGTATGACCCTAGTTGTTTTTGTGCCCTAAAACAAATCAAAGTGAAGTAAAATGTAGTTAATGGACTTGTTAAGAGAAGCAAGACAATTTGATGAACTTTAAGAAGGCACACAACAAATCAAAACAAACAAATTATCGATGTTCAGAAAGGATTTGGCAGATTTCAATCCATATTTGACCAGGGATTAGAGCAGGAAATAGTCAGTCATGCTGCTTGAGTCTTATCTGTTTGATATGACAAGTACCAACCTAATGAAACAAGCTTACCAAGTTTTAGAACAAAATAATGTACTCACAGATTTCATAAGGAGAAGAAAATGGCTGGTTGGGATTGGCTGAAAGGGTTTTGGTCATGTAATCCCAACTTACCTTTAAGGAAACACAAGCTACTTCTCCGGATCAATAAAGAAGTAATTTTGCCTTCATAAATTTATAATGTGAGAAAAAACAAATGGGGGCACTTACAAGTGCTGAAAGAGGGTTGCTTATTACAATGGTATGAGTAAAATCCAGCTCTAATCTGCCCCAAGGAAAACTGGAAAGAGGAATTAATTGAAAGAGCACCTGTGGAAACTCTAGGTATAGAACAAGATAGTAGATGGATGACCGGAGAAGCTTTACTTAAGTGTCTGCATCATTTTATTAGCTTTGTTAAGGTAAGCAAAAAGTGTTGTTCATTGTTGATGGCCTTGAGCATTATATTTTATGTGAGCATTATGTAAATATGAACTGATGTGTAATAATCTTGCAGACAATAATAGTAATCTTGCTATTACAAACTTAAGTCTCGCAATCATCACTAATATGGTCACCATGTACAGTTGTAGCCTGTGAAATGAACTGAGCCTGCTCTGTCATGAACTGACAGATGCCAAACTGGAATAGTGAGTAGATTGAGTCAACAAGGCCCTATGGCTAGCAGGTACAGCTTAAATACATGCTGTTGAGAGAGCGTTGGCGGCGTGTTGCTTGTTGGTGTGTCTCTGGCATCTCTCATGATAGGCGTGCTCAATCCTGCACATACTTATCCATCTTTGCTCCTCATTTTTGCTGACCGGTGTGCTAGCGACAGCTTACGCCAGCACAAGAAGTATGGATATGCAACATGGGATTGTGACATAATTTGCCACCTGCAAAATGTGAGACTATTTTTTTGTATGTGCATCCAACCTATCTCGTTTAAATATTGTGAATCCTGACTCTTAAAAGTTTGAGCTTCATAAAATAAAAATGTACTACAGTACTGTGTATGTTTTGTGATGAATATCAGTCGATTCACTTAATAACAGCCGAGTTATTCAAGGTTATAGGAAATGAGGCAGCAAAAGATGAATAATCAATTCAGGTATGTTAGATATGGTGCCCCAGATATGGAATATCAAATTGTTCTCAATTGAGTCCACAAGTGTATCAGCAAGCCTACAGCCACAATGTATTGAAACAGTCTTGGAGACAACTGAGTGTTGGATGAAGTTTCAATTAGACACTGGGGCCTCAGCTAGTCTGATCAGTTTCTTTACTTATCACCAACTACTCTTGGTCATGGCCATATATGAAGATATGGAATACCCATCACCGTAGGGGGAGACTTCAAGCATGAAGCAATGCAGATGGTTGGCAATACTGTTCACATAGTTCAGTGCTGCCATGATGCCTTCAGTTACCACAACAGATACCATTTTACCCCATAGCATAATTCTGCCCTCACTGGCCCACATCAGTGGGATGGTGCAGATTTCATGCAGATGTTTGCCTGGATGGCATGTAAGGACCCAACCATTGACCTGATGTAATGGGAAATGTGATTCATTTGCCCAGGTGACATATTTCTACAGATCCATGGTGAAAACTCAGTTATGCTGTGCCCTCTGCAATTGTAACTGACAATGTCATTGGGTCAACACAGGAACATGTAGGGATTACGTGATGTGGAGCTCCATGTTCAACATTGGCCTTTGAGCGATGTACTCTCAAACACTTGTGCCGATACCAGCATGATACTCTGATGTCCAATTTGCCACATATCACTGCCTAACCTGTATTACACGGGGGGGATCCTCCAAGCTTTACATTTTGTGATGAGAATGCGGATGTCCAGTACCATATGGCCTATGCATTATTCCACCATTCTTCAACCACTTCCCATAGGTGCTCATGACAGTAGTACACAAACAGCTGGCCAGCTTCACCGTTTCAGATATTCTTGTTTCAAGCCGCAGCACCACAACAACATGCCCTTTGTCAAAACTGCTTACATAAATGGATTTCTGCATCTGCAGCCTGTGTCTTCACTATAATGACTGCCTATTCATCTCTCTTCTGCCTACATTCTTTCCTTACTGTGTCATATGCCCAAAATACTACCAGGAGTCATTTAACCTTGTGGTGGGCACTTATCGTAATGTTTTGGCCCAACTCTGTGTTTTAGATGAATTTATCCTGGAAAACACACAGGAAACACATTAGTTATCACTAGTATAGGACTAATATAACTGCTTCTTACAATTAGCCATGCAAATGACCTCTTCACTGAAGTACTCAGATACAAGCCATGTGAACTAGTGACGGGGATACATCAAACACATTTATGTGCAAACATGCTTTGCTTCTGGGCCATGCAGTAACATGTTCCATGGAGAATTTCATCCAGGGCTTATCATATCATTCAAAGAGTTACATGATCTTCAAACTACAGTGGAGTGCACATAAAAAGGTGGGTAGTGGACTGATGTGCAATGGCAAGGAGCAGTGTACAGCATGACACTACAACTGCATCTACTTCTTGGGTGCACTTTGGGGTGCATCTAGAACATTTGAAATTAGTTTTCATGTTAGTTGAGGTATGGTGAGGGTGCTTATCCACTGTAGTGTTCATGATGGCTGGCATAAAGCAAATGTGACAAGTATTACATTTAAAAGCTACAGCGATAATTTTCTGAGAATACCTGGATAAGCAATGAACAGATAGTGCACTGATGTCTCCTTCCCTGTTTGTGCAGAATATACTACATGGTAATCCTCTTACACGCACACCACTATGCTGTGAAGAACATATCCAGCAATGATGTTGATATTAGCCTCAACTGCATATTTAAGGTTACAGTCCAAACCTGCCAAAATTCTTCACCAAAAAGCATAACTCGCAGGTGATATCACAGAGCCCTCTGCACTTGGCTTGAAAACATTGGTTACTGGATAATCGCGATAATCATTTGCCAAAGGGTTCTGCACCAGTCGTGACATTCCTCTCCAACAACTATTAGCCAGCTGAAAGATCTCCTTAGTCCTCTTAAAACTTTTCTTCACACTCTTAGCTTAAGCTTTGTGCCCTATACTGTCTGTAAACTTCTTGGGTTATCTGACTGCTTTTGTCCTGTCTCCAAAGCATTTAAACTATTCAAAACAACTAGACTCAAGCCATCATACTTGCAATGTCTCCTGAAACATGCCACTGGTTTGGAAAGCTTCACTGTAATCTAGTCTTCTGCTCTCACCCTATTAGTTCTTACTGCACCTTTACTAACTCTTCTTGTGCTACTGTCAAGTCAGTTCAGTGTTTCAAGATAATGTGCTCTTTTTCCACTGTTGTGTAACAGTAGAGACATTCATTGCATCTCCATCAATGACAAGTACTAGTCCTCATGCACTCTGTATTACATCGTCACATCCTGTTATGCAAATAACACTGTCATTCCTCTCACTCATGGGCATTCCTTTTGATTCCGCAGAAGTTTGCACATTTGTCCATTATGTCAGTCAAAATGTTCAGTTAAAATGCTTTTGTCGAGGAATTTCTAAATTTAAATTTTTCCACAACTGTTTGAAAATTATAATTCCTTAGTGACAACTGCTACTAACTGAAATGTAACGTTTAATCTTAAACAATTTGTGAAGTAAAATTTACTTACAAAAATATTCAGACGATTATTAACAAAAGAGAATTACAATTATTTACGATATATTATGTTCACATGAATATGTTTCAGTTAGTGAAGATTTTAGGATCTTTACAAACGTCTACTGCCCCAGAAACCGATGTTCAGATTAGTTCACATCTCCTAGGACCACACAATTGATACAAATAGTAATACCTTGTAAGTTATTGCCTGTGCAAGATTTTGTGCACGAACAGACCTCTCGATTATGTCCCATAAATGTTCTATGGGATTTGTCATGCACCGAGAGAGATGGTACAGTCGTTAGCACACTGGACTCCCATTTGGGAGGACGGTGGTTCAAACCCACTTCCGGCCATCCTGATTTTGGTTTTCCGTGATTTCCCTAAATTGCTTCAGGCAATTGCCTGGATGGTTTCATTGAAAGGGCACAGCTGACGTCCTTCCCCATCCTTCGCTAATCCGATGGGGCCGATGACCTCGCTGTTTGGTCCACTCCACATTTACCTTGAGGGGTTTAGGGAAATTGCGCACATGTAAATCTGGATGCCTGAATGGGCCGATAAATTGCTGTCGATGCGAATTTTAGTCCAGTATCTTTTTCATTAAGCTAGTTCTATCGGTAAATTATGTTTCCATTTCATAAGATTAAGTCGTATCATACAGTAAAGAGTGGATGGACCGCTGGAGCTAAGTGCACCTAAGCAATATTACAAATGTGTTAATTTTTTATATTCTATCAGTGGTTAGCTTGAGCCCCCACATATGTCGTAAAGGGCCGGTACTGATGAGTCATAGGGAAAACCTACATTAAAAGCTTTGGGTTACACGTCGAGTACCGTAAGGTGACTTGAAGAGTAGACCTAGACGTATCTAAAACTTTCTCCTGCGAGTTACGCCTACTCTGTTGAACCACCACAGCTCACTCATAAAGTTATTAGACAATCAGTACAGTCAGACATTCTTGATAATTTGAAGTGAATTCCGAAAACGTTTTTGGTATTATAAACTGATCAATTTTTAGTGGATCAATGCGGATACTTCAGGTGAGTAGGCTTGTAGAATAACCTCTCTGCTCTGTCTTTTAGCTAAGAAAACTTTTACAGCTGAGATATTGGCCTTTCATAGTTTCTCTTCTCCAAGCAAGAAGATTAAGGTCCAAAACCTAGTGTTATAGCTATTGGAGACGGAGCAATAGCTAGAATTGGACGAGGACGAAGCTGGACATGAGGTGCGCCTTTGCAAAGGCACCTTAGCGGCCTTTGTCTGGAGTAATTTAAAATGGCGAGAGAAGCCTCCGTAGCCGGCAATCTGCCTTCAGCAGGGTAACAGAGCGGACGTGTTTTCCGTGTGCGGAGTGCGAGCTCGCCTTGTTTACATTCTGACGGCCGCTGCTTAAGTGCCGCCTTACCGTCTACGATTCATGTCAAACCGTTACCGTAAATCTACGCTCCGAATTACTTTCTGCAACGATAGTATGCCAGACCCAAAGCACTTGAGGCTGAACGTTTTCTGCGAGAGGAAGTGAAGATCCCAGCGACCGATATTATCAGAATACATTTGTCGAATCATGAGCAGCACGTTCTATGTTAAAATCATTAACGACGCGGCATGCGAACGCATCCTACGTGAGATAAACAGGGGCTCCACTTCTGTCACGCTGATGGCAATGTGGGGATGGTAGCTGTCGACCACGCAGGCTTAGGTATGCATACGATACGCATTTTCTAATTGCCATTCGAACTTCCTGCAGAGGAAGTCGTCACAGAACTCCGACCATACGGCGCAGTCCATAGCCATACTGCGCAGAAGAGGACACAGTTTCTGACATACCCTGTCCTAAACGGCGTCCGACAGGTCACCATTGATCTCCAAAGCCACGTTCCATCCTACTTACCGATCAGCCATCCATGGACCTGTTCCAAGTACAGCAAAGAAGGCCACCTAAGATCTGAATGCCTACAATGGCGTATTACGCAAATTCCAGCTGCCGAAGGACCACCCTCGTCACAACCTACTATGATATCGGTGACCTACACATCTCCTACCACCTCGGATTGCCATCCGAACGCCCGACCATACCCCAACAGAGTGTCCATTGGACGGCCCGCCGCCTCGGCCGGCCATCGACCGTCCGACAGTGCCGATGCGACTGGCCGCTGACCCAACCCTCGGCAACATGATGGAGATCGACTCGCTGATTCTCCCTACAGCAGCCTTCCTGCCAGAGTGACATAACTCCCTTCTGTTGTCGGACACGGAAGATCGTATAAGGAAACAACGTTCTCTGAAACGTCGCAAGAGAAGGTGCCACACAGTTTCTGGCCAAGAGGAGACGTTGCAAGTCGAGGACGTCGCCGCTGTCGATCCGCAACACACCCCTGAATCCGCTACTGCCGACAAATGCGTTGTGAGCGTGGAGACATCCACCAGAGTGCCTGTGCCCGTGTCCCCAACGCTGCATTCGGAACTATTTAAAGGATATAGCACTGCCGAAACTACACCGTGTCATCTTCTGAAGACAAAATGGACAATACACTCATGCCCGCCTCCACAGCGTGCCACGAGGAGGAGGTCGAGGAGCAGGACCCATTACGAACCCTGCACTGTCGGGGCCGATCCACTAATCATACTCTCCCCAGAATCCCCTGCGGGAGAGCTGGATAACGTTCCACTGCGACGCTCACGCCCTTGCACCGACGCCAGAGTGAAACAGCCTCCGGCAGTCCACCACCAGGCCTACCGGATAGCAACCATCAACACCAACAACATCCATTCCAGGGTGAAAATCCACCTCATGCAAGAGATGTTCTGGGAGTCTGATGCTGATTTCGCCCGTCTGCGGGAAGTCTCCCTGATATTAATGGCTATACTGCCCACGCCTCCTCAAGTGATCCAGTGGGCTGTGGACTGGTCATCTGTGTCCGCCACGGAATTTCTGTCACCCACATCACCTTCCTTCCATCAGCTTGGGGCATGGCACTCACGGTCATGGGGACACGCTTCACTAATGTCTACACTCCTTCAGGCATCGACCAACGACATGAACGGGCCCTGTTTAATTCAGAGGAAGTCCCCCCCCCCCCATTTTTAGGGAGATACGACCACTGCCTACTAGGAGGTGATTTTTAACTATATTCTGCACCCCAAAGATCAGGTTCCACACTATACTACTTTTCAGGAATGACGTATAGTGCAGCAGGACCTCCTGCCTCATGATATCTGGGAAGTCCAAGAAGGTGACTGTTCCGGCCATACCTTTCTTACCAATCACTCAGCAAGCCGTTTAGACAGAGTACATGCCTGACAAACTCTTAGATCGGCAGCACGGAGCGCCAAATGCTGGCCACTGGCCTTTGCCAACAATTGTGCTTACATCTCCATGGTCCTCCTTCCGCCACAGTCTGTATGCTGCAGCTCTGCGCCATGGAAACTAAATACTTCTCATCTGCATTACCTGACTTGTCATCAGCAAGTCACTGAGACATGGACAGCCTGCGAAGATGCCTTACCCTCTACCGCTCGACGTTGACATGGTGGATGGACTGCGCCAGACCAGCGATCTGGAGGACACTGATGAGATATGTGAAGGATTCGGCCGACTGGCATCACAACACTGTTGACTTTTACTATGTAATTCTCTAAGATCTGGACACTCAGCCATCAACCCAAGACAATCAGTTGGCAAGGCAAAGAACTAAGGCGAAGATATTGGCACTGGCACTCCGGAAATTGCAGGAGGTGGTGATGCAGATATGGTGCCACAATCATCCTGGTTTGAAAATTCCGTCCATGCATCATATAGTGTCCAACGAACGACGGCGTCGTCTGCAGATCATCAACACCTTGACCACGCCTCATGGCCTGCAGATGACGAATCAGAATGACATCGTTCACTCATTCGTTGAACACTGCCATCGTACTTATAGGGAAGAAGATGCTCATACTGAAGCAGATGACTCCATTTTGCATTACATCACATACACCTTCCCCCACACGGAAGCGGGTACTTTGACAGTCTACAACGCAATCAACAAAGGTGCAGTCAACAGATCGTCTGGCATTGACGGCTTACCAACTGAATTCTACCGTGCCTTCCGGGACCTCATGGCACCACAGTTGACGACTGTGTACCAAGAACTGATGACATCTGACCAAGCAATCCCACCTGCGTTTGTTGAGGGCATCATCGTTCTGGTCTACAAACCACCCTGTGGTTCGATGATCATGAGTTACAGATCATTCACCCTACTCAGTACCAATTATAAGATTTCACAAGTCCCTCTCAATGGACATTTAGCAGTGCCAAAACCCATCTGATGTTCCATACGGCAAGGGTGCCCCAACTCTACCCTCTTGTATGCCATTGCTCTAGAGCCCATCATTGGGCTCTCCTGCCTCAGCCTTCGCCAACACGATTTTCGCTGTCGGGCACATGCTGATGACCTCCTCCTCCTCATTCGCACCAGCTCTGAGATCCGAGCAGTCCTAGAATTGATCATACGCTGTGGGGCTGCCGCTGGCCAGGACACACTTCATCGTGTTGAGTTTCTTAATCGTTATGTGGCATCAAAATTGGTCCAGATCGCTCAAGTTCTCCCTCTGCTGATAGCGACTGGTCACAACCTTCAGGCGGCCTTTGGCTATTATCTCATGGCTGGCTCCATGTTAAAGTCCGTTATGAGTCACTTATCCTGCCATCATGGGAAGGTGGACTCGGGTTCATCAATATCTGTATGTGAGCTGCGGCCCTGTATGTGAGTACAATGAGAAGACAGTGGACCGGCTGGGACACATTTCTAACACGCAGCTTGCTTGAGGTCCTCTTGCCCATTTCCACTTCACCATCGGTGTCTGTGGCCCACATCGTGACTAATTTGTCTCACATTTCGACCTTTTTCGTTGACTACAGTTATACACATACCAGTCTCCCAGATACGTGCCCTCCCAGGACTGAGGATTTTTCCAGCCTACTATTGTGCAGTGTTCCCCAGAATGTGATGGAGACCAAACATTCCTCCATCCAGTGGCCCATAGAGTGGACTGCCATCCACCAGCCCTTCCTCCTTGTGGATGTCCAGACACTGTGGTATCACATAGTCAACAGGAAATTTGCCACGAAACATCGACTGCACAACATTGACTTGTCAGATTCCCCTCTTTGTCTCCTTTACCAGCAACTCGATACTGATGACCACCATCTGACATGCGCCTCTTTGCAAGATGTCTGGCGCTTCGTGCAGCAAATCACTGCCTGCTGTGTCCGAGTGCCACCAGGCACAATCGAACCGCGAATGTTTCTATACCCGGAGGACAAACATTTTCCTGCTGTCAAATTTCAAGCAAATACGTGGGTCAAGGGGTGGGTGGTCTCTTATTTCTTTCGTGAGGGACCTAAATCCCGCCTCGACTTCTGGACCTGTTTACGAACAGCCCATGCTGCTCTCGAAAACACGGCACGTTACCGAACATTATTTGCTATCTTCGAGGGGTGTTTGTTAGACCTCTATTAAGTTGTAGGAAGGAGGGGGGGGGGGCTGCCTGGAGCTGAGGGCACCTCCACCCCCCCCCCCCACCCCCTCCCCCCCGGGCGGAGTCGCAGTTTAAGCCGCCTATGATCAATTCTACCTCCGACCTCCGTGGATGGGAGAGCGCGTCGTAGATTGCGCGGATTTTATTTATTTTTTCTTTTCTTCTTATTTTTTTTACCCAGCATTTATATTTTTTCTCTGTCAGTGATGTTAGTTCCACATAATTTCATAATAAGAAAAGGATGGTTAACGCACCCTTGTGTGGTGGCACTCGACCCGGGGCAGGCCGGCTCGAATAGTGCTGGTGGAGAAAATTTTCACACCCAATATTTGTACGGCAAGGGGTGGAGAGATGGTGGCGAAAAGTTCCTTATCGAAACAGCAGTCCCTGGTGCTCCAGATGTTGTCGCATTGGACAAGTGTGTACCAATTCTATAGCACCTGTTTATTGTGGGGAAAAGTCCCAGATGCGCGGGAGAAAAGAAGTGTGATTATCTTGAAAAAAGGTGAAGATAAGGGTCCCCCACCTTCAAAGACCCACAGATCGATTTACCTTCTCAATACATTAGTGAAACTTCTGCAGAAGTTGCTATGCGGTGGACTATAGGTGGTTTCACATGCTGGAAGTCAACAGAAGACACTGTAAATGAGACTACAAGACTTGTGAAAAACGGTCTCCATAAGTACGTAACAGTGGACATCGCTGGGACATTCGACACTTACGGTGGCCGTCACTTTTTGATAGCTTGAGCGACTTGGACTGTCCACAAGCTTTGTACAACTACTTTAAAAACTATTGTGAAAACAAAGAAGCTACAAGTAACACTGCCGTGCCCGAAGAGACCCTTAAAAAAATAATAATTCAGAAGGCTGCCTACAGGGATCCATAAGCGGGCCTATGTACTGGGATTTAGTATTCGAGCCAGTATTAGAGAAACTGCAGGATAATGAGAGGTCGTATGAGTAGTGGGGCATGCAGACGACCCGATGATCCTTGTGAAGGAAAACACCAGAAACAACTTGGGAGATGGATGTAACACAGTCGTTCAACAGTTACGTTGGTGGTGCCAGGAAGTCAAATTGTCTGTGGTGCCTGAAATGAACGCTTACTTTTTTTTAAAAGGGAGTATTTTAAGGGGCCCTAACAGGAAGTTAAGCCACAGGTCCATACAGAGAAAGTCCATCGCCGGATGCTTAGTCATCTTCTTGGACGAGTGTCCAAATTGTAATGCATGTATTGGATAACTGAGTAAGAGAGTCGGGAGCATGATAAACAAAATTATTTGTTTCGCCAGTTACGATTATAGGCTGCCAATGCAAACAGTTAGAACATACCATAACGCTATCTTAATTGCGATCATGGGATACTGTGCGAGTACAGACTTAGGCTCATAACACCAGCGCGAACAGTTACAGGATGCGACGTGGAATACTTCTTCCGTTAACGGGAGCTTTCAGCAAGTACTACTTGGAATACGTTCACTCGACATCCAGATGGAGGAAAAAGCGTCGAGACACTTGCAGAAGAAAGAACAGTATGCCGGCCGCGGTGGTCTAGCGGTTCAGGCGCTCAGTCCGGAACCGCACGACTGCTACGGTCGCAGGTTCGAATCCTGCCTCGGGCATGGATGTGTGTGATGTCCTTAGGTTAGTTAGGTTTAATTAGTTCTAAGTTCTAGGGGACTGATGACCACAGCAGTTGAGTCCCATAGTGCTCAGAGCCATTTGAATTTTTGAAAGAACAGTATCATGAAGCGCTGAATTTAATAGCAATATGGGCCACAGGCAAGCAGCAAATTCACAGTCGGATCCTCCACCTATGGCAGAAATGATGGAATGATATCCAAGCAGCAGATTCCTAATCTGTACACAGTACAATCTAGCCACTTTTCACGAATGATGCTGGAATGCTGAGAACAACACAAACACCCGTCCCCGGGCAGAGAAAATCCCCAACCAAGCCGGAAATCGAACCCGGGACGCCATGATCCAGAGGTAGCAACTCTAGCCATTAGGCCACGAGCTGCGGACAGACACTGTGAATGAAGCACCCGAATCCCTCAAGAGGCCTGACACACTTCTTGACTGGCCATGGGCCCCATGCCGCCTACGGGCACCGAATTGGTAGAAGACAGACCTCCGAGTCTGCCTGTGGTGAAGAATGTATAGCAGAACGTACTGTCTGGGGATTTCCACTGTATACCGTTGTTCCTGATACTTCTCGTCAGCAACTGAATCGGCACGGAAGACTCGGAATCAAAGAAATACCGTGTTGCGCGACAGAATGGCAGATCCTGAACAACGTTGACGACGCTCTTTAAAGAAAAGCTTGGGTAAGGAGTTATCCTACCAATCACTGCACTGTTAGTGGTTGCGACAGAAGATCGAGAAGCAACACAAAGAAAGTTGTGGCAGAATAATTTCCAACACCACATGCACGACTATCATAACAACGCAAGAGAAAAACGCAGACATGGGCCGTCTTGCCACTCAAAGAGCTAGAACCAGGTGAAGTGAGTTGTCGTAAGCCTGCGCTAGTTACCGGCAACAACGATGCTCCCTCGGAACAGGGGGATGGTCCTCTGCAGCCAGGGGACCTACAAGCAGTGGAAGAGGCAGATGCAACCGCATTAATAACCTCCCAGACAATATTAATAGCAAAATGAGGCTTTTTACAGATGATGCATTTATATTTAATGAAGCACTATCTCAGAGAGGCTGTATAAATATTCAGTCAGATCTTGATAAGATTTGCAGAGATTGGCAACTTGTTCTAAATGGACGGGAAAAAACTTGTGCTCTTCACAAAACAAAAATAAAGGTAGTATCCTATGACAATAATATCAATGAGTCACTCTTGAATTCGGCCAACTCACACAAATACTTGAGTGGAATGATCACATAGGTACAGTCGTGGGCAAATCAGTTGGTAGACTTTGGTTTATTGGTAGGATACTGGGGAAGTGCAATCAGTCTACAAAAGAGATTGCTTACAAATCACTGATGTGACTGATTCTAGAATATTGCTCAAGGGTGAGGACCCGTACCAAACTAACAAGGGTGCTGAACGTATACAGAGAAGAGCAGCACGAATGGTCACAGGTTTGTTTAATCCGCGGGAAAGTGTCGTAGAGATACTGAAGGAAATGAACTGGCAGACTCTTGAAGACAGACGTAAGATATCCCGAGGAAGTCTATTAACAAAGTTTGAAGAACAGGGTTTAGATGATTACTTTAGGGACATACTGCAACCCCCTACGTATCGCTCACACAGGGATCGTGAGGATAAGATTAGAATAATTACTGCATGCACAGAGGCATTCAAACAATCATTCTTCCCACGCTTCAGACGTGAATGGAACAGGAAGGAACCCTAATAACTGGTATAATGGGACGTAACATCTGTCATGCACCTTATGGTGGTTTGCAGAGTATAGATGTACATGAAGATACGGGTCTTGCTGCAAACAAGCTCAATTTCTGACTCAAAGTACCTAAGTTAGTTGTACGCTCCTACACTCATGAGCGAATGCTTCTGTCTTCTCAGGCAGAAATCGTGTGATGCCTTTGGGATACTGCATGGTGCTATGAATGGCAGTCCAGAAGACATCGATTCAATATTCGAATGACTAAAGCAAGCAGGAATTTCATGGAATTAAAGACTGGTGTTTCAATAGACCACGATCCAGATATTAAAAACTTACTTGTGGACGTTTCTCCTTGTCACACAAGGTATAGTTCTGTCTTCTCACCGACAATCAACATTCAAATGAAATTTCTATTCCAGCAGCCAACTGTGTAATATTTTTTTGTGCACTATCTGATCAAAAGGGTCCGGGCGCCTGTTAGCGAAAGTTAATATGGCCTGTGTCCACCCTTTACCTTTATGACTGCTTGAACTCTGGACGCTTTCAATGAGGTTTCTGAATGCCTGTGGAGGAACGGCAGCCCATTCTTCGTTAAGAATCGAAACCAGGGAAGGTAGTGATGGACGCTGTGATCTCGAGTGAAGTCGACGTTCTGACTCATGCCACAGGTGTTCCTGTAGTGTCTGTCCTGCCCACTCGTCTAATATAAGGTGCCTAGGAAATCTGCTTTCTCGGATCGCTAGACAACAATTCAAGCTAAACGTATTAGTGAAGTTTATTACAGAAAATAATTGACAATACTGAACTTTGAGCATTTACAATGATGAGTGGCAAGCAAATGGCGCCAGACAAATAAGAAGTCTCATCAGTATTCACCAGTATAGAAAATGCCTAAAACAAGCGAAAGAATATAGTTTCTAAGTCACTGCCGTAGAGCTCGTAGATGGGCTAGACTTCAACTGGGCCGCGGCTAGTCGGCGCAGCGCTTATGACCTATGCTTGTAGATGGCGCTACTGTGTCGTTGTCGTCCTAGAGGGGGGTCGGTCGGCTCACTATTGGCTGACGTCATCTCTCATCCCTCACTGCTCTAACATTCTTAGCCGTCGTGCCGGCGCTTGACGTTAGGCCGGAACAGTTACATTATGTTCAGATTAGGAATTTGGGCAGGCCAGTCCACTTCAGGGGTGTTAATGTCGACAAACTGTTACGTCTGCCACAGACTTCCTCTGCCAGGCAGACTACATTCAAGACACCCCTGTGCACCATATAACATACACAAGCACTTGCAGGCGCAACCAAGAGGAAACCAATTGTTCAAAACAAACAGAACTTGCTAGACTCTAGAGACTAATGCGAATCTTTTTCTGCAGAGGTCGCCTCACAGATATAGGCAAAGTTGGAGTACTCCGCCGACCTCCGCCGGCTTTATAAGGCCAGCGCAGCAGCAGTACAGCCAGTCCCTCGCCGAGCTAGGACCAGCTCCGACGGACCTCATTGACGCTCTTGATGAATGGTAGTCTGCATATTATTTGTTTTGTTTGTGTGTATATAGTGATTGTTCGAGAAGTGTAGTTCAGTTTCAATAAACGACATTATGCTGACAAGGGAACCTCCCCATCGCACCCCCCTCAGATTTAGTTATAAGTTGGCACAGTGGATAGGCCTTGAGAAACTGAACACAGATCAATCGAGAAAACAGGAAGAAGTTGTGTGGAACTATAAAAAAAGTAAGCAAAATATACAAACTGAGTAGTCCATGCGCAAGATAGGCAACATCAAGGATTGTGTGAGCTCAGGAGCGTCGTGGTCCCGTGGTTAGCGTGAGCAGCTGCGGAACGAGAAGTCCTTGGTTCAAGTCTTCCCTAGAGTGAAAAGTTTATTTTCGCAAAGTTATGACCTATCCGTTCGTTCATTGACGTCTCTGTCCACTGTAATAAGTTTAGTGTCTGTGTTTTGCGACCGCACCGCAAAACCGTGCGATTAGTAGACGAAAGGACGTGCCTCTCCAATGGGAACCGAAAACATTTGATCGCAAGGTCACAGGTCAGCCGATTCCTCCACAGGAAAACATGTCTGATATATTCAATACGACACTGGTGACGGCATGTGCGTCACATGACAGGAATATCTTGTCGACCCACCTAACTTGGACACTTGGCGAATGGGTAAAGAGATTCTTCTACCTTGCCCGATTTAGATTTTCTTGTGGAAGTGATAGCACTCCCAAAAAAAGTGATCGCATCGGACGGACGGGTAGATAGTAATTGTCTGAAAATAAAAGATTAAACTTATCACTCGAGGGAAGACTTGAACCAAGGACCTCTCATTCCGAATCTGCTCACGCTAACCACGGGGCCACGGCGTCCTGATCTTACTCTCTCCTTGATGTTGCCTATATTGCCCGTGGACTACTCAGTTTGTATATTTTGCTTATTTTTTTCATAGTTTCACACAACATCTTCCTGTTTTCTCGATTGATCTGTGTTCAGAATTTCAAAGCCTATCCACTGTGCCAACTGATAACCAAATCTGAGCGGGGTGCGATGGGGAGGTTCCCTTGTGAGGATTCTACAATACTGAGTATTTTTCACAAACCATTGTTTCACATATGCTGCTTTATGACAACAGACAATCGACCATTGTCTCCAAACCGACCCTCTACTGTACGGAGTACACAATGCTATAAAATGTGTTCATATCTTTACGCATTTGGCGTTTTCTTAAAGGCGATCACTTACTAACAAAAAAAAAAAAAAAAAAACCACCCTCTACCCCGATGCCGTCAACGGGACAAAAGTAGAGGAGAACTGTCAGGGCCCAGAACTGAAACGAGGCAGCAACCAGACAGCGCATGCTGGTCTCTGAACGGCGCGATATGCTCCCGTGTCGCTGGACCACGAGCACCAAGATCAAGCGACAAGAGGCGGATATCGGCCGCTCCTGCTTGATCAGCACCCCTCATCAGTAGCAAGACTTCCGTGACACCGCCCCGGGCGTCAACCTCCTGGGTCCAGCCTTTGAGAAGCCGCTCCGGCTCGATTGACTTCTCTGTCATCGACGATTATGCCGCACCCCTGTCATTGCCCTGTCCCAGATGGTTCGCAGTGGTCCACGAACACAGCCCTTTTCGAATTCAGCATTTAAACGCTGGACCGGCCGAGTACGTCACACTCGGGCACGACAGGGCCACACCCGGCGCCTGCCGTGAGTCAGCAGGCAATCCTCGCTGTGAACTCAGACGCCACAGGACCGTCTGCCCAGCCCGGGAATGCAGCACCGCGCCATCCACCCGCCCCTGCTCCACGCCGTCGGCCAGACGCCGCCTGCCGGCACCGCCATCCCCGTGCCACTTCCAGTTCTACGCCGCGACCTTACGCAATAAGCCGTCGGCACACGGACCGTGCATCCGAACGCTGAGCGCTGAGCGTGCCGAGTTTCTGACGTCACAGCGTGGAATAGCACGTCTGGGAGTGTTTCCGAACGTAGAGAGCAATATCTGGCATGTCAGATATTCTGAGCGTGCGTCTCAGAGTTGACCAATGAGATGGCACAACGCCACCTACGTCACACGCACGCCGTTTCCCTTCAGTACAGAGTTGTGAGGCGCCATATTGGCTTTCATTTCAAGCCTATATGTATATATGCTGTTTCTGAGCACCAACAAATTGAGAATCACTGGAAAACCCGTTGTTAGTTGTGTGATTCGTTCCAATAAAATAATGTGAAACATCATATTAGTGGCAAAGGAATTATTGTAACTTGCGTATTATGAGAGTAGGCTATTTGAAGGCAGTGACACACTGAAGATCCACCCAAAACGCATTGTTCTTGGTACAATTTTTTGTAATTAAATTTCAATTAGTAACATAATTATCTACATCAACGTATTTAGCAAGGGGTAACAGATATGGTTACGCACAAGGAGGGGATTGTTGGTTTCGCGTGCAGGCACGGTAGCTCAGCGTGCTTGGTGAGAGGGTACAAAGAAAAAAAAAGGAGTGTTAGCTACCCTCTGCAATAAAAAAAAAGTAAGTGACAGGATCAACAAAGAACCTGAACGGCTGCCATCGGACGTCCACCACGAACAAATTCATCGACCAATATAGATCAAAATGAGAGATATATAAAAAAAGCGTAATGAGTAGCGTTTGAAACCTCAAGGACATGTTGTTGGGGCGGTGGTTCGCGGCCTAACACTTCCAATTTTTTTTCTTAACATTCGTGTTTTTATTATGTTCTGATACTTTATATTATTAGTTTAATGTAAGTATATGCTATGATATTTGATGTTATGTAAATGTAAGTTCGCCTTTTTCTGAGGGGTGACTTTGTTCGATTGGCTTGATCAACAGGACAGTTTGCGCTACTTGTGTAAAGATATTTTGCTCCTTTTTCTTTGACACATCGTAATTCACATGTTGCAAAGATTCTGCTACTGGGCAGGAACAGTGATCAAGTAAGACTGACATTGGGGTTTTACTAAAATGTGGGAATGCTGAAATACCGGTAATGTTTATCTTATGCAGAGAAGTATTCCAAATTTGTACCACGCTGTTTGTAATGGAACTTTTGTAAGCCTGTGTCCTTATTGATTGACCATGGTACTTTCTTTTTCGTGGACGATCGAGGAAATGTGCGTTTTAATAGAGCTGACGTGGGAATTTTAAGCGCGGCCGTTGAGAAAATAGTGTGATTTACGAACTAGAAACACCCCTGAACTGCACCTGGAGTGCGTTGCGATCGCGTATACCACGTTGGGGCTCACGTACCGAATGCTCAAGTCGCACTCGGCACGCTCAACTTTAACGTTCGACAGCACGGGCCGTGTGCCGACGGCCTGCTGGTCTCCCGTGACCGCAGCGCGGACGCATCCTGCCGTCTCAGCTCGCCTCGCATACCGGAGACGCCGGCGCAGCGCTCTGTCTCCCGAGAAGCACGTGCAAAGCCGCCCACCATACGTCAACACCTGCAGCTACGATGGGGGAGGACTATCAGAAGAATGTTTGACCTGAATGAGTAAGTAAAGAACTGATAAAGAGTTGTGCCTCCAGCAGAACCCTCCGCTCCTCCTGTCCATATCTCCCATCTTCGACAGAGAACCTAGCCAGCACGCAGACAGCCTTACCTCAGTCACCCTTACAACAACACCCCCTCCATATTCCACTGTTGACACTACACATGATGGCACGTTGGCTCTGCAGGCATTCGCCGAACCCAGTTCCTTCTCTCGTATTGTCACAGCATATACTACGATTCATCGCTCCATATCATTCGTGTCCAGTGTCATCCACTATCCACTGGCATCACTCCTTACACTTCCTCAAACTTCGGTTATCAACGACTGCAGAAAAGTTTGTTCTCCTTGCCTCCCTACGCACTGTCCTTCTGTTAGTTGGACTGCTTGCAGCACTTTGGAACCCACGAGTGGTTCCTTCCGCTGATTTCATGCGGTTCTTATAACGACCCTCCACAGTGCTCGATGGTCCCTGTCCGCCAGTGTACGAGGTCTGTTTGGTGTTGCTTTAGCAGTGGTTTTTATTTCGCGTTTCCTGTTCACAGTCACATCAGAGACAGGAGACTTGAGAGGGTTTAGAATAGTTGAAACGTCCCTGATGGATATGTTACTAAAGTGACACCCGTTGACCAGTCCACGTTCCAAGTCTCTGTGCACTCCTGGCCGACCCATTCTGCTGTTACTGCTTGTTTACTGACAACACGATACTCCCCATCCCCTTTTATACTGGTGACTTCACCTCTCGTGACATTTAGCGGTCAATTCCACATTACATAGGAGTGTCCGGATACTTCTGAGCAGATTGTGAACCCACAACTTAGATCGCTTGACATAGTTGCAGTAATCATATACGAGGGGGGACCAAAAAACAACCGGAATTCCTTTCTAGAAAGCATGTACTTTATTGTTTTCAAATACAACCCTAATCTCCTTCGAAATACTCTCCATTAGCATCAATACACTTGTCCAAACGTTCATTCCAGTGTTCTAAGCACCTTCTAAATTCGTCCTCTTTCATTCCTGCTAGCACTTTCATGACATTGCGTTTTACGTCTTCCACACCCGCAAAACACTTCCCTCTCAAGTCTCTTTTTATCCTCGGGAATAGGAAGAAGTCCGAGTGTGCTAAATCCGGCGAATAGAGCGCGTGGGTGAATGTAGTCGTCTTCGTTGAAGACAAAAACTGGCGAACGCTGAGAGCCGTGTGCGCGGGAGCGTTGTCGTGATGCAGGAACCGCATGACAGAATCCCACAAAGCCGGACGTTTTTGCGACAAACTTCTGCGAAGCCATTTCATAACCTCCAAATAGAATTGTTAGTTTACTGTCTGGTTGTCAGGGACAAATTCAGAGTGCGCGATCCCTTTGATGTAAATAATAATAATAATAAAAAAACAGATTAACATAGTTTTCACATGAGATTTTACTTGTCGAGCTTTTTTAGGTCGAGGTGAGCCAGGTGACTTCCATTGCGATGACTGTTGTTTACTTTCTGGATCGTACCCATAGCACCATGACTCATCACCTATAATCATTTTGTTGAAATAATGTTGATCATCTTTGAACGCGTCCTTCATTTCGAGACAGGCTTGAACGCAATGATCCCTTCGATCTCCGATAAGAAGATTCGGAACGAATTTTGCTGCCACCCTTTGCATCCACAAATCTATGGTCAAGATGCGCTGAATTGAGCTCTAGGATAACCCGGACAAGTTCTCGAGTTGGTCGATTGTCTTGTGTCGATATTCACTGACGAAATCACGGATTTTCTCGATGTTGTCTTCGCTTCGAGCAGCTGAAGGTCTTCAACCACCAATTCTCCCTTTTTAAACCGAGAAAATCATTCGTACACTTGCGTTTTACTAAGAGCATGGTCTTTCTATGCTGACTTAATCATCGCAGCAGTTTCTGTTGCGTTCTTGCCGAGCAAGAAACAAAACTTCACTGCCGCACGTTGTTCGTAAGAACCAGCAATTTCCTCGTGTCACGTCTGTACTGTACGCACACTCAAAGAACTGCCAAACAACGTCTCACTGAGACGCCACTTGGCAGAATGACTCAGCAGAGCTGCTGCTACAACCCTCTGGGGGGCGCAACCTGCTACTACAAGTACTCGATGTGCAGCATTACGATTCCGGTTACTTTTGGGTCCCCCCTCGTACATATCCAACCACTTTATAAGCTTTATGCCAATTTGACGTTTGCCACATAGCGCCTTAATGGCGCTGCAGCTGTAATGACTGTAAGAGTATGGGTGCAAGAAGCTGCTAACAATTGCTGTACCACCCGTAACGCAGTAGGAACTAAAGAAAGTCATTAAATGTGATGGTAATTATGGACTACCGTCCGCTGTCGAATGGAATGATGACAAAGAAAATTTATGCCGGACCGGGACTCGAACCCAGATTTTCCCGCTTATTGCGAACGTCGTAGACGCATGGTTGACAATGCATGGAAGTTTGTGTCTGGCTTTGAGTTGTCCACGGATAGCCAAATGGTAAGGCGGCCGCTCGAGATAAGTAGGAAATCCGGGTTTGAGTCCCGGTCGGGCACAAATTGTCATTGTCGTCGTTCCATTCTAAAGCTCATGGTTGTCCACATTTGCAATTTCTAACACATTTAATGTATTTCATAACGGCTGATTAACCGCGGTGCCTGTTCCTTTGGACATTCATGCGTGTCCAAAGGGACTTTGAATCGTAATTCAAAACAACACAGGCACTGCAATATTGTAAAACAAAGCACCCCCACCACCTGCCCGCTAGACTTCACGCAACCGACTGCTGCACGCACGTCGTCTGTGCAGACTATTAAGACTATAGCCTTGCATGTATACACTTACACGTGAGCTTCCTGAACAAGCAAACAGGAAGCATCGAAGAGGAGTACTTGCTTGAAGTTAAGCATGCCCCAGCTGATACAGCAGAGCTGATAAGGAAGGCTGCTTTGTGATACCATGGAATACGACGTCAACACGTCCCGTGTGATGTAAGACTTGCGGATGTGACTTCGCACTGTGACATCTCTGCACGTAGCCCTGATGAACGAATGATTTATGTACTGTGAGTCATAGTCTCCTGACAGGCTCGACGCAGCCCATCACGGCTCTCTTGCGCTAATCCCTTCAGCTCAGAACAAGAAACTCAATGTTTTCAATTATTTGTTGGACATATTCATGTTTTGCGTATTTCTCTGCAGTCTTCCCCATCTACAGCTGCGTCTGGAACTATGGGATGTGGTAACTATCGCTTTGGCACATATCCTATCATAATGTCTTCTAGTTAGTGTTTTCAATATAATCCTTTTCTCGATGAATCAGCGGAAAACCTCCTTGTTTCTCACTTCATTTTCAGAATTCCTGTCTAACACCACATATCGAAACATTCCTCTTCTTCATGCTTCAGAAATGTGGGGAAACCGCAAATGAGGAGTCTTCACTACCATACAGTGTTGTGCTTCAGATGTACTTTCTCAGACCAATTTTCACAGTCTGAGGTTTGATACTAACTTTGTTCCTACTATAATTTCTGCTCCTACACAATACTTTCGTCTGTCTTCGGCTCACTCTCATTCCATAATCTGTTCTCAGTGGATTACTCATTCATTCAATATGTCTTGTAATTCTTCTTCACTTTGACAGGAATCACCAACATCCTCAATGAATTTTATCATTACTTTCTTGAACCTGTTTATTTCTGTCATTGCTTCTTCAATTTGCTGTTTGAACAGTAGGTAAGAAAGACTGCAGCCTCGCCTTATGGTGTTTCCTCTTGTACCCCCTTAGGTTCTTGTAGATGTTGTATATTACCCATCTTTATCTACGACTTATACGTAATTTTTCTGAGGATTTCAAACATACTGCTACTGCACTTCTTTATGTAGTCGAATGATTTTTCTAGGCAGACATATCCTATCAAGGAGTCTAAGTTTTCTTGATCCATTCTTCCACTATCAAGTGTGACATTAGAACTTCCTCTCTGGTGCAGTTACCTTTCCGAAAACATAACGTATAGAGCTTTATGATAGTACCACAAGTACAGTAGCGGATAATGGAAACTGAGTGCCCTCTATCAGCGCTCCCACACTGGTGGTGGTTCGTTCTCGTTTTGTTGTTATTTTTATACATCTGCATGTAGACTGGTCGTCAGCTGTGCGTGTAGTAATCTCCAATGGTAGTTCAGTCTGCAATCGTGAGTTGAGAGGGTCGAAGAGATGAACATTTACCAATCCACGTCGCTTACGTGTCAAAATTTATACCGTAGCAGATGATCAACACTAGCCGCACCCACTCGAGGGTTCTTAGAGATGGAAGACAGACAAAGAGACATCCCCCCTCTCATATCCTCAAATCCCGTAGTGGTCGCGCTACTCACAAGGATTGTTGATATTTTTAAAAATACCGAGAATCTGATATATCGATATTTAAAAAATTATTATTATCGGCCCCTAATATGTCGGCAATATATATCGATGTAGAGAAGGAGAATATATGGACACACTGGCCTATAAAAATATTGGCTGCACATAATAAATATGCTGCCGGTTGCAGAGCTGTACATTTAAGTGTTGATTTATTGTTAGATATTCTGTACATCAACATGCCAGCAGCCTGCATATCCCCCTTAGAAAAACAATTGAAACAAAAACAGTTAATTTGAAAATTTGTATGTCAGTAATGGGGGTCTGTGCAGATGTTAACTGTTAAAACCTTATTTTCGTAATCTGTCATTGGCTACATGCCGAAATAAGCCTTTTTTTTTCACGCCGATGTAGGAAAATTGCGCGGTGAAACAAAAGGTTGCAGTTTCCGTTGGCAGCGTCGAGCGCCGATTACATCAGCGTTTTCCCTCACACGTCTCCACTCCCCGTAAAGACCAATCTTGTCATTTAGATTTTTTCATCATTTTCAGCAATTGTTTTTGAAGAATGCCGATGTGAAAAAAAATAACACACTAGTTGCGTTAAAAATAATCTTTTAATGCAACTGGTGTGCTACTTCTTCATATCGGAAATCTAGTTATTCCATTCACACGCACTCCCCCCCACCAACCCCCGCCTCCCCCCACCGTGCAATATGACATCATCTTTTGTGCCACCTCCATACAGTCAATGAGAAACACTGGATGTGGTGAAAGCTTTTACTTTCACACAGTGAAAGTAAAATTATGTTCTGCTACTATTTCAAAAGAACAATTTCAAATATTAACCGAAAAAATAATATACAATAAATACATCGGCACTCGATACTGCGGTTTTGATATCGACATATCGATATATTGGTGAAGATGATATCGCCAATATGGATCTACATTTTCTGGGGAAATATCGATATAGCGATATTTTATCAACAGCCCTACTACTTACTCCTCTGGCCCTCATGTAAGCAGCCAGCTTTACACAGCACAGGTCCGAATTCACCGACGTCAATTAAAGTAAAGCACATCTTAAATTATTACTGTCTCTGTAAGTATTTGTGTGTGTTGCTGAGCAAGAAAACTACACAGTTAAGAAATCCTTATTGTTAACAGGCGTTATTTGATTCAGCTGTTAGCTGCTAGATGCACATTATTGTTAAACAGGCTGTGAACCGCGGACCGCACAAATACTTGATTTTGGTCGCAAGCTGGCCGCCCACTGCTGTTTGAGGGCCACCGCTCTAACTCATCCCAAAGCTGTTCCACTGGGTTCAGGTCTGGCAGGCCAGTCTATTCCACGGACGTTATTGTCAACAAACCAGCACCTGCTTTACGACGGGGTCATGCTGATACAATCATAGTCTCCGATTTGTTCTTCTGTTGTACGCAGTACGCAATCTTGTAAGATGTGTCCATAACCTTCCATTTAGGGTTTTCTTAAACGCGATAAGGCAGTCACACGCTAACGACGAAAAACACCCGCATAGTACAGGGTGATTTTTTCCACCGTGTACAAACTCTAGGAACTGATTGATCAGAGGATACGGAACAGAAAAGGTCTAATGAAGTTATGTCCGGAAATGCATGGTTTCCATGCTAGAGACTATTTATTCAACCACTCTTTGCGACAGACTGCGCCCTAATACGCACAGTACCATGCAGCCACAGCCACAGTGCGTGTTGAAAATGGTTTGCATGTACCTCAAAGCACGTGTGTACCCGCCGTAGCATGTTCTGTCTCACAGGTTCACATCAACCAGGCTGCATTCGAACCGTGTCAAAGACAGCATGAATACGCTGCTTCAGCGTCTCCATATCTTGAATGGGCTCTGCATACGCGATGCTTTTGAAATGGTCTCATAACCAGAAATCGCACGGATTGATATCCGGTGACGGAGCAGTCCACGCAACTGGACCCCCCTCGTCTGATCCATTGACCAGAAAAAATACGATTGAGATGCATCCGTATGGGCTGGATCAGCATCATGTAGCAGCTTCTATTGGTTGTTTCGCGAACAACGGAACCACCGGCTCCCAGTTCTCACGATATGTATGTGTAGCGGATGCTCCCTCGGTATCTGCATAACGACTCGGCCCGCGTTTCCTGATTGGTGCCCATACTGTGACTCAACGACTCTAACGGAAGTTTGCCTTTGTTGAAGCAGGTGCTCAGAGTGATGCTTCTCCGCGCCATGAGCAGACTGACGCCCCCTGAACACGCTGTGAAATACTCACCAAACTTCATATACCGAAATTGTTGAAATCATAAGCCGAATACTTCTTTTAGCTCTTCGAGCGTTTGATGAGTTTCTCCATAGACATTATCTTTTAACATCCCCTAAAGGTAATGATCACAAGGCTTTAGGTCTGGGGAACGAAGAGACCAGTCAACTATTCTACCATCAAAAACATCTCGTAATGCTACCATAGACGTGTTACTGGTGAGTGCTGTTGCTGTGTGCAGCATGAAATAACCCAACACCACTTCGTTAGCTGTTAGTTTTCCGAACAGAGGCTTGTGAGGTACGCCTTCTGTTCAAGCCACATTTAATTTTATAAGGCACGTCTTCTGTTTACTTCCTTATTTTACAATATATCACATAACATTCAACGAGTAAAGCGGTACTGCAGAACGCACACAGTGGGGAGTAACAAGATTTCAGTTCCCACACTGGCTGATGGTGGTGGTGGTGGTGGTGGTGGTTAGTGTTTAACGTCCCGTCGACAACGAGGTCATTAGAGACGGAGCGCAAGCTCGGGTTAGGGAAGGATTGGGAAGGAAATCGGCCGTGCCCTTTCAAAGGAACCATCCCGGCATTTGCCTGAAAAAGATTTAGGGAAATCACGGAAAACCTAAATCAGGATGGCCGGAGACGGAATTGAACCGTCGTCCTCCCTAATGCGAGTCCAGTGTGCTAACCACTGCGCCACCTCGCTCGGTACACTGGCTGAAGGACGCGGTGGATCACATGGCAAGGCCAGTGGACGGTGGTGTGAGGTTCTGTGGCTAGACATGAGAACGTGTGTTAAGTTAGGAGCAAGGTACGTAGGGAAAGCACAGTTATTCTGGCGCGACGGGAGTGTTCTTTCGTAATACACTCCTGGAAATTGAAATAAGAATACCGTGAATTCATTGTCCCAGGAAGGGGAAACTTTATTGACACATTCCTGGGGTCAGATACATCACATGATCACACTGACAGAACCACAGGCCCATAGACACAGGCAATAGAGCATGCACAATGTCGGCACTAGTACAGTGTATATCCACCTTTCGCAGCAATGCAGGCTGCTATTCTCCCATGGAGACGATCGTAGAGATGCTGGATGTAGTCCTGTGGAACGGCTTGCCATGCCATTTCCACCTGGCGCCTCAGTTGGACCAGCGTTCGTGCTGGACGTGCAGACCGCGTGAGACGACGCTTCATCCAGTCCCAAACATGCTCAATGGGGGACAGATCCGGAGATCTTGCTGGCCAGGGTAGTAGACTTACACCTTCTAGAGGACGTTGGGTGGCACGGGATACATGCGGACGTGCATTGTCCTGTTGGAACAGCAAGTTCCCTTGTCGGTCTAGGAATGGTAGAACAATGGGTTCGATGACGGTTTGGATGTACCGTGCACTATTCAGTGTCCCCTCGACGATCACCAGAGGTGTACGGCCAGTGTAGGAGATCGCTCCCCACACCATGATGCCGGGTGTTGGCCTTGTGTGCCTCGGTCGTATGCAGTCCTGATTGTGGCGCTCACCTGCACGGCGCCAAACACGCATACGACCATCATTGGCACCAAGGCAGAAGCGACTCTCATCGCTGAAGACGACACGTCTCCATTCGTCCCTCCATTCACGCCTGTCGCGACACCACTGGAGGCGGGCTGCACGATGTTGGGGCGTGAGCGGAAGACGGCATAACGGTGTGCGGGACCGTAGCCCAGCTTCATGGAGACGGTTGCGAATGGTCCTCGCCGATACCCCAGGAGCAACAGTGTCCCTAATTTCCTGGGAAGTGGCGGTGCGGTCCCCTACGGCACTGCGTAGGATCCTACGGTCTTGGCGTGCATCCGTGCGTCGCTGCGGTCCGGTCCCAGGTCGACGGGCACGTGCACCTTCCGCCGACCACTGGCGGCAACATCGATGTACTGTGGAGACCTCATGCCCCACGTGTTGAGCAATTCGGCGGTACGTCCACCCGGCCTCCCGCATGCCCACTATACGCCCTCGCTCAAAGTCCGTTAACTGCACATACGGTTCACGTCCACGCTGTCGCGGCATGCTACCAGTGTTAAAGACTGTGATGGAGCTCCGTATGCCACGGCAAACTGGCTGACACTGATGGCGGCGGTGCACAAACGCTGCGCAGCTAGCGCCATTCGACGGCCAACACCGCGGTTCCTGGTGTGTCCGCTGTGCCGTGCGTGTGATCATTGCTTGTACAGCCCTCTCGCAGTGTCCGGAGCAAGTATGGTGGGTCTGACACACCGGTGTCAATGTGTTCTTTTTTCCATTTCCAGGAGTGTAAATATTTCCTAATAAAAGTCGCTTTTTTCAATGCGGATTTTAGGAGAAGCCTATAGGTCATAAGTAGTTTCTTACAAGACTACTAAAACACCGAAAATCCATCATCTTAATAAATAAAAGAATACTGTTTCAGTTAACATCAATGTACGAACGGCTGTGAATTACCATGGGTGTAAGCACGAGGTTCAAGCTCGGCGCCAAAGTCGCCATTCGCCGATCTAATTCTGTCGTAAGGCTTTGGTCGTAGGATATTGTTAGTTTTCAGTTAAATTATCATTATTAATTTTATGGCGTTTAGTTTATATCACAGTGGCATTAATTTTAAATCTTATTTCGAATAATATAGCTTCCCAGGAGGTGGAACTACTATTTGCCTAGAACCTGACGTCGGTGATACTGCTTCTGCGAGAAAGATAAACTATGAGAGCTTCTTGGCAAAACCAGTAGAGAGAATCCTACACGACGACTCGCCAAGATCGTCCAAAGAATCGTTGTCTTAATCTCCACAAAAGTCGGATTGAAATGCGCGGCCAATCGTACTATACACCTCTTATACAAATCTCTGCGGACTCACTCGCTAAATTGAGACATTTCTGAAGGTTAATGCAAGTGAGTCGTTCTTGCAGGTTGTATATTGTTTACATACGTGTTAGAAGTTATGCTTTGCTCGAAAATGATCGGTCCAGATATTCGTGTTAAACTAACTGGAATCAAAACTCCTGTTACCAGATCACAAGTAGGCTAATTATATACATCGTGAGAATTTTCAGCACCCCAACATATTTTATTCTGTGAATTCACTTGTCCCTTCCGTATGCAGCCATGCTTCGCCAGAAAAAAATGAGCATTACGGGATGAAACTCTCCGTAATAAACAGTTGCAATACGGACGTCGGTCAACAGTAAGTGAATTGGACAATCAACACACCATCGCTACTCCTATGGTTTCAGTATGGCTTTGGCACAGCCCTGTGAACAGATGTTGCCGACACTCCAGTCTCAAACCCTAAATAGCTATTTTCTCAGACACCTTTGCAAGGCCGCATTTCCAAGGCTGCTCTAACTCATATCGGCTAGTCTCAGCTGAAATAATTCTTTTCGTGGATATTTTTTGTTTGCTATGAGTCTAAGTGGTGAAGCGGGAAGCTGTATTACATGAAATAACGTTCCGTACCACACTATCTGATCAAAAGTATTGGGACACCACTACGCAATTAGCAACTGAACACTAGACGTCCCGAGAGGCAGATCGGTCAGTGTAAAACAAGGCGGGGAGTATTGTGTTGTCATCAAAGCAGTAACAGCAGGCTGGGGCGGTCAGGAGAGGTCAGTGCTGCACACGTGGATAATCACTGGATGCCACCTGACTAACAAATCCAACAGACACAATTGAATTCTTCTTGCATAACTAACAATCCTGGAAGAAAAGATACTGCGAAGACGTGGGTTTGCTACACAAAGTTTCCCAGGAGAACCTCTGTGAAGTTTGGAAGGTAGAAGACGAGGAAGTAAGGCTCTGAGAACGAGGCATAAGTCATGGTTGGGTGGCTCCGATGGTAGAGCACTTGCCCGTAAAAGGTAAAGGTCCCGAGTTCGAGTCTTGGTTTGGCAGGAAGTTTCATATCGGCGCATACTCCGCTGCACAGTGAAAATTTCACTCTGGAAACATCCCCCAGGCTGTGGCAAAGCCATGTCTCTGCAATATCCTTTCTTCCAGGAGTGCTAGATCCGCAAGGGTAGCAGCAGAGCTGCTGTGAAGTTTGGAAGGTAGGAGACGAGGTACTGGCGGAAGTAAGGCTGTGAGGACGGGGCGTGAGTCGTGCTTGGGTAGCTCAGACGGTATAGCACTTTCCCGGGAAAGGCAAAGGTCCCGAGTTTGAAACTTGGTCAGGCTCACAGGTTTAATCTGCCAGGAAGTTTCATGATTGATCATACATTGAACTTCAGATTTTCAATACAAAATCAAAGCGGTGCACGTAATTATGGTTTGGTCAAAGGGCCTGCGAGTAAGGAAGTACGAAGACTGCGTGCAGTGTACCCCTTCGGGAGTTATGTGAAATAAAAAATGCATGACATCAGTCGTACTACAATACATTTAGGGGAGCTTATACCTAATAACAATGAAAAAGCCTAAATTTAACGATATGGCGCTAACTCGAACTTTGAGTTCCAGTTTTGGGGGGTTGATTCACTCTTTATGGCTTTACAAAAAATAGTTAATATTGAGAATTTTCGTATATTATACCTAAGCTTCGAAGAAAAGTCTTTACTTCTCGGAGGTCAAGGGTAGAAGTTAATAGATTGAACCGTTTTTTTTTTTTTTCATACTGCACACAGTTTTGAAAAATCATCTCTCGAGGAAAACCTGTTTAAAGCTCGGGGAAAACTTTTATACGTATTACTAGTTCAATTTGCATAAAAACTATGTTATCATATATATTTGATGTCGCTGAACACATATCGGAAGCTCGATTTTCAAACTTCAAAATGGCCAATCCAATACGGCGTACAGAAAAATAAGTGCAGACCAATTTTCACCAAAATTTGAGCAAAGAAAAGTGCTTTCGTTACTGACGTTTCGTCTGCAACTCTACGACAGTATATCAACTATTCCTCTAACTCGAACTGTTTCAAAAGTGAGACTTCCTGGCAGATTAAAGCTGTGTGCCGGACCGAGACTCGAACTCGGGACCGTTGCCTTTCGCGGGCAAGTGCTCTACCAACTGAGCTACCCAAGCACGGGTAGCTTGGGTAGCTCAGTTGGTAGAGCACTTGCCCGCGAAAGGCAACAGTCCCGAGTTCGAGTCTCGGTCCGCCACACAGTTTTAATCTGCCAGGAAGTTGTAGAGTGAAAATTTCATTCTGTTTCAAAAGATGTTCAAATGTGTGTGAAATCCTATGGGACTTAACTGCTAATGTCATCAGTCCCTAAGCTGATACACTACTGAACCTAAATTATCCTAAGGACAAACACACACACACACACACACACACACATGCCCGAGGGAGGACTCTAACCTCCGGCGGGACCAGCCGCACAGTCCATGACTGTAACGCCCCACACCGCTCGGCTAAACCCGCGCGGCGAACTGTTTCTGGAGAACAGTTGTCTCGTTCCCATTGGCGAGAAAAGGCGATGTGACTGAGCTGGATATGCTGCCTTCGGCAGCCTGCACACGTTGTTCGTCAGCTTTTTTGGGTGAATATGTTTGCATGCATTGTGCAATATAAATCATTTTGTGAACGTGCGTTTTGTACATGAGCCGTGCGTCTGCGGCTGAGAGCATCCCACGGCGGCCGTGACACTGCTTCGAGCACTGGGCTTTAGAGACTCTTGTAGCGCACGGATTAGAAACTCTTTTCGTCCCAACATTCTGGACGCACGTACCTTTAAAAAAAGTGCAATAAAAATCAAATTTTTGATCATTTCCAGTGAGAACCAGGCCTTAAGAAAACATTAGATGCGGAAAGATTTTACAGCATTGTGAACTGCGTCCAATAGAGGATTTGTTCTGAGACGATGACTGCATCCTGAAATGGAGTGGTCTTCCCAGAGGCCCGACCTGAACCCAATAGAATACGTTTGAGATGAGTCA
Source organism: Schistocerca gregaria (assembly GCF_023897955.1). NCBI lineage: Eukaryota > Metazoa > Arthropoda > Insecta > Orthoptera > Acrididae > Schistocerca > Schistocerca gregaria. The sequence continues at coordinate 51,023,432 of NC_064924.1, forward strand.
GAACGAGGACTTCGCTCCAGGCCATACTGTACAACTTCACTACTTCACTGGCTTCGGCTCTTATGGAAGAATTGGCTCCTGCACAGACATTCAGAAGCCTCATTGAAATTGTCCTCCGCGGAGTTCAAGTCATCATAAAGCTACTACTGGCCAATAAAATTGCTGCACCACGAAGATGACGTGCTACAGACGCGAAATTAAACCGACAGGAAGAAGGTGCTGCGATATGCAAATGATTAGCTTTTCAGAGCATTCACACAAGGTTGGCGCCGGTGGCGACACCTACAACGTGCTGACATGAGGAAAGTTTCGAACCGATTCCTCATACACAAACAGCAGTTGACCAGCGTTGCCTGGTGGAACGTTGTTGTGATGCCTCGTGTAAGGAGGAGAAATGCGTACCATCACGTTTCCGACTTTGATAAAGGTCGGATTGTAGAACATCGCGATTGCGGTTTATCGTATCGCGACATTGCTGCTCGCGTTGGTCGAGATCCAATGACTTTTAGTAGAATATGGAATCGGTGGGTTCAGGAAGGTAATACGGAACGCCGTGCTGGATCCCAACGGCCTCATATCAGTAGCAGTCGAGATGAAAGGCATGTTATCCGCATGGCTGTAACGGATCGTGCAGCCACGTCTTGATCCCTGAGTCAACAGCTGGGGACGTTTGCAAGACAATAACCATCTGCACGAACAGTTCGACGACGTTTGCAGCAGCATGGACTATCAGCTCGGAGACCATGGCTGCGGTTACCCTTGTCGCTGCATAACAGACAAGAGCGCCTGCGATGGTGTACTCAGCTACGAACTGGGTGAACGAATGGATGAATGCAGGTTCTGTTTACAGCATCATGATGGTCGCATCCGTGTTTGCCGACATCGCGGTGAACGCACATTGGAAGCATGTATTCGTCATCGCCATAATGGCGTATCACCCGGCTTGATGTTAAGGGGTGCCATTGGTTACACGTCTCGGTCACCTATTCTTCGCACTGACGGCACTTTGAACAGTGGACGTTACATTTCAGATGAGTTACGACCCGTGGCTCTACCCTTTATTCGATCCCTGCGAAACCCTATATTTCAGGAGGATAATGCACGACCGCATGTTGCAGGTCCTGTACGGTCCTTCCCGTATACAGAAAATGTTCGACTGCTGCCCTGGCCAGCACATTCTCCAGATCTCTCACCAATTGAAAACGTCTGGTCAATGGTGGCCGAGCAACTGCCTCGTCACAATTCGCCAGTCACTACTCTTGAAGAACTGTGGTATCGTGTTGAAGCTGCATGGGCAGCTGTACCTGTACACGCCATCCAAGGTCTGACTCAATGACCAAGCGTATCAAGGCCGTTATTAAGGCCATAGGTGGTGGTTCTGGCTACTGATTTCTCAGGATCTATGCACCCAAATTGCATGAAAATGTAATCACATGTCAGTTCTAGTATAATATATTTGTCCAATGAATACCAGTTTATCATCTGCATTTCTTCTTGGTGTAGCAATTTTAATGGCCAGTAGTGTAATATTCACTAATCGGTATCTGGATACTTTTAAGCAGATGGTGGAAGGATAGACCTAGACCTACTGCCATCTACACCTAAATCTTCATCTACGTGGATAGTCTGCAAATCATACGTAAGTGCCTGGCAGAGAGTTCATCGAACGACCTAACGATTTCTCTACCACTCCACTCTCGAACAGCTAGAGGAAAAAACAAACACTTAAATCTTTCTGATCCAGCTGAGATTTTCCTTATTTTATTATAATGATCGTTTCTCCCTAGGTAGTTCGGCGCCACCAAAATATTTTCACACACGGAGGATAATGTTGGTGATTGAAATTTCGTGAGAAGATCCCAATGCAACGAGAAACGCCTTTATTTTAATGATGTTCACCCTAAATCCTGTATGATGTCCGTGACACTCTCTCTCCTGTTTTTCGATAACACAAAACGTGGTGCTCTTCGTTGAACTTTCTTCATATACTCCATTAATCCTATCAGGTAAGGATCACACACCGCGTAGCAGTACTCCAAAGGAGGACGGTCAAGTGTAGTGAAGGCAGTCTGGTACATACGTTGCATCTTCTAAGTGTTCTGTTAACAGATCGCAGTCTCAGGTTCGCCTTCCCACAACATTTTCCACGTGTTCTTTTCGGTTTAAGTTCGTAATTGTAGTACCTAGGTATTTAGTTGAATTTACGGCCTTTAGATTTGATTTATTTATCGTGTAACCAAAGTTTAACGGTTTCTTTTTAGCAATCATGTGGATGACCTCTCACTTTTCATTATTTCGGGTCAGTTGTCAATTTTTGCACCATACAGATATCACATCCAAATGGTTTTGTAATTTTTTTTGGATCTTTTGATGACTTTACTAGGCGATGAACAACAGAATCATATGCAAACAACCTAATACAGCTGCTCAGATGGTCTCCTAAATCGTTTGTATTGCTAAGGAACAGCAAAGGGCCTATAACACTAACTAGAGGGACGCCAGAAATCACTTTTGGTGACTTTCCGTCGATTACTACGAACTGCCACCTCTCGGACAGGAAACCACTAATCCAGTCGCATAACTGAACAATACTGCAAGCCGCTTGTGAGGTACAGTGTGAGAAGCCTTCTGGAAATCTAGAAATACGGAATCAATTTGAAATCCCTTGTCAATAGCATTCAACACTACGTGTGAGTAAGCATCTGGTTGTGTTCGACAGGAACGATGTTTTCTAAGTTTATGTTAGTTGTGTGTAAATTTGTTGCACAATTATAGAAAATTTATGGAGACTTTTATGCAGATCAAAGAGCTGGACGTAGGAACAACATGATTTCCGCAAGCTCCGATTGTGTGAAACCTAGTTTTGCGGAACTCAGATTGTTGGCAAGTTTCGTGACTTCCAGGAAGTCTGTGATACAGTTTCGCATTGTCGTCTCGCAAACAAAATTCGTGCTTGCGGAATATCCGAACGGATGTACGACTGGATTGAAAACTTCCTACTACACCGAGGTCAGAACACGGAACAGTATATTCTTAGTGGGCGGCCGACACTGACGGAAATGGAGCGTGTCGTAGCACGAAGCACCAGAATGATATCTCTCAGACTTTGTCGAGATGTTAATCATATAACGATCCAATACTTTCATTCCAGTCGGAAATGATTTCCATTATCAGCATCAGATTCCCAATGGGACTGTCGTACGTAAGCGAACTGCTTCGGAATATCACCTTGAGGAATTTATTAACATGCTTGAAACTCATGCTGTGAGGGTTCATGAATAGTGCTGGTTGGGACTCGTATGAAACCATACGTTTTCCTATCGCGTCCCAAACATAGTGTGTGGGTGAGATGTCAGAAGAGCGGGCTGGGAAGTCCATACATACCTCAACCGTTCAAATCTCAACAAAATGAAAAAATTTATAATTTCAATATTGTTGAAATTGGTAAAAAGTTAACTCTCAGTCGTTTTAAGGAGGTGGTTCCACTTCGGAACTGTTCACAAAATTAAACAATATTATCAGAGTAAGCAACGAATACAAGAAGAAATTGATGAAAAGTAAACAATGAATTGTTTTAAGGAGGTGGTTTCACTTTGCAACCACTGGGACATACAGTATTTGAAAGTAAATTCGCATTTTTCCTAGACAAAATCTAACATCTCAAAACCTCTGTGAACTTATAACATCGAAAGAAAGTTATAGTCCTAAATAACAACCAAAAACGGGCCAAAAATTTAATAAATTTTATATCAAAACCACATACTGCGGCAGTGCCTTCATTTCAACAGTAGTGTAAATTCAAATTTACGTTACAAGAACTTAGAGATACTTGCTTTCTCTGTCTCCTCAGTATGGCCACTGTAGGGAAAAAACCGCAAGTCGCATCTCCTGCAATGAAGCAGCACAATTCCTACCCCGACTATTGCTTTGAACGCTGTAAGTAACTGCGACGGTGCACTTCATCCGTAGAAGTACCTTAGTGTACCACTATATTTATTTATTTATTTAACCTGATATTACCTCGGACCAGGGTTTCACACATACAGTAGTTTTTCTACACCATAGTTCCCTAAGAGATAACAATTTTAAAATGACAAATATTATTAAAATGACCTGAGTGTCTTGAGCAGCACTGTGAGTAAATAATACTAGAATTATCTACTAAAGTTGATATTGGCAGTACCTGTAACACTGCACTCCTCCCACTAACAGTGATAGCAGTAGTAGTAATGATACTGATGATGTTCGGTTTGTGGGGCGCCACTTTCATGACTGATGATGAAATAATGAGGACAACATAAACACCCACTCATCTCAAGGCTGGTGAAAATCCCTGATCCCGCCGGGAATCGAACCCGGAATCCCGTGCTCGGGGAGAGATGTGAGGCACAGTGTTTGTTGACAAGGCAGTACAGAAGACAGAAGACATGGAAATCGTATGATCAAAGAGTCGAACGACACAAACATAACGAACATAAGTATTCATAATCAGTCCAGGCGCCGTGAGCTTTCATGAGAAAGGTCTTGCTGGATAATACCGCTGTAAACAATAATTGTTAGTGTTTCTACAAATTCCTTTTTCAGGTCAAGAAGAGACAGCTTTTTATATTTTTATAGGGCATCGAGAGATGCTGATGCCTTCTTGCGCAATGTAATTACGTGCTCTGTCCAATTTAGATTTTCATCTAGTATAACACCCAGAGTCTTTGCCGAAGGAGAAAGGTCGATATTTGTCCCATTTAGGGTTAAGTATGGTAGGGATTTAGATATTTCGGGTTAATGAGCCTAGAATGACCAACCAGTACCTCTTGAGCTTTGGATGGTTTAAGCTTTAACCCTAAATCCTGCGCCCATTTTCAAAGTGGTTCTCCAGGTTTTGCATTCAGATACAAATGGTGGTCATGTCTCTATCTTGCAACAGCATTGCCGACTTCATGCTAAAGGCGCTTGTACAAAATTTAAAAAGTGGCGATTTCAGACAGAAATCACTGGCACTCAAAGGATTAAGGTGTTTTTTGTGTGAATTCCAATGTGGAGCCATTCAATATGCAGCTGGAATAGGCCATTTGGTACCAGGGTAATGAAGGGTATGACGAGAGGGTTTGCCGTTCTTGCCACATGTTATGGGGGCGGGGGGGGGGGGGGGGGGGCGTGGTTCAACCTCCATTGAACAATTATGGTATCAGTCTTGTTGTCATACCAAAGAGCTGGCAATTCCGTGATCCAGATGTTGGAGAAGTGCGGGTTTCGAGGATCGCTGCTTTTAGTGACGTTTTCACAGGTCGTCTATGGACACTGTGGCGTTGACCTAGCCGCTACAAACAGAAGCGAGGCCCATCGCTGAACACCTCAAGATGTCACTCAACGGCCCAGTTGACTCTGCCCCTACGTGGAGGAAGTCTCTGTTGTCCGTGGTATGATGTCAGCGTTAAACGGCGGATGGCAATTCCGACTGCTGCCGACTGTTCGTGATGGCAAAAAAATGGTTCATATGGCTCTGAGCACTATGGGACTTAACTTCTGAGGTCATCAGTCACCTAGAATTTAGAACTAATTAAACGTAACTAACCTAAAGACAGCACACACATCCATGCCCAAGAGAATTCGAACCTGCGACCGTAGCAGTCGCGCGGTTCCGGACTGAAGCGCCTAGAACCGCTCGTGCACCGCTGCCGGCCTCGTGATAGCACTCTGTTTGTAACCTCTTACCTGATTTCATCTGTTGTCATCCGTCTATTCGTCAAAACCAGCCGAACAATCCTGCTTTATTTCCGTGGTGTAGTCCTTCTGGAAATATCCGTGCCTACTCTTCTCACTACATTCTTGTTCTGGGGCCGTCTACTCAACACTTAGTCTGTAGCCATCACATTCCAGCCAGCTGTCAGTGTGACCTGTCGGTATGATGTTCCCATGTCTCTCAGAAAACAAACGATGACTATAAGCGGCATGTGCACGTCCTCTGGGCACGTTTTGTTGCGATTTCCACCTGCAAAGTCCTACCATCGTTAGACATAGCCAACAGCCATCCCGCATTGATGTTATTTTTCATTTGTAGGAATGGCTTTTTCTGCACTGCATAAATATGCCACAGACTTTGAAATACTGGAGTTTCAGTTTGATAGTGTTTGATCAAAGTGTTGATGGTGGAACACTGTCCATTTCAAGCAGAGGCCAAAGTCATCAGATAACAAAGTGAAACAGTCATCAACCCGAAGGTTGGTTTGAAAAGCAGAGTTCTTTAGCAGACATGGCGGAACTGCAGGCGGTATGCCGCTGCCTTCCTCTAACTCTGAAGTGACTTACTCTGTCAGTTGTAGTGCACTCCGTCTTAAGGCCACGAGTGACCTACCGTGACCATCCGACCGCCGTGTCATCCTCCGAGGAGGATGCGGATAGGAGGGGCGTGGGGTGAGCAAACCGCTCTCACGGTCATAATGACTGTATTCTTGACCGAAGCCGCTACTATTCGGTCGAGTAGCTCCTCAAGTGGCATCACGAGGCTGAGTGCACCCCGAAAAATGGCAACAGGGCATGGCGGCCTGGATGATCACCTATCCCAGCGCCGACCACGCCCGACAGCGCTTATCTTCGGTGATCTCGCGGGAACCGCTGTATCCACTGCGGCAAGGCCGTAACCCATCAGTTGTAGTGGGATCTATAATTTAATGTGTATCCCGAATCACTGTCCAAATTGGTATTTTTCACACCAACAAATCTTCCTCAGGGGACAGAAATGGAAAGTGACAGACAAAAATCGGGGATCGAATCCGAGATGTTCCGATACCTTGTCTGTCACTTTAGCAGCTTTATATATTACAACGAAAGTCGGCAGACGTTACCCTACCAGAGTATATTTTTTTAGCTTTGCGTATATAAAAAAAGATGACCTTTATGTATTGCAGAATCGACAATTCCTTGTAGAAAAGTATAGTAAAACGAAAGATAGTTCATACTGATCAGATTCTACGAGATTATTGGTATAAACTGATGATGAACCATATTATATATTTGTTACTGAAGACTTCATAACGAAAACGACTCCTGTGAAGAATTTACGTTTTTCAGGAGAGCGAAAAAAAACATTCTAAATAGTTGTAAACCGTCTTGGCGTCAATTATGGTTTTTATATGGCTTCTTGCGAATATCAAAATCACATTTACGACACTGTACTAACTTACCTTTCAGTGTGGCTAGTAATATTATAATTTTTTCAATTACAGTCCTCAGTGACATAGGCTGTTTTTGTCAGAGAATGTACATGGGAGTATAAAGGAGTGACTCTTCAGGCGAATTAATTATACTTTTTAAACATCTTAATATACTAACTTTTAGAGAAGAAAATATTGAGCTATATTAAAGATACACAGAACTGATCAAATGAACGTTCACTGGTCCTCTCCGCTACTGTCGTCAGATTCAGTCATATCCAAGTTCCAAACGCAATCAGTGTTTTGAAAAAGTTTTGGCTGTTACTCGTCAAATAAGGAAAAAGCACCTTGGTGTCTTGAACCTTTGGCTTCTTAATCTTGAGTACATTGTTGTAAATCTAACTGAAAGTTAACTCACGTGGAAGCTGCACATTATTACACATTATTACGAAGTGCAACCGCATGCCAAGGTCCTGTATAACAGTCGCGCACAAAAATGTAGCTCATGGACGCCTCAATTTGAGACATCCTTATCACTTTCAGGTTAATTACTTTTTTCGTAGATGGTCTGAAGTAGGAGTCAACAGCTTCTTTCATGCTGAAGATCATTGACTGGTCTAGTTTGCAGATGCGGAAAGGTGCTGTATGTTTTTGGAAAGAGATAATGACTATGTCCCAATCATCAGGTACTTCAACAACCTGATTCTGTTTCTTACGTAAAATTAAGGAGAAATTTTGTTCATTGGGCAAAAAAGAATTACCTGTCATGGGAAAGATGTAAGTTATTATGTTGAACATTTTCAGGCTGTGCACTGGCATACACAGAAATTACATAATGACAAAATTTTTATTCTGAGCAGCCCTTCCGTCTGCTGTCAGAAGTAGATCTCCCTCCAGATACTGCTTACTTTTCAATTACTGACACAATAAACAGGTTGCTTCATTGTGCCTTTTGGCGGGAATACTTTTGCCGACTTAATTTATGCGCTTCTCGCCGTCCAACATCTTCTTCTTTATTTCTTTTCCTCCCTGACGTTTTTCCTTTTTAGGCCACTGAAAACTGTCTTCGGAATTCTTTACAGAATCACAGACCCTGAACCGTCATTTGCCAAAGAGCAGACTGAAACAATCCAACACGTGCTGGAAGGCGACAATGGACACTCATGTTGCATTGTCGCTTGCTATCACACAAAAATAGTCCTAGTTTAATGACAAAGGCTGTTTTTGTCAGAAAGTATTTTTGTAGAACCATCTCATTTTTGAGCTGCAATGACTCAGGACAAGAGTCGTCGCTGCCACATCTGATTAGAACAAACAGTGAGTCTCGGGCTGCAAGACTGCGTTGAAATCACGAAAATGAAAAAAAATTGATAAGGGTTGTCTTCAATTAATAAATCACGCGAATGAACAATATATTTGACTGCTCCATTCCCTGTACGCTGATAAGCTAAAACAATATGAACACTGCCCACCGCGTCGTTAGATGGCTGCCTGCTAGCGTTGCGGGAGTGTGACGTGTTGACAAAAGAATGTAAGCGGAGCAGTGACGATCACCCTGGAGAAGATATGGGTTGCAAATGGGGAAATCCTCTGAGTAATGGTCTTTGACAAAGGGCAGATCATTATTATGCAGGCCATGTGGACGAGTATCGCGAAAACGGGGAATCTGATAGAATGTTCACTTGCTACTGTCGTGAGCATCCACGGAAACAGGTAGAAGGACAATGAAACTGCCGGTAGGCGCTAATTGATTGGACGTCCACGACTCTTCACAGAACGAGCGGTTCGGATGCTTGTCTTCTCTGTAAAGTAGGATAGATGGTGACCTTTGGCATCTCTGCCGAAAGAGCACAATGCTGGTCCAAGCACAAAAGTTTCGGAGCGCATTCTTCATCGTACCTGCGCCCCTACGTGTTCTCATGTTGACCCAACGATATCGCCAATTACGATTGCAGTGGGCGCGGGACCATCGGGATTCGATCGTCGATCAATGGAAACGTGTCGGCTCTTCGGGTGAATCACATTTTTGCTACAGTAGGTCAATGCCCGTCTCTTCATACGCCTTCATCGAGGAGAACGGGGGCTCAAAACGTGCAGCGCGCCACGGACGCAAGCTGATGGGAGCAGTATTACTCGACGGCACACATTCTACTGCGCTTGCATGGGACCTGTGGTAGTAAACGAAGACATGCCGACAACCGTGAACCACCAGCATCCGCTTATGCTTGATGTCTTCCACGACGCTGAGCTCATCTTTCAGCAGGATAATTGTCCGTGTCTCGAAGCTAGAACCGTGCTACAGTGGTTTGAGGAGTACTATAGTGAAGTGACGTTGATGTCTCGGCGACCAAATTCGCCTGATGTAAATCCTATGGAACCCATCTGGGTCGCTATCGAGTGCCATCGACGCGCACGCAAATCAGCGACCCGTTATTTACGCGAATCACATAACCTGCGCATAGACATCTAACGCCACATACGCTCACAAACCTAGCAACAAACTATCGTATCCCTACTACACAGAATCAGTGACGTATTTCGTCCCAAAGACGGACAAGCACGCTGCTGAGTAGGTGGTCATAGTGCTTTGGCTCATTAGTGTATAATTAAGCCAACTTATTCAGGACTCGAAAAATTGAAAATGGTTTTGCATTTGACACCGAATCATAGGCTCAATCACTACTGGTTATTATTGACGACTGAGGTGTGAATATGATCTTCCTACCTTTCTTAACATTTTTGCAAGCTCTGTTGCCATAGGTTCTATCACGGCCTTATGATCACTGATACCTTCCTCTATGTTAATTGATTCCTTACGTTCAAGCCTGTTTGTTGCCAGGAGATCTAAGACGTTACCCTCACGAGTTGGTACTCTAACTATTTACTCAAAGCAAGTTTCGGACAAGACAACTAGGACAATATCACGCGAATCTCTGTCTCTGTCACGAGTTTTGATAGCATGACACACCCAATGCATACCTGGCAAGTTGCAGTCACCCCCTATTTCAGCGGCAGTTTCAGGAAATTATTAACGATGTGCTTCAAGTTCTGTCTGAAGCGATTACCACTAGAATTCCTGATCCAGGAGGTCTGTAAAAGCACCCGATTACCATTCTTGACCGATCTTTGGTACTTAACTTCACCCAGATTAATTCACAATCGGAATCCATGATAACGTCACTAGATTTTATCGAATTCTTTACTGCAATAAGCACACCGTCACCATTGGCGACTAACCTATCCTTACAATAAAGTATCTAAACTGAACTTAGGATTTCGTTGTTATTAACGTCCGGTTTCAACCAACTTCTTGCTCATAATGCAATCTACATCTACATCTACATCTACATGGATACTCTGCAAATCACATTTAAGTGCCTAGCAGAGGGATTATCGAACCACCTTCACAGTTCTCTGTTATTCCAATCTCGTATAGTGCGCGTCCGTTATAACCTCCAGTAAGCGGTACAAACTCTGACATCTTTCCTTGGATGCTCCTGCAGTTTACTAAGAACATATTAATCTTTCCTATGACTGATCTGCAACGACGAACATTCTCTGAGGACACTGTGACTTATTTATCAGGCCAACCGTCTTTGATCCCAAGAACGGTTTCTCTAAACTGAAAAAGTCCTATGTGCGCGCCACACGTACTCCGCTACCCTAGTAGTCGTGTCCTGCGTGTAGTGTACCCGTGGCCTGCTAAGGTGAACCCTACAATTCTGCATCCGAAAGTGAAGGTCGAGAAATTCACACCCGATACCGTCGCTGAGTCGTCTGAGCCTCTGGTTTAGACATTCCACAATGCTCCAAACCAGAGGATCGCAATCAACCCCGCGCACGGTGTTACAAATACATAGCTTAGCCTGCACTCCGCATGCAATACACCAGTTGCGTTGACCAAATCAGCCATCCACCGAATGGAGCCGAGGATGCCCCCAGAACCCAAGCGGCAGGCGTCATTCGCCACTATATACAGCTGGTTGCACCCAGCGTGCTCGATAACCACTGGCAGGACCTCCTCCACGGTAGCGTTCCCGCTTCCCGCGCCTGGGTTCCCGGGTTCGATTCCCGGCGGGGTCAGGGATTTTCTCTGCCTCGTGATGACTGGGTGTTGTGTGACGTCCTTAGGTTAGTAAGGTTTAAGTAGTTCTAAGTTCTAGGGGACTGATGACCATAGATGTTAAGTTGCATAGCCATTTGAACCATTTTTGAACCTCCTCCACGTCACGGTTGGTGCACACTGATATTCATTCCCACCGTTGCTGCTATATCCCCGAGGGACTCCATCACCCTCCTAACACTGGAGCTCCTAATGACATGCATACTCACCATCTGCACGTGTCCGGACTGAGCAGGAAAATCGGCCGCTTGTCCAACAGGAGACGCGTCCCGTGCTGGCTCAGAGTTATCGTCAACACTGGGGCCCTATTCTGTATCGTTCATACCGATCGGTGTAGCAGGTTAGTCTCGGTAGTGACGTCATTTTCGGTTCTTTATCGAATTATCCTTTTCAGTAAGCTTCTGAGACTTGTTACCGAACGGTCCTCCCACCGATTTTACGACAACTGTACTGAGAGGTTTTGGATTTTGGTCTGGTCCTGTTGATCAGTGAGCTGTGGTATATGTACACTTATAATTTGTTATTTTAAACATATTTAGCGGTTTTAGCTTTGGATTTAGTGATTGTGTTACTAAAGAATCACCGGAGGAGGCATCCGGTTGGAAAGTGAGTTCGTAATAGACTATTTTCCTTTCTTAGAAATATGGTTAGGTTAGGTCGGTACTGTGAATGATTACATTAAAAAAGTTTTCAGTTAATATTCTCTCAAAATACGTGTTATTTTTACGCAAATAAGAGATTGAAAATCATTAAATATCAAGACATCGGCTCTGATTACGTATATTACATGAACGTGAACTGACGTTACTAGTGGCTTTGTGTACTTTTTCCCACAAATGGATTAGTTAGTAATCATCGAAACGTGTTTAAAACTTTCAAGTAACAATGGAAATCAATTATGTGAAGCCTGGTATAGGAAACCTTTCAAACTATCACGCATTTATGACTTACGCAGCACCTTTTGGCAACGAAGTCAGCCTATGTAACTCTACACAATACTACAAGTATTGACTACTGTGAGTCAATTGTTTGGTGTGGCCAAGTGGTAGTTGGCCTTTGGCTATGCTGCGGTGAAGACCCGCTGTTTGTGTTCCTGCCGCGGAGCGAGCGCTCGTGTTGTTTACATCGTACTCGGCCGTTTCGCGCGTGCCGTACTTAGCATATAGATCACTATGGCGCACCAATACAGAAAATCGACGCTCAAATTGACGTTCCTCAACGAATTTGCACGGCCCAAAGCACTCGGTCGAACGATTTCTACGAGAAGAAGTTAAAATTCCGGCGACCGACATTCTCTTGTCCATTGTGACTAGTATCGATATGTCAAGATCATAAACGACGCAACATGTGAACGGATCCTTCGGGACACGAAACAGGGCCTCCGTTTCTGCCATGCTGATGGTAATGTGGGGACTGTGCACGTCGATTATTCTGGGATGGGACTTCGCTCGATCAGACTTTTCGAACTTCCTTTCGAACTACCGTGACAGTGCTGCGCCCCTTGCGGCACGGTGCATAGTCGTATTGCGGAAAAATGGACGCAATTCCAGACATATCCTGTGCTGAACGGAGTCCGCCAGGTCCGAATAGAACTTAAAAGACACGTACCTTCATATCTGAATATCGGTGGCTGCCGTGTCATCGTCATCTACGATGGGCAACCGAAGACCTGCTCTGGTTGTGGGAAGGAGGGACACCTGAGATCAGAATGTATCCAACGTCGAATCACTCAACTGCCGCCGGCTGACGCGGACCCGCCATCGCAGCCGACGCTGCTTCCCGTGACCTATGCAGCAGCCCTCACGACAGATACCACTTCACCATGACAGCCGACATCCACTGTTGGGTCGCGGCTCTATCCTCCAATACAGGGCGATGATGACACACCCGTTCCACAAACTACGGATTCAACTCCGATGCCGCCGCCCCCGTCGACTGATAACAACATACATGATTATAGCGTCGCCATAGACTCGCTAATTATACTTACGGCTGCCTTTGTGCCAGAACGTCGTGTATCTTTGCCATCGTCTTGACACAGAAGGACACACCAAGAAGCAACGCTCTCCGAAGCGACGGAAGCGGAGGCATAGAGCAAACTTCCGAACGGGATGCGACACAGCCTCCAGAGGACGACGACTCCACCTTGAATGGCGACGCTACCACAGAGGCAGCCGCCATTTGCTGCAGTGTGGCATCACCGAACGGAACTGAGGCCAAACCACATATATCTACAATGGCAAAATCGGATGCCGATATGCAGGACAGATGCTGCCCACCACCTTCTGGAGTGCAAGCACCCATGCCATGTCCTGAGGAAGCTAGGGATGCCGATCTTGCTTTGAGTTCCCCAACGTGGGCGGATGACCACGACGACGGCGGAACCACGCGAGTTTCGCCAACAGGCCCCACGCGATTGGCGCCGGCTCTCTAGAAAGGACTACAGGTGAGGTTTGGGGGGATGCGGAGGTGTCAATACAGTCAGAAGCGTCATAGGTAATTCCAGTCTTAATGGATAACTTCACACCTGCGGTTCGGCAACAGGCTTATCGTATCGCCACGCTTAACCTCAACACGATACGAACGGCAGTGAAGATCCAGTTACTGAGTGAGATGCTTCGTTCTTCGGATGTTGACATTGCCCTGTTGCAAGGTGTGTATATAGCGTCCTCCCCGTTTTCTACGGTTATGTGACATATGTGTCACCGGCGGACCGGAATGGCAGCGGTACGGCAATACTAGTGCGCGACGGAATCGCCATCGAAGAGGTGACTTACCTCTTACCTTTCGTCAGGAAGGGAGCTGGCAGCACTGGGCACGCACATCATTAACATTTACGCTCCATCTGGAACTGACCAACGCCGTGAACGATCACTGTTCTACTCGGAGGATATCGCCCCCCTCTTTATCAGCCGCTTCGGTCAATATATCTTCGGCGGCGACTTTAACTGTGTGCTCCATCCCAAAGACCAAATCCCACACTTCTCGACTTGTCAAGAACTTTGGCTCCTGGTTCGAGATCTGCTTCTCACCGACACGTGGGAGACAGTGCATGGTGACTGTCCCGGGCCGACATACCTTACTAGTCACTCAGTCAGTCGCCTAGACCGCATTTATGTCTCACGAGCTCTAGCGCCGGGAGTAATGGACGCCGAACGTTGGCCGCTTGCCTTCTCCGATCATAGCGCTTTCATATGCACACTCACTGTACAACAGCAGCCGAGGACCCTGGATGCTGAATGTGGCACATCTTCAAGCCCCGGAACGCCGTCAGATTATCGCCAACACATGGCTGGATTGCGAACGTCGTCTTCCCCGATACCCTTCGACTCTAGCATGGTGGCTGTGAAACGTCCCCTTTGAAAAATTATACAAGACTGTGCTTAAACTGACACACAATTATTTTTAGCGCAACGCAATCTGACTTCCAAAAGTCCCTACGAAAGAATGGCCCTGACTAGCATTAAGCTATACGTTTCACAAATCACTTACCTCACAAAAATCTTCGTTACTCAAGCTACTGCAATACAGCGAGCGCCACTACTGCCAGCTAAATAAAAGATTCAAACTACTGAAGGCACTAACTGCTGATAGGCATAGTTAGCAAATGAAAGATTTTAATAGAGAACAAACAATGTATTTACCTCACTAGTCATAATATATATAGCAGTTCATGACACCAATTCTTACAAATTTCAAAACTCCGCCATCTCTCTCCCCACGTCCACCACTGCTGGCGGCTCACCTCCAACTGCGCAACGCTACGCGCTGTTAGCGTCCAGCTGCCGCTGCTCAACACTACAATGGCAGACAACAATGCAAACTTAACACAGACTGCGCACAGCACAGCCAGCGATTTTTCATACCGAGCGCTAAGCGGCGTTACCAATAAGAAAACCTAAACAGCCTACTTACATAGCCCCCATACTCCCCACAAAAAAATTACAAATTGTTTTGGGCAGTGGCCAATACAGATTTGAAAAATTTTTTCATAATTACAATAACAAAGATATCAAATGCACACACTTATTGATACAATGTTGGTCAAAAGCTAAAATTTTCTCACAGTCCATAAAGACAGTCCTGATCGTTCATCACAGTAAAACTGCAGTGTTTTTCTCAGAGTCTGAGCAATAAAAGAAATTGCACTTGGAAGTAGTGGATTTCTAAGCAGTTTGAAGAAGTAGTGTTGTCCTTCCAACGGAAAGACTGTGCTGACTCTTGACATGCAGACAGGTAATGGGCCACAGCAGAGTCAGTCGACGTTGAAGACTATCGGTAGGTAGGTCATCACAGAGCAGACCCATTGTAGTCCTCGTAGAGATTACTATTGGTGGGCCACCAGAGGTGCAGACCCATTGCAGTCCTTGTAGAAATGATGGTATTGGTGGGTCATCAAAGGTGTAGACCCACTGTAGTCCTTGTAGAGATGGCCAGCAGCCATCTGTTTGACTGTGCAGGTGCACAATCACCATTGAAGAGTCTTGCGGATAATATAGCAAGTCCATAACCACCAATTGTGCACTCACAAAAATTGTTTTTGAAATGTCCTTACAACCAGCAATGCTGTTATCCAGTCCCTTACTGAATTATTAACACACATGCAAACACTATCAGTCCCTACTTCTCACATATTGTCCATATACTATGACCAACAGAAATGTGTGCAGTGAAATGTAATTTACAAGTTACTTAATTTGATGAACTGGTGTCAATTACAATTTTATAACATGAGAACGCAATAACAAAGGTACAAAATACATCTTTAAAGAACATAACAATACAGATAACATTTGCAGTAGGACAGGCTTTACAAAAGAATCGAAATAGCAAATACATCAGTGTTACAAAAATTATAAGTACATACATAAAAGATCAGAATAACTTTTGAAACATCAACTTCACACATGAGCATTAGAACAAAATAGAATAAATAATGTCTAAACATCTTTACAAAGTAAATAACATGTTATTAATGCAAATTATATTTGAGGATAACAGTATTCCTCATCATAGTGAATGTAGCTGAATATTAGGAAATTCTACAACATAAGTCTTATCAGATGAACATATAAAGACAGGAAGAACATAAATACACATGGGTACACAAACACATAGTGGGATAACACAAGGAAAGGACAGGGTTTGTTTTACTGCAGTATTTTGCAAACAAAACTTCCTTTACTTCTCGGAGATCTCCCTTCGTTCTTCATTATTTCCAAAAAGTCCTATCTATACCTGATTTCTGTACTGTTTTCGTATAACTTCTCAATGCATTTCTTCCAATCCATCGCAAATCATTCTCTTATATAGGCTACCCCCTCTTAAGCTAACTTAAATCTACTGAGCTCAGATGCTTAACTAAGGGATGAGGCAATGCAGCAGCACAAAACAATTTACACAAACAGCAATGTTAAAAAATGGAAATTGGCAAAAAAAAGGCAGCAATATTACAACTAATATAAGGCAATGCGCAGCAAACAAGAAAAATAAATCAGTAATAAAATTGGCTTAACATAGTAACACAAAGTGGCATTCAGTAGCACTATGAATGGCAAACAGCTGCAGCAAGTGCTATAACTTATACCTAAACATGGCAAAGCTCAATCAGGAAAAATGTTACACTAAAGACAACAATGCAGATAAGGACAATGTCTATTCACATCTTAATGTCTATGCAATTAAAGTGGTGCACCACAAAAATTTATTGTAAACAAATATTACCATGTACTTGAAAAGACAATTCTGTATGCAATTTCTGTGAAGGGAAATGTCTTTTTGTGCTACTTCGTTTTTTTTAAGTACATCATAAAGTTATTATTTACTGGATCTGTAGGCATAAAATATTTATATTAGTACATCCATAAAATTTATTTTAACCAATGCTTCAGTGCAGTTAGAAACTAGATATTAAACAAAATGAGTAAATAAATGCATAAAGCAAGCCACATGGCATTTCTCTCAACTAGCAGGACAATAGCCATGAAATGTTTCTCGTCGTTTCATTAGGCATTTTAGTAAATGTCATAAATTAAGAGCTCCACAGTGTAATCATATGTTTTCAAGTCTGGGCGTGTAGTATTTGCGATGCTTTCTACAAAGGAATCTCAATAGCGAGGATAATGACCTCTTTTTTTTTTTCTCCACCTGTGCCTCTGAAAGGCACACACTAATGGCTTTCTTTTGTCAGGTGGTTGTCGCACAGCTGGGTGCCCACGACGCATTACATGCAGGTTGTCACTTAACTGTCTTATCGAAATATTTACGACACCAGTTTCCGCTACAGTGGCAGTCTCATATAAAAAAAATTCACAGGTCAAGGATTTGCGTTACAAATATGTAGAAACAAAATCCTTTAAATAGAATAGAGTCCAAATAATTTTCGCCAACATAGTGATACATTCACACATATACACTCATTTCATAACTCTTAAAGTACGATTCTCGGTTTCCAACATCCTTTTTCACAAATCAGAGTCCCTAACCACTACTCATTATTTCTTACCTTATTACACATATATATATTCGTCGACACTTCAATATTTCATCATAATAAATACATAGCATAATCAAATTCCTCATATAGCAATAGCTTATTGATCATAAACATACCGCAACAGCGAAATACACATCGTCATCATAACATCATAAAACCTCAGCCAAATCTCAAAGTCGTCGTAGCTTCCTCCAATAATTTCAAAACCTAAAAAAATTCTCTGCTCATGTCAAAAGTGTCATCTACCTCAAACGTACTTTAAAAATCGTGATCCCATACCAAATATGTCATTCAAAGCTCTCATAGTATCACAATGGTTCCAAAAAAATATGAACAGTTCACAAAGTACAGGTAAACATAATTTCATAAGTGTGAAGTTATCCAACCGCGTAATTACTTAAACATCTGTCACTGACGTAGTATAAAAAAATGTTTGTCTCTCTCAGTTAAATGATCAGATAGCTGTGTAATTCTGTGTTAGAGAAATATGGTACCAATGTGTAAAGTTGTATAAGCAAATACCATATTAGCTAGGGCTCCTTGTGCTTGCCATACACATAGTACACAAAGTAAGCGTGTACCTCCCTGAGGATTAATGTAATTATATCCTCAGGTGTTACAGATTACAGCAATGGAATGAAATGTATCACGGAAAACTTTCTTTGTAATTCAAATATGTTGAAAAATAAATAGCTTAATGCGTGTCCTGTAGCGCTAAATGTGCGTCTTACTGTAAGACAATCTCAGTGGAAGTGTCGTAGTTATCGTCCTCCGAAAGCTAAGTTCTGCAGAAGTCAATGTACGTACCTCATGATAAACGAAATTGAAATGCTTTGCGTATAGATATCTTAGTTATTACGCTTATTGCCGTGATGAAGACAGTACTGTGCTGTAACGTATTGTTGTGCTAGGGAAAAGACTGTCTCCTTGTAGCTATACCACAAAAGTTACTACTAAAACATGTTTTACTTTCCAGAAAAATCCAGAAAAACTGTGCAGATATAAAACAGATAAACTGCAAAAGCAACATTGTAAATTGTCCCTCATTAGTAGCGTCATGATAAAATCGTGTAGCTGTCACATAAACTAACCACTGTATCATCTGGTATCTCACAGAAAGTACTTTAAATCCAGAATGTATTTTCAAGTAAACCAAAATGTTGCATTAAAATCTCATTAGCAATACTGGTAAATGTTCTAAGCATGTGAGCCTTATAGTCGTTACGTAATCGTGCAACTAACAAGCAAGAATGTACACACGAAATAACACAGTGATGTCTGTTCACTATAAAAATGCACTCGTAAATACTGTCTAAATATGTTCCGTAGGTTCTAGACTGTATAGTTAACTTCAAAACATTGTTGCATGTTAACAGTTTCTCAGTGTGACAAAGCATACTAGAAATGTGAAGTGAAATGTTTTATGGCAAAGACAAAGTTAAAAAGCAGATTACATTTCAATAAACGGTTTTACATGTGAAATGTGGTGTAAACCTTTTACGCTTTATAGTACTCAGAGTTTGAACTTGAATGCAATTATCATGCGGAATACGTCGGTAAAGAATACTGGAATTTTTCTCAAGGTTAGCGTCTATGTTATCTTTCTCTGAGCCAGCCGGCGCACGTGGCTGCCTGCGGTGCGGGTCATTGTCTGTCTCTTTGTTGGCGGGCGTCGTTATTGGGATTAGGAGACCTAACTTCTACAAATTCACCTTGCCGAGAGGGCCCTGCTCTGTTTGAATCCCGCCAGTTCTGATGCAATTCAGGTCTGTCGTTTTGTCGGTAGTTTACATAGTTTCTTGTTTGTCGGTCATGTGGTGGAGAATTTCTCCCGGTATCGTAACTGCGCGCTGAACTGTTGCGTCTGAAATTATTCTGTCTCCCTTGATAATAATAGTTCTGGTTACCATTTTGTCTGCTTCTATGGTTGTCTCTGTAATAGTCAATTTCATGGAAATGCGGTCTTTCTCTGTAACTATTACTCTGCCAACGGTTGTCATACGGGTGGTGTCTGTTTTGGTCACGATTTGTGTTGAGGGAAATGCCTTGTCGTGTCCAGTTGTTATTTCTTTCATCGCGGAATTGCGACGGATATGACCTGTAATTATTGTGCTTCTGTTTTCGCGTTCCGCGATTGTCAGTGTCAATTTCTAATTCTTGTAAGAGTCCCTGAAAAGCTTCAATGTCGTCTTTTCAACGGCCTGCCAAAATAATATGCCGTAAATGTTCAGGCAATTTCATTAAGCAAATGTGGATGAGTTCTGTGGGGCTGTATGGGTTTGAAAGATATTGATTCTTATGTAACATGTCTTCAAAATATTTCACAAGACTGGAAAATTCAGATTGTTCGAAATGTTTCATCATAATGATGCCATGTTTTACTCGGTCTTATGTGGCTTGAGACCAATATGCTGAGAGGAAGGCATGATAAAATTCTCCTTCACTGTGACAATCGAGAATGACCGATCGCATTCTTACAGCTGGTTCATTCTCTAAGTAGCCACACATAAATTCTAATCTGTGCTCTAATGACCAGTTAGGAGGAAAACAATGAGAGAATTGATGGAGCCACGCTTGTGGATGAATGTCGTTGCCAGAATTCTTAAATGTTTTGAATTTACGTGTAGTAATGAACAGCTTATAGTCAAAATCATCGTGTCGGCGGGTAGCATATCGGTCATTGTTACGTCGTATCGGCGGTTCCATCTCAAAATTCGGTGCACCTTGCCAATTTCTTTCATAATTTTCGAAGTGCCCTGTGTTATTATTTTGTGGCTGTTCCGTATTTCTATGTCCCTCTTCCCGTATTGGAGCGCGAGTGTCCTCTGAAATACGTAATTGTTGTATTACCTGTGACAGCTGATCTTGTACTTCCCGGATTTCTCTTTGGTGTTGCGTACTAATTTGATTCAGACTTTGTTTGAATTTCCTAATTTGTTCGTACTCTTCTGTGTCATTAGAGACTACCGGTTTTGTGTCATTCAGATTATCATCTACCTTCGTAGATAAATTAGTGAACTGATCCGAAAGTTCGGCTACTTTCTCCGATAGTGAACACATTTCCTCAGTGTGTTTTTCTCAACCAAGTTTCAGAGTGTCCATTTGTGTTGAAATCGAATCTACTGTGTCCTTTAAGTTTTCCTGAGTTCTTTCAAGTTGCGTAACCGAATCGGTGGATGCAACTGAGTCCATTTTAGCTTGCAAGGTGTCGTGATTTTCACGAAAATAGTTTGCAATTCTTTTATGGCTGCTTCGTGATTCTGTAATGCATTTTCATGCAGCGAAAAAATGGGTTGGAAATGCTCACAAATTTGTGTTTTTACGTCATTACAGATTTTTTGACATTTCGATTCAATGTTATGTAACTCAGTAGTTAAATCTTCACGTGTTTGTTCAAGTGTGGTGTCTAACTTCCGAAGATTTTGTTCCATTATGTCTAACTTTTGAAGATTCTGTCCCATTTGTTTCTGATTTTGTTCAAGCGTTGTGTCTAACTTTTGAAGATTTTGTTCCATTGTGTCTAACTTTTGAAGATTTTGTTCCATTGTGTCTAACTTTTGAAGCTTTTGTACCATTTGTTGCATTAATTGTAATAACAATGCACTGGTGTCTGAAACATGTTCCTTAGTCCTATTCGGCAATGCATTTGCACCGGCAATATTCGCAGTTTGAAAAACAGAAAATGTGTCTTGACTTATTTGAGAAAACGGTGAGAACGCAAAGCCTGAATCTACAGTATTTGCAATATTGTGTCCTGTCATTTCGGAATCCTGAGGCGAGCTGTTGCCAACCGATCGATCGATAATGCTTCCCTGTTCACTAATTGTTTCACTGCCTACACCATTATTTGCAACCCGCTCCATTTCCCTATGCAAAATTACCAAATTACTACTTTGAACATTAGTTAATTCATTACATGGTGGCGCTAACACACTGCTTTCGTCTTCACTGTCATTTCTCAGTTTACTTTGGAGCCTAGTATTACGTTTTTCACACGCCATTATTGTCACAATATTTCACACGACAACACAGAAAAAAACACAATTTGAAGAGCAAAAATAAGAGAACACATTAACATAGCACTGAAAATAATATCTAGTTAATTGCAAGCGCAGCTGCGAAATACTTGTTGCAAATCTACATGCATGCCACAACTGTTTTACTGTACAACAATGAAAGACTTCAACTACAAAGGAGATTGTCCCTACGAAAGAATGGCCCTGACTAGCATTAAGCTATACGTTTCACAAATCACTTACCTCACAAAAATCTTCGTTACTCAAGCTACTGCAATACAGCGAGCGCCACTACTGCCAGCTAAATAAAAGATTCAAACTACTGAAGGCACTAACTACTGATAGGCATAGTTAGCAAATGAAAGATTTTAATAGAGAACAAACAATGTATTTACCTCACTAGTCATAATATATATAGCAGTTCATGACACCAATTCTTACAAATTTCAAAACTCCGCCATCTCTCTCCCCACGTCCACCACTGCTGGCGGCTCACCTCCAACTGCGCAACGCTACGCGCTGTTAGCATCCAGCTGCCGCTGCTCAACACTACAATGGCAGACAACAATGCAAACTAAACACAGACTGCGCACAGCACAGCCAGCGATTTTTCATACCGAGCGCTAAGCGGCGTTACCAATAAGAAAACCTAAACAGCCTACTTACAGGTGGAATGTGCTAAACCAGTATTTCGGCGTGTTCTAACACAATTCGGAAAAGATATCGCAGCTTGGAATCGTCACACATTGGACTTTTATTACACGATGCTTCGCAAACTCGACAGCCAACCACCATCTCCAAACCGACAAATGGAAAGCCGCCGAATTGAAGGTAAAATATTGTCTCTTACGAGGAAACGTTTGGAGGGAGTCCTAGTGCGATCGCGACGTGAAGACCGAGCGGAAGGGGAAAACCCGTCTATGCATCATATCGTGCTCGACAGCCGCCGACGCCGACAGCAGCTGATCACGGACCTAGTATTGCCAGGTGGTAGGGTCGTAATGACTCAGGCGGCGGTTACAGAAGCCTTTGCAGATCACTATCGCCGGTTTTACGACGAGGTGAATACAGAGGAAGCGGATGGGCACGACATGCTGCATCACGTGTCGCACACACTCGACAATGCAGCAGCGGCGACGCTGTTAGCTGGACATACACTGGACGACATCGAGGACGCGCTTAGCAAGGAAGCACTCAACAAATCGCCCGGGCCAGACGGACTGCCGCTCGAGTTTTATCGTACTTTCCGCGATCTAATGATGCCCCGATGGATCACCATGTACCAAGAACTGATGACCCCCGGTTCCCACGTGTCACCTGCATTCGTGGAAGGTCTCCTTATACCGATACACAAGCCTTCCAGAGGTCGGACAGTCAAGGACTACAGGCCAATTACAATGTTCAACTCCGACTATAAAATCTACTCCCGACTACTCGCCAGCCGCATAAAGAAGGTTCTGCCCCTACTACTCTCAATAGACCAAACGACACAAGGCGGAGAGACCAACATGCAAACGGCAACCAGCGAATGCAGGGATTTAATATCCATCGCCACATCCTGTCGCCTTCGAGCTGCCCTGATCTCCATTGATTTCTACCACGCCTTCGACAGAATTCATCACAAGTTCCTTTTGTCCGTTATGGCCCGCATGGGCTTCCCACCTGACTTTCTCGACATCTTTCAGCGCCTTTTCCGCGGAGCTGCATCCCGTGTACTGGTGAATGTACGGATTGCGGGTCCCTTTCCGATCCGACGGTCAGTTCGCCAAGGATGCCCACTCTCCATGATCCTTTACGCGATCGCACTCGAACCACTTGTCGGAGGGTTGAAAAACAGGCTCTCGGGCGTGTCATTGAGGGATCTCATATTTCACTGCAGGATATATGCAGATGGCCTATTACTTGTCCGATCTCGTGACGAGGTACGCTCGGTGATACAATGGATCAATCGCTATGGACTGGCAGCGGGCAGCCTCATGAATGTGGGCAAGTCGGCAGCGATGCCCATTGGGAGAGGTCTACAGGAGGACGCTTTAGCCCCACTCCCACTAGTTAACAAGATCCGGTTCTTGGGCATAACATTTACACGGGATGTGCGCCGCACGGCTGCCATCAACTATGCACGATTACTACAGGCATTATGCACAGAAGTTTGCCGGAACTTACTTCGATGGATGGACCTCCTACAGCGTGTGGAATACCTCAACCTTCACGTGGTGACTAAGATGATACACATGGCCCAGGTCCTACCGATATCGACAGCGATGGCACGCGGACTGCAAGCAGCATTTGGATATTACCTTACCTCCGGACACCTATTCAAAGTCTGCTACGAAACACTCACCCTCCCTCCACGTGATGGCGGACTGGGACTTATAGATGTACGAGCGAGAGCTACAGCGTTATACTTGTGCACAATGATGAAATTGTGGAGCCGGCCGCGGTGGCCGTGCTGTTCTGGCGCTGCAGTATGGAACCGCGGGGCTGCTACTGTCGCAGGTTCGAATCCTGCCTCGGGCATGGGTGTGTGATGTCCTTAGGTTAGTTAGGTTTAATTAGTTCTAAGTTCTAGGGGACTTATGACCTAAGATGTTGAGTCCCATAGTGCTCAGAGCCATTTTTTGAAATTGTGAACCCACAAAGATGCTTCCCTTACGGGACGTCTGTTAGAGGAATTGCTGCCGGCGTCTCTTCTGCCACCTGTCACGGTTGCGCACATTACACCCTCACTCTCGCACCTCTCGGCATTTATTCTTGAGAATAGTTACGTGCACCCAGTGTAAGTAGGCTGTTTAGGTTTTTTATTGGTAATGCCGCCGCCACGTAGCGCTCTGTGTGAAAATCACTGGCTGTGCCGTGTGCAGTCTGTGGCTGGTTTGCATTGTTGTCTGCCACTGTAGTGTTGGGCAGCGGCAGCTGGATGCTAACAGCGCGTACCGTTGCGCAGTTGGAGGTGAGCTGCCAGCAGTGGTGGAGGTGGGGAGAGAGATGGCGGAGTTTTGAAAATTGTAAGAATTGGTGTCATGAACTGATATATATATATTATGACTATTAAGGTAAATACATTGTTTGTTCTCTATCAAAATCTTTCACTTGCTAACTGTGCCTATCAGTAGTTAGTGACTTCCGTAGTTTGAATCTTTTAGTTAGCTGGCAGTAGTGGCGCTCGCTGTATTCCAGTAGTTCGAGTAACGAAGGATTTTTGTGAGGTAAGTGATTTGTGAAATATATAGGTTAATGTTAGTCAGGGCCATTCTCTTGTAGGGATTACTGAAAGTCAGATTGCGTTGCGCTAAAAAAAATATTGTGTGTCTGTTTAAGCACAGTCTTGTATAATTTTTCTAAGGGGACGTTTCACCAGACCTTCCCAACGCACTCCCAAGGCGAGAGACGTTTACCGACTGCTGCTAAGGTCCATCCCTCGGAATGTGATTGAGAGGAAGAGCCCTACGACCCTGTGGCCTGCAGTGTGGAGAGCGGCCCAGAAGCCGTTTCTCCCCACACGGGTACGAGCCGCGTGGTACCAGGTGGTGAACGGGAAGGTTGTAACACGACAAAGGCTGCACGCTGTTGGGATGACGGATTCCCCCCTTTGCCCACGTTGCCACCTCGTAGATACTGACGAACACCGTTTAACATGTGGATCGGCGTTAGAGGTATGGCTGCTACTGCAGAAGATCCTCGCCTGCTACCTACGTATCGCGCATCACACAATTGAACCACGGCTCCTCCTTTGTCCAGAGGATACTTATTTCCCACCTGCGAAGACTCACGCTCTCACATGGTTTAAAGGCATGTCCATATACTTCCTCATTCGAGATGATGAGAAGATGGTGCTTGAATACTGGCAATTTCTCCAGGACAGTCATAGCACAGTTGACTGTACACCCCAATACCGACAACTATTTGCGAACTATTTGCGCAGTGTCTTCGATAACCTCCCTCTCAGTTGGGGAGTACCGGGCAGAGGATGACCGCCGACCTGGGGCACCACACGCTGCGAAATGTTGTACCGATTTGGAACTTGGAATCTGTACGCAGATGGATCATGCACATGGAATGGCGTGCGGGATTTGGTTACATTTTTCTTCCTTTATTATCTATCATCACACTTTTAGTTTCGAATTCTATTTAATAGTTTAGAAGGAACTCTTGTTTCTGTTGTTGCTACAGATGTAATTTTCTAATTTTGTTTGTCGTAACTAAAAGACGCCTTTTTCCATATATAAAAAAAACGTTGGCAGGGAAAATAATTTACAATTAAAAAATTAAAAAAACAAACAAAATAAAAAACAAATAAAAAGCACAAAAAGAGAAAACAACAAAAAAGTCTGGAAGACAGCGCAATCTCGTGGTGCTCCGAGTTCCCTCATAAAAAAAAGTGGTTAGCGCGCGCAAATGTGATACGTTGGTTTAAGGGTTAGCGCACGGGTGGACGCAAAAATTTATTTCCTCTGAGACATTGTTATTCGTGTAAGTTAAGATTTTTCTGCTATGTTCATTATTAGTTACATGTAAGAGCGCACTTCCTCAGTAATGATTTCGTATTTCTGTGTGTTTAAAATACAAAATATGAAATCGTTGGAGATGGTATTGCTGTGAGTGAAACAACCGACAGTGACATTTATATTTTTTCCTGTCAGAAATAATTCATCATTTTTTTCTGAATATGTAGCCATTTCCGAGTATGCGGTTAGACAGGAATCTAAGAGCGCAACTTAAATTACTGGGAATGTAACTAACAGCAGTCACCTTCGTAGTCCTGCTTGTCACAAGTGTTAATCTGCGATCGAATCCTCAACCACAGTAGCACACAGAGATGAAAGATCTCTGCCGTAATATTTTTAGACTGTGGCACCATGTACGAAACATTTTCATTCATGAGATGCATGTTATAAACTTCGACGAACTTTCAATTTTGTTTTTAAGACCCAAATCGTTGACGCATCATATAGGAAAGTGGGCTACTTAATCATTTGGATCTCTAGGAGCGTGTTATAACGACATTCTGTTTATCTTCTTATTCTTTGAAACTCTCATAATCAATTTTCGGATGTTTTTATATGTGTATTAGTACAATGTGATACTACACACTATTCCTAACTCATTTTCCGAAACATAAAATCCAAAAAACGATGTCAGTGTGAATGCACAGAATACAGTCAAATACGCTATCGTTATTATGCATGCATGGAAACATGTGGGCAGAGAAACAGTAAAAAATTTTATGAGAATCATGGAAATGGATATACTGCGCCTGATACTGTTAAGGAGGAGGCAAGGCCGATGAAGGTGGAGGCTTGTGAGCTCGATGGAATGCGACATGTTGTGTTTCGGCAACGTAAACGCAATTTTCGGTACTTGGAAGAATAGCGCGCCTGTGTCGCCTGCTGCCCGCTTTGTGTTCGTGGCGCTGTGCGCGCTGCAGTGCGCAATGCGCGGACTTGCGGCCGCTTGCTTTTGATTGGCTTGTGCGTCACGAGCCGACAACAGCACTTCGGTTCTCTAGACCCGAACGGTATCGCTACCGAAATGCATACTGAATAACGCAGGGACTGAAATCGAGTACTAGACCGTTCGGTGCTACTGAGTACCGAAACGATCGGCACAGTGGCGCAAAGATACAGAAGAGGCACCCTGGGCACCACCTCGTACCTGTTGCTGAGGCGTAGGAAGCCAGCCGCGCGATCTGCTCCCTCCTTCGCCTTCCGCCCTGTGATAAATGGTTCAAATGGCTCTGAGCACTATGGGACTTATCATCTGAGGTCATCAGTCCCCAAGAACTTAGAACTACTTAAACCTAACTAACCTAAGGACATCACACACATCCATGCCCAGGGCAGGATTCGAACCTACGACTGTAGCGGGCGCGCAGTTCCAGACTGAAGCGCTTAGAACCGCTCGGCCACCCCGGCCGGCCGCCCTGTGGTACCTCAACCCACTACTGTCTGCCACACACTCTCGAGTGAGGACGGACCGGTCAGATGTTGTGCATCAGAAGAAGCAGCGGCACCCAGGCCAGCAGGGATTCCAACGCCACCAACGATGTCGCAGGTCTCGTCCTTAGCAGCCTGATGTCACCACAACATTGAGCATTAGCCAGAAGCATGTCGACAGTAGCCAACACAGCTTCCTGGTGTTTATGGACAACAGCCAGTTCTCCTTGTGTCCGCTCACAACGAGCAAGGTCCCTAGCCATATAGTTGTGTGTAAAATATACATGTTGTTGTTGTTGTGGTCTTCAGTCCTGAGACTGGTTTGATGCAGCTCTCCATGCTACTCTGTCCTGTGCAAGCTTCTTCATCTCCCAGTACCTACTGAAACCTACATCCTTCTGAATCTGCTTAGTGTATTCATCTCTTGGTCTCCCTCTACGATTTTTACCCTCCACGCTGCCCTCCAATGCTAAATTTGTGATCCCTTGATGCCTCAAAACATGTCCTACCAACAGATGCCTTCTTCTAGTCAAGTTGTGACACAAACTTCTCTTCTCCCCAATCCTATTCAATACCTCCTCATTAGTTACGTGATCTATCCACCTTATCTTCAGCATTCTTCTGTAGCACCACATTTCGAAAGCTTCTATTCTCTTCTTGTCTAAACTATTTATCGTCCATGTTTCACTTCCATATATGGCTACACTCCATACAAATACTTTCATAAATGTCTTCCTAACACTTAAATCTATACTCGATGTTAACAAATTTCTCTTCTTCAGAAACACTTTCCTTGCCATTGCCAGTCTACATTTTATATCCTCTTTACTTCGACCATCATCAGTTATTTTACTTCCTAAATAGCAAAGCTCCTGTACTACTTTGTCTCATTTCCTAATCTAATTCCCTCAGCATCACCCGACTTAATTGGACTACATTCCACTATCCTCGTTTTGCTTTTGTTGATGTTCATCTTATATCCTCCTCTCAAGACACTGTCCATTCCGTTCAACTGCTCTTCCAGGTCCTTTGCTGTCTCTGACAGAATTACAATGTCATCGGCAAAGCTCAAAGTTCCTTCACTGCTTCCTCAATATACAGACTGAATAACATTGGGGAGAAGCTACAACCCTGTCTCACTCCTTTCCCAACCACTGCTTCCCTTTCATGCCACTCGACTCTTATGACTGCCATCTGGTTTCTGTACAAATTGTAAATAGCCTTTCGCTCCCTGTATTTTACCCTTGCCACCTTCAGAATTTTAAAGAGAGTATTCCAGTCAACATTGTCAAAAGCTTTCTGCAAGTCTACAAATGCTAGAAATGTAGGTTTGCCTTTTCTTAATCTTTCTTCTAAGATAAGTCGTAAGGTCAGTATTGCCTCACGTGTTCCAACATTTCTACGGAATCCAAACTGATCCTCCCCGAGGTCCGCATCTACCAGTTTTTCCATTCGTCTGTAAAGAATACACCTTTTTTCAGCCTCTAGTGGATGTTTCTCACTGTCTCGTTTTCACAGTACAGGAATTCTATAACACCACGTTGCTTCTGACGAACGTCAAGTGTAGCAGCCATCTTGAAGACATGCTGAGACGGCGCCACTCACGGGAATGGGTTGAACTAAGTTTGAAAACAAGTGGGAAGGATGTATCTACACACTGTAAAACTTTCACACATGCAGAATGAAAACTGTATTTTTACAAAGATAGTGTGCATTTTTTTCGGGGTGACCCTCGTACTTCTGCGATGATGTCGGCCAAATTGTGAATGCAAGTAATGAAATGTGTATTTGATATTTACGTTATGATACACGTTTCGTTTTATTCTCTTAAAACGTAGCCAACGGTAAGATTTCCTTGAATGAGTTTTGCTTTTAATGTGGGTGTGATGTCTGCATTCAGGTTGGGCTTGAATTTTCCCCATTGTAGGTGGAGCTGTGCATAAAAAATGGAAGTCTAAGACCATAATCGCTGAACAATGACACAATTCATACATTCAAATCTACTAGCAAGGTCAAACATTTTTTGGATGGCCAGTGACAGAGTTCACAGACTTTCTTGACAGGGAAGGGGGCGAGGGGAGGGGCTCTTTCCTCTACGCTCTCCACCTCACCCGTCTACCTGCTTTCACTCCCTCTCTATTAAAGCTACATAAAACATGGCAAATACGATATGCAGTAGACGCGTTCAGCGTGCAGTAAAAGAGGCCCTCCGTAGAAAACTCAACTACAGTATTATGATGAGTGATTCTATAGTTACCAAAGCCTCAGAACTTAGTAATAATTTGCGAGTTTTTTTTTTTTTTTTATCGCAAACAGCCAACCATGCATATTAACGTAAAGTGGAAATTTGGACAAGTCTGTGCGCATCTTAGATGGCTAAAATCAGCCGCCATTGAACTTTGACTATTTCTCTTTTTCCTGGTTGATTGGCCCACAGCTTCTATTTTTTTCCAGAACGCAGTTACTTGTACAATGAAACATCTACTTACTGAGAGGTGCGTGGTCTGTTCAGAAAACGACGTTCTCTGTATCGTCTGACGATAGGGACAGTGGGTCGTTCACAAAAAAAGAAAAAAAAATGAAGTTCCCGAAAGACAGTATTCAACACTGAAGAAATCCCAAGCTGTCCACACAAGACCCGGTTA
The DNA here is from genome assembly GCF_023897955.1 of Schistocerca gregaria. Lineage (NCBI taxonomy): Eukaryota > Metazoa > Arthropoda > Insecta > Orthoptera > Acrididae > Schistocerca > Schistocerca gregaria. The sequence continues at coordinate 51,053,796 of NC_064924.1, forward strand.
GGTCATGATGACTTTCTTCTTTAACTGCAGGGGCCCTCAGCTTGTTGAATTCCTCGATCATGGAACCACAATAAAGGCGCAGCGCTATTAAAACCCTTAGCGGGAACTGCAACGCACCATAAAATCAAAGCGCCTACAAACGCTGTTGGACGGAACCGTCCTGTTATACAACACCCGTCTCCACACTGACAATCCGCCGAAGCGACTTCATTGGACAACACTGGTACTTCCACCGGACAGCCCGGACCTTTTACGGTGTGATTTTCACATCTTTGGCGACCTGAAGAAATACATGCTTTGACGTCGGTTATAGTCGCACGAGGAAGTGCAAGAGTGGGTGTGGTTGTGGATCCTTCAGCGACCGACAGCATTCTGAAGCGGGAATTGGTCCTCTCGTCTCCCAGAGGGATACTTGTCTTAACGCGTACGGTGATTATTTTTGAATGGAACCATTCCATGCTCCCGTTAGGTGGGCGTTCAGTTTTCATTTGACTCCTCCACACGTACTGATGGATGTGTTAATGTCAATATTTGTCGTAGCCTCAGATTGCACGACGCCGCAGGGACCTTTATTAAAATATAAGACGATGTTTCATACACTGTTAACTGATATTGCTCTGACAATTTTCCTACCTCGACAACCGAAAATAAAATGGGAAACTCTTTCTTTTTCTCGATTCGAGCCGTATAACCCTCATCAGAGCCGGGCACAGTGCCATCATTACGCGACCGAGACCGATAACTTTACACGGCACCTCTTGTGTCAATATAATCAGTTCTACGGTTCGATACCGACTAGGTCGCTATTCTAGATAAGCAATATCTACGTTATCTAGAGCTCACACAAATATTAATCGTTTGCTACACGGTGCTGCGCTGTATCCCCATGAGATGTTGCGCTCAATTCAGCGGTAGGCACATTTTTATTGCTTTAATGCGGCCCCATATCAACTGTAACCAACATTAGTGAGTAACCCAGACCTTTTCGCTTGACAGCTTACAGGAAGAGGAAATGTGTAACTGTGAAATGAGTCACTTCTGACTGCACGTCTGCTTTCCTGGTACGCGTCGTACGGTTTCCTCGAATAAGAAGCATCATATAAACACAGAACCCTGCGAACAGAGCAGAGGTTCTCACCACCTATTCCTCGAGAAGGAGATGGCTTACAACCAGTGGTTTAAAAACTCAACTACCGAACACCACGGATCTCTTATGCCAGAGTACTCAGAAGAAATTTCTGAACGATCTGCGAAATTCTTTCGCTGTATCTAATATTCTTCGACCGTTTTGTGTATGGCGGAGTGTCCGTTATATTTCAGCAAATATTAATGTTTCTTTGCATTGCTTTCACGAAAGGAGTGGGGCAGACACTTTACACACTTATACTTTTATCCTGGAGGCCCCTAGAGAGCGATACACAACAGGGAGAGGCATGTTTGTGGTTTTCGCCGTGAAAGGTGGCCCTTACATGTCTATTGAATATTGAGCCATGTTAGACTCTCCCGCTCTTGCATAGACGAGCCACGATTTCCTAGCATCCTATCAGTGAAACGAAAGCTATTACGTGCTTTATCTATAGCTCAGCATATATCACCACAGCATCTCATAAGGCGTTGATATATTTGCCATTGGGAGCTCGGGTTCAGAAAGAGTAATGTAACACTTCGTACCTCCATACGTTGTTACTCAAAATTTTTCATACGTATTTTCAAAAAATATTATCACTGTACGTTATATAATGTTACATCTCATTCTGAGGAGTAACAGCGGTGGAAAAACGCAGTCAATTATGTCACTGTGCGCTAGACGCAAATTCATGTAGCGTTTGATGAAATGTCCCAAACTTGAAAAAAGAAAAGAAAATATGAGACCTTTCGCACTACTAAGCATCTATATGGGCGCTCACAGAAATTCAGCCAAAGAGGCGGGCGACGAAATTCTGAAATTTCCATTGTTTGTATAACTGGGTCAGCGCGTTCGGAAAGGCGTCATGAACTTCAGAAGCGATACACGAAACTTATTGCATCCAAAACCGTACCGAGGTGCTCCTGTGCCTTCGGCAGAGCTGCCAAAATGCACCTGCCCACTTTCCCCTTAAAACTACCTGTCAGAAATTTGTTCTACAGATTTAGCGAATCATGTAATTACGTCAGTTTGTTTACTGAAAACGAGAAATTATTGTAAAATGTCCCTGTCATCAGGTGCCATGCACAGCGATCTCGCATCTCATTTGTGGCTTGAAAACGACAGGATGTGCACCTAATGAAATATCAGTGGTTATCAAGAACGTTAACCAGCTGCTTTACCTTAATCAACTCGAAGGAAGACAACTTCTCAGCGAAGATTGCACTTGTAAAACCATTATTGACGATGACCAACTTCGGTAAAACAGTTATTATCGTCTGATCATTGTAAAGATTAATTATGGCAGCGCAACTCTTTTTTTTAGCGAAACTGTTCGTCGTAAATACAGGTTTTACAAATGCAATCTTGGTTGAGAAGTTGTCTTCCTTCAAGCTGAATATTTACGAATCACCTCTTTCTGTCACAACGTCAGCGCCGGCATGCCAGTCGGGAACGACAGAGAAGAGGTCAGCCAATTGCACGGTGACCGACTCCCTCCAGGACGACAACGTTTAAAAGTTACTGCTGTCTTAAAAATTGTAAATTTATGAAAGCTCAAAAGTTAACATCTCGGCAATGCTTTGGCCGATTAATATGAACTAAGTGTTTAAGGATGCGGCTAGTAGAACTGCATCAAGCAATCATAGCCAATTTAGCAGAATATGTGCTATTTTTTGAATGAGGGGTCGGAATAGGGGATTCGACTGAGAGAAACTGTGTTTTTGGTAATAAAAAAACTAGCGGCAGTATTCTAATGTTCAAAGAGGTAGGTGAGTAATTAAGTACGTAATTTTATTTGTTTAATTATGTTTAGTTTCAACAATCCGGGGAAAGGAAAATCAGGGCACAAGAACATTATTTGCGAAAAAACGGTGGCAGATACAAAAAAATTGGACTTAAGATTGTTATTGCCAGGAAAATATCCATATTTTTCAATGTGTCGTATGTGTTTAATTTTAGAATATTTGTATTTTTTTTTGTCAAACATTGTTTTGAGCTAGGCAGTTATTTCGAGGATGCATGGGGCGGACATCTTTGAGGAGAGCTGAGTTTGAGCGACGCTAAGAGCCGGACGTGCCGCCCATCTGGGGACAGTATTGGGTTGGTAGCCACGATCGGGGACAAGTGTGTTTGTAGCGACGTACGAAAACGATCAAGTTGAGCGCAATATGGTGGTTTAGGACAGCAGACAACCGTGCATTATGTGAACTGTGAACAGACTGTCGAGTTCCGTGATCGCGACATATGTATTTTATAGTGAAGTGTTGTAGCATCAGTTATTAACGGCCGCTCTTACGTAAAAGCCCCTCAGACTGCATTTTATGTGTTTAGTCAATATATTGAAGACTATTCGTGCAAAAATAGAAAAAAAACTACTTGTTCAAATTGTAAATCAACGTGACTTAATATATTTAAATTTTCCCGCAACACCTGCCTGCATTGTTTTTTATATTTCATTTCAGCTTGAAAATTGCGTTTACGACAGGTGTGAACTGGCACCATATGACGAGAAACGTAGCCAAACATAGAGACCAGCCACATCTCTGGACCACTCAATTAAGGTGAATGTTGACTGTAACAAATACATATATATGTATTTTTTCGTGCCATAGCGTGTGGGGGCTCGTGCCAAACTATTCAATCTACAGTGCGTATAGTGCGCATTGAAAGACGTGTTAAGCATCATTTGTTTGTGTTGATTACAGCACTGTTATGTTGATGCATTAAGTTGTTCTGAAAGTGGTGCTGATATTCACGAAAATAAAAGCGGGTTAAAAACTGTGAGCTATCTGGGAAAGTTATCCTTGCATTACTGAGCTACTGTTTCACCAGGTATCCATTCTAGTTTACCAAATTGCCAACCAGACTAACATTAATTATAATATTTTAATAGTCATCTTACGACAACCGGTCATATATACAAAAACAGAATTTAAATAAAAAGAAATAAATCAGTTTATATTTAGATATTTATTTTAACATTGACCATTGTATCATTAAAGTTTCAGCATATTAAACTTGATTCATAACTAAACTGGTGCCTTATTTAGGATTGTGAAAATGTGAGTTCGCAATCTTATGGAACACATCAAATATGGAGCCAAGATTGGGAGACTGTATACAGTTCTGCATTCATAAAATAACACACTAAGAACGTTGAAAGATATACAAGAGGAAATTAACCACAACCAACCGATTCAATTTTCACCCAAAGAAGTTACGGTCATAGCACAATCCTATACGTCATGAAATTGACACACACTGGTATACTAAATTCATACTAATTGTCTGTGAAATCTTCTCGAAAAGAATAGCTGAGGGCTACTTTGATGATTACACTACATGCTTCATGTGGTCAACTTGGTTTACACAAAGAGTGTAACTCCACAATAATTTTGAGAATTAAAATAAATTGCATCGAAATGGTTACTATCGTCTTACTATTAACCTGGTGGGTCAAACAATTGTATAAGCACGTGGTACTGGTCTCACAAAGTAGACATCACGTGGGTTGAACATAAAGAAAAGTTGCTATGTTGAAAAATATTGTCAAGATGAGACGTTATAATCTCACGCACATTCGCATTTAACATTGATGATCTTAGAGTTACGGATCATCAAAACATGGTTCCACTTTGCTCACAAAGTCGTGACTAAGCAACTACTGGAAGATATTCTGAACTTCACACTCGAATTACACTGCGTTGCAATTTAAGATAACATAAGCTATTTTAGATCTAAACCTGAAACAAAGGTGATTAAATTTCCAGTTAGGCTGGACTTAAGAAATCGATTGTCCTACAGACTTAGCAGAGATACGCTTAGCAGGAGATCTTACCACTTCAGACGCTCGCCGCAGACAGACTGTCGTGGGACCCTACCGAGGGTGCTTCACAGATACAAACGGAAGTGACCAGAGAGGCAGCTTCCTATACCAACATGACAACGGACGGACATGACCATACTAAGAATAGAAACCTCTTTGTATTTAGAATGCGTAGCTACCTGTTCCGACGTTGGTCCTACTGTTCTCTAGCAGACAGGCTTGTCTGCTACCATCAAGCATGCAACTAGAAATGCAATTGCTCATTCATCCTTTCACACAGAAGGGAAGGGGGATGACAGTGTCATATCATATACACTATATAAAAAGAAGCGCACGTAGGTTCCATATGAGACTGTGTGACATGAATTACATATAAACTGTGTTTCAAAGTGTAGTAGTGTGACAGATCGTTCTTCTTTATGTGTAAAAGTAACACGTTCCACTGCTCAGTCTCCTCCCAGATGGAGTCAGAAACACCACAGTAAATTCAGAAGTGGAATGTATACCGTAAATGACATCAGATTTAAGAAATTAACATGAAAGGAATCCAATAGAGACCTTTCAACACTACAAAAACGAAATTACAAACGTATGTTAAAGCACAAGAGGATGAATATACAGGGTGGCCCACTTAAGAGTTTCAGCGCAAATATCTCTGAAATAATAACAGATACTGAAAAACAACTTTCACGGGAATGAATGTAAGGCAAGAGCTCATAAAAGTAAATAATATGAGACATTCTAAAACGTTAAAAAATATTACCTTCAACAAAAACTTATGATTTTAAATGGACATCGCGTGTTATTTCTTATGCAATCAATAACATGAAAAATTACCAAGAATGTAGGCGTTTGTAGCACCGCAATACGTCAATTACACCTCGAGAAACTGAAAAGCGAAGTTCACACTTGAAATAAACGAAATGCGTCGCTACTGCACATCCTGAGATAGAAGCATGAATGCCACGTTGGTCAGAAGAGCGATGTGACTGCAAGGATAGAAAATAATAATAGGGCTACCTGTCACAAATATTGATAAGTGGGGATCACATATCTACGGATGTGCAATAGTGGCGCTTTTCGCATGTTTCAAGTGTGAACTTCTGCTTTGCAATCTCTTGGCATGTAATTGATGTATTCTGATGCAACAAACGCCATTCTTTTTTTTTTTTTTTGGGTCAATCGGAAAGTTTCCGTTTGAGGGCGTTGCTGCAGCATAATGTAACATAGTGCGACTCAGAGGCCTGTATATAAGCAACTACATGCAAGCAAGGGATTAGTGTGGCGTTCTTGTCCTTCCCGCAAGCATGTGGTAAATGCGAAGACCTAAACTAAGGGGATGTTATTACAAAATGCATCCAAACAGAACAAAACTTCTGTTATCCTTTTTCACGTTGCTGAAAGACGGAGACTCGTAGACATCCATCGGAGAATGAAGAATGTATTTGGGCAGCATGCCTGTCGAAAAGCACCATTGTGGAATAGTACTGCGCTGCTCACGATTCAACATAAACGCCGGTCGATCTGGGAGGTCACGCAGCTCAATTGGACGACACTCGAGCAGCCGACCAATAATCCCGATGTCTCCCCCATGCAAGTATCACGCCTTCGGTCACTTAGAAAAGGCGGTGAGGGGTCGACGATCACTGTCGGGTGAGGACGTGCAGCAGGAAGTTACGGACTTTCTCTGATGGTGTTTTAGCAACGGGTATCTTCAACATGGTGGGACTGGGGCATGATTCCCTAAATGCTCAGGGCGATCTTGCCTGATTAGAATACCGGTTTCGGTCTGTGCAGCCTCCGAACGGAAACTTTTTGATCGCCACTTATACACTGACGGAAACACCAAAGAGTTATGTGACACAAACGAAAGTTGGCAGGCGTGTTTCTACACCTGAAAGATGATGTCTATTCAGTTTTCGCACCAGATGCATAACGGAGGCGCTAGTAGCGGCGCAATGAGGATGAAAATCAGGTTTGCCCCAAATAAATGCTGTAAGCGTCGTGACCGTTAGTTACCTTTCAGGTTGCATGTTAGTCAAGACGCCATTATCAACATCCTACTGAGCTTGAACAAGGTCGTTGAACTGTAATTTATTTTCAAAGAATATTTTGAAGAATTATTTTATTTATTAGTGATTCATCAAGAACATTAACACATATACAGGGTGTTTCAAAAATGACCGGTATATTTGAACGGCAATACAAACTAAACGAGCAGTCATAGAAATACACGGTTTGTTGCAATATGCTTGGGACAACAGTACATTTTCAAGCAGACAAACTTTCGAAATAACAGTAGTTACAATTGTCAACAACAGATGGCGCAGCGGTCTGGGAAACTCTATAGTACGATATTTTCCACATATCCACCATGCGTAGCAATAATAGGGCGTAGTATCTGAATGAAATTACCCGAAACCTTTGACAACGTGTCTGGCGGAATGGCTTCACATGCAGATGAGATGTACTGCTTCAGCTGTTCAATTGTTTCTGGATTCTGGCGGTACACCTGGTCTTTCAAGTGTCCCCACAGAAAGAAGTCACAGGGGTTCATGTCTGGCGAATAGGGAGGCCAATCCACGCCGCCTCTTGTATGTCTCGGATAGCCCAAAGCAATCACACGATCATCGAAATATTCATTCAGGAAATTAAAGACGTCGGCCGTGCGATGTGGCCGGGCACCATCTTGCATAAACCACGAGGTGTCCGCAGTGTCGTCTAAGGCAGTTTGTACCGCCACAAATTCACGAAGAATGTCCAGATAGCGTGATGCAGTAATCGTTTCGGATCTGAAAAATGGGCCAATGATTCCTTTGGAAGAAATGGCGGCCCAGACCAGTACTTTTTGAGGATGCAGGGACGATGGGACTGCAACATGGGGCTTTTCGGTTCCCCATATGCGCCAGTTCTGTTTATTGACGAAGCCATCCAGGTAAAAATAAGCTTCGTCAGTAAACCAAATGCTGCCCACATGCATATCGCCGTCATCAATCCTGTGCATTATATCGTTAGCGAATGTCTCTCATGCAGCAATGGTAGCGGCGCTGAGGGATTGCCGCGTTTGAATTTTGTATGGATAGAGGTGTAAACTCTGGCGCATGAGACGATACGTGGACGTTGGCGTCATTTGGACCGCAGCTGCAACACGGCGAACGGAAACCCGAGGCCGCTGTTGGATCACCTGCTGCACTAGCTGCGCGTTGCCCTCTGTGGTTGCCGTACGCGGTCGCCCTACCTTTCCAGCACGTTCATCCGTCACGTTCCCAGTCCGTTGAAATTTTTCAAACAGATCCTTTATTGTATCGCTTTTCGGTCCTTTGGTTACATTAAACCTCCGTTGAAAACTTCGTCTTGTTGCAACAACACTGTGTCCTAGGCGGTGGAATTCCAACACCAGAAAAATCCTCTGTTCTAAGGAATAAACCATGTTGTCCACAGCACACTTGCACGTTGTGAACAGCACACGTTTACAGCAGAAAGACGACGTACAGAATGGCGCACCCACAGACTGCGTTGTCTTCTATATCTTTCACATCACTTGCAGCGCCATCTGTTGTTGAAAATTGTAACTACTGTAATTTCGAAAGTTTGTCCGCCTGAAAATGTACTGTTGTCCCAAGCATATTGCAACAAACGATGTATTTCTATCGCTGCTCGTTTAGTTTTTATTGCCGTTTCAAATATACCGGTCATTTTTGAAACACCCTATAATCACAGTATGTAAGCATGGAAGTAGTTGCCAGGGAGTAACTGATGAAATCATAATCAAGTTCCTTTTAACAAATGGGAATTTTATTCACTTTAATAGCATTTTTTAAAGAAACAGATTTAAAATTATAATCAGAAAGCACCCTCTAAATATCAGAGCTACAATTTATTCAGAGGCAGAAAGAAACAAGTTTTGACTGTATGAGCTTTCGGGCAGAGAACCTTGTCGCTCCATTTTGACGAGGTCGTAGTTACAACCGCTCACAACAGCCTCTGAAAGACTACACTGCTGCAAATCTGCAACACGCCAGATCACTTTTAACTACGTGTTTTAACAATTTACACAAGCACACAAACTGTGCAACCCCCCCCCCCCCCCTCCCTCGTAGGAGGGATGGTACAAAACACTAATAATTAAAATATTAACCTTGCCACCGAAGGTGCAACTTGATTTTAACTTCTAAGAAAAGTCTTACCATGTAAGGGTGGCAACTTTATATACTAAAATGATCATTTAAATAAAAGCCCATGAAATGCAATCTTATATAAAAATCTACAAGGTTGGCCAAACAATAGTTAAGATGCTCTACAATACACAGATACCGCCTCTCAAGATCATAGGCAGTAATATGAAAGTTTCCAAAGATAAAAACATATTTCAGGTATTAGGCCGTTACACTCCAAGCAACAACTTCGTTTACACAGCAAATCCGATAAACATGACAGAGGCAGCTACTAACGTTCGGTAGATTGATGGGGAGATTACCGAACATCCTGAACCGCAGGTTGCTCTAACCCGCCCCTACTCCATAAGGGAAAAATGGACCACCCAATTCATAAACAACCACCTTCCCGCGGTTGGGCAAACGGAGAAGAATGGTGGGACGACCCCAAAGCAAAATGGCTGGTAACCTGATCAAGAAAACAAGTAGAATTTAACAAGAGTAAATCAAACAACATATCACCAATCACTTGACTTCTAATAAACTGCGATTTCTGTAGAAGACCTGGCGCAGCACCCCCAAATCGTCCCGCGAACTGTCCGCTGCCAGTCGCTTCAACGGACGCAGGAAGGCGCGCCGATCTCCCGTCTAGCGGTGTCGCAGCTCGCACCGGCCAGACTGATGTCGTTGGTTGACTCCTGTTGCTCTCGTGTCTACCGCGAAGTCACTACCCATCGCTATATGCCGCGGCCCACTGGACTCACGTGGCGACCTCTCATGCGCCGACGCTCAAGACGGACCAGTCATCATGTGTCTCAGTGCGCGACTGACCGACCGATCGATCCAACCGCCAATGGCCTGAGAAAACTCAATCAGACTGGTGGCCTAACGTGCAGACTAAGATGCAGGAACTAAGCCTCGGCCGGGCGACCACTCGCTGAGTTCTCTTATTGGTGTAGTGAAAAGACTCTAATTTGGTGGCCTTAAAGTTTGATCCGAACGACAGAATTACTAGCGCTCCGAACGACAGACAGACGCTAACTGCCTAACAGATGCGGACGAGAGACAGACTAGCAAACTGGGGACGAGAGACTGACCCAGACTGACCGACTGGCGCCTCGCGTGGATCTGCACGGAGATAACTTGTCCTCCGACGTGAGATGGAGTTCGCAGCAGTTAGTGCTTTGCCTCCCATGCATGCCGATGTAATGCGTCTTCACATGTAGATTGTCTTCTTGGGTGTCTACTCAGCGCAGTTCTGCAGTGCTAGCTATGCAGCGAGCAGGTGTGGCCAGCGGGTGGTGACGCTGCGCGGCAGTTTGCGGCCCAGCGTCCGGATTTGGGCGTTGTGTCACCGGCCAGCACGTTCGTAAAAGGTGCGGGCGGTCGCCTGGAAGAGGTCACGGAGCAGAGGTACTTCCGCGATGTCGTGAAGACGAGCGGTGGGGAAATCGTAAGGCAGGTGCAAGGCCAGCCGAAGGATGCGATTCTGCAATGTCTCCAGCTTCTTCAGGTTCGTTTCGCCGGCGTTCCCCCAGACGACGGCGGCGTATTGGATTACAGGGCGGAGCAGCGCCTTGTAGAGAGTGATGCCCAGACGCGGTGGTAGTCGGGAGCCGGTATTCAGCACCGGGTACAGGATGCGGAGCCGGTTCCGCACTTTGGCCTTCACTTCGCGGATGTGCGGAACCCACGTGAGTCGGCGGTCGATGGTGACGCCGAGGTAATGCGCCGTGGGACGCCACGGGACAGGGCTGCCACCGACGGTGAGCGGTTGCAGACCTGCAGGAACGAGTCGCCTGGTGACGATCAGGAACAGCGTCTTGGCCCCATTGAATTGTAGACGCCACTTCAAGGCCCAGGCCGCCAGGGTGTAAACGGCGAGCTGCAGACGGCGGCGCATGACGGCGGCATTGAGCCTCCTCGTATATAGAGCCGTGTCATCCGCGTACAGGGCGAGCCGCACACGGTCGATCTTCGGCGCATCAGAAGTGTACAGCGAGTACAGGTGTGGTCCCAAGACCGAGCCCTGTGGCACACCGGCGTTGATGCGGCGGACGGAGGACAAGCCGTGCGCGGCCCGCGCATGGAAGGTCCTATCGGCAAGATAGGAATGGATGAGACGGACGTGCGACGTCGGGACCCCAACTTCAAAAAGTTTGAACAAGAGTGCCACACACTGTCGAAAGCACGCGACACGTCCAGGAACACCGCGCCGAAGAACTCGCGCTGCTCGAGGGCGACGAACGCATCTTCCACTAGCCATAAGAGTTGGTGAACTGCCGAGTGGCCCCTGCGAAATCCGAACTGCTCTTCTGGCAGGAGGCCTTCCCGTCAATGTGGCGCTGCAGCCGCCTGATGTACACCCTTTCAAAGACCTTGGAGACGGCCGGCAGTAAACTAATAGGTCTGTAGTTCGCGGGCTGACGCAGATCCTTCCCCATCTTCGGAATCGCCACGATCTCTGCATGCTTCCAGGACGGAGGGAAACTGCAGGACCGGAGGATTACATTAAAGACGTCGGCGAGATGAGTGACAGCCACCGGCGGCAACTTCTGGAGTATGGCGTTGGAAACTTCGTCTGGGTCCGCAACTTTCCTGGTGTTCAGGGCACGCAGGACGGACGACACCTCCTCCGCCGTCGTCTCTTCAATGACGTCATCGTCGTCGTGTGCCTCCAAGTAGCGTGGGAGCCGGTCAGCAACCAGGTCGTCGTGGACAGCGTCGGTCGGGTCTTCGATCGGCGTAAACGCAGCCTCAAAGACGTCTGCGAAGGCATCAGCCTTTGCAGCTGGTTCGCAGACAGGCTGACCGTGGACCAGCAGTGGAGGGATACGTTGCGTGCAGCGTAGGAAACGCTTCGCCGTCTGCCAGGCCGTGCCGTCGTCAAGACAGAGGGTGGCGACCTTGTTATTCCAGTCGCGATTGCGATGGTTGTCAATGGCGGCCCGGATGTCCCGCCGCATCCTGTTGAGGAGGCGCTTGGTGGCGGCATTTCTTGTCCGCTGCCACTCCCGGTAGACCCGGTTCTTCTCAGTGATGACCGCAAGGATGTCCGGCGGCAGCTGGTGGTAGTAGTCAGGAGGAGTGCAAGGTCGGGGCGGCGTTGCTATAGTGGCAGCGTCGATCGTGGTTGCCGCAAAGTGCAGAAGTGCTGCGTCCGCTCCAGCTTCCGCAGGGGGCGGCGCGGCGGCGAGCGAGTCCGTCACGGCTGCTTGAAACCTGCCCCAGTCGATGCCAGCAAGAGATGCCTCGCCTGGGCGTCGATATCAAAAACCACTGGGACATGATCAGAAGACAGTGCCGTCCTCCTCATGGCGGTGATGTGATGAGGGATGCCCTTGACGACCGCGATGTCGATTATATCTGGGAGGCCACGGGCAGGGAAGATTGTCAGGTCGTACGGCTCCACCACAAGTGCATGGTGACGTTCCGCTGCCCGGAGCAGGCAGCGGCCAGCGGCATTGGTGATCCTGGAGTTCCAAGAGACATGTTTACTACTGAAGTCCCTGGCGACGAACACCTGCCCCCTCGAGGAGAGCAGAGCATGGATGTCAGCAGGGTCCAGTGGACGAGACGGCGGTCGATAGGCAGCGACGAACGTGATGGCGCCCGCCGAGGCGTGAACGACGACATCAGTGGCCTCCAGGGTTGCCTGTGGTGGAAGTCGTATCAGGTGATGACGAATGCCATTGCAGAAGTAAACGGCTGTCCCACCACCCGCCGTCAGGCGATCGGTGCGATAGCTGGAGTAGTTGGCCGCCCTGGCATCAACCCCTGTCTTCAGGTGGGTTTCCTTGATAAGGCAGACTGTCGACGGCTTCATCTCGAAGAAATTGGCGAAGTTCGCCAACTTGAGTGCGGACGCTGTTGGGATTCCACACGACGACCATGAGCCCTCTAACGCTGCCCACGGTGCAGCTGCAGCGGTGAGTTGCTGCGACAGGACTTCAATCAACTTCGTAGCACTGGTCACCAAGGCAGTGAGCTGCGCGACGAGGTTGGCCAGGTCAGTGGTGGAGGCAGCCGGCGCGGCCCCGTCGCTGGAAGGGGGAGGCGTGGCTGACTCACTGTGAGAGTCCACCTGGGGCTGCTCGACTGACGGTGCTGAGCGCTGGGTACCCACGGGGCCCCGACCACCGCGCCGGCGATTGGCGGGGCGCGGTCCGGCCGACGTCCCGGCAGAGGCAGTACCCGGGTCCGCCACTAGCAGCTGTGGTGGAGGCGCAGGAGCCTCGGGTGTCGGCACGGCCTCAGATGCGGCAGGAGCAGGAGCAGCCGACGCAGCCGGGACGGCGGAGGGCGCCCCTGACGTTACCGCCGCGAAAGAGACGCCGGGCCGTCTCGTTGCTGGCTTCTTCGGACGCGGCGCTGGTGTTTGGCCACGTTGGCGAGCGATAGCACGCTTCCACACCTCACACTCACGATAGCTGGCCACGTGAGCACCGCCACAGAGTGCACATGTCGGCTTCTCGGTGGGCGGACGGGGGCACGCACTTCCTGCGCGGGCGCCGGCGCATTTAATACGTCTGTCCAGCATAGAGCAGTGGCGCGCGACGTGATTGATCCCCTGGCAGCGAAAGCACTGCGCAGGGCCTCTCCGGGAGCGAAGATCTTCGGTCTGAACCGGAACGTCGGCGACCCGCGTCAATTGGTAGAGTTTGCGGTTTTCCACGGTGTCGGAGCAGACGACCAGGAAGAGCGGCATATCATCGCGTGATTTAGGCGACTTCATCTTCACGACTGCCCGTATGTAGAAGCCCAGGTCAGCGAGTTCGCGGTGCAGGTGATCGGCTTCCATGTTGAATGGGAGGTCCCGGATGACAATCTTCAAGACTTTGTCAGGTGCGGAAGCGTGGGTATAGAACGGGATACCACGCTCAGACGCCTCCTGAGTGACCCGGCGATAGTCGTCAGCAGTTCGGAGTGTGACCCTGTACAGGTCTCGTCCGGCAGGCTTCACAGTATACACGGCCGTTGTCCTGTTGCGCAACAACTTCTGCAGTTCCCCATAGGGTGGCCGAAACTGGAGGACCACCGGCGGGATATGGGAGTCTTTCTTCGGCGCAGGATCTCGCCGGAGCTGGTCCGGCGCGTCAGCGAGCGCGTCGAATGAGTTGTCGACGGCAGTTGGAAGCGTCGTCGATGACTGCATGCGTCTTGCAGTGCGCCGGGCCGGGACAAAACCATTAGCGGCAGGGGCGAAATCTTGCTTGGCCCTCTTCTCGATCGGCGAGCTGCGAACAGCGGACGTCGCGGCTGTTGCCCTCCTCTTCTGTTTCCCGCTTCGTCCGCGTGGCTGAGGGGCGGTGGAGCTCTCATCTTCAGAATGGGGGAGCCGAGCAGACAGCGCTGTCTTCAAAGTTTCCTGAGCTGTGTCCATCAAATCCATAGCGATAGCACTGGTTGTCATAAGTGGGGGGGCCAGATGGGGCCGCCGACGGCGCAAGCGCGGCCGCACTGCGATTTGCCACACCCTTCGCGTCGCTAGCAAGCGCAGGTATGTCCTCGCGGCTGCACATCTCAGCGACCGCGTCACTCCTTGCGTCGTGACCCTCTGGCGAGCTCACAGCGCCCCTTAAATGCAAGTGAACAGGCAACCTTTCCCCTTTCCCACCAGAGGGAGACACCAAAGCTGCGATTGCCACAGCGGCGCAACCGCCAGAAATGGTGGGGAACTGCTTCACACCGCACGCTGCGGCGCGCTCTTCAAAACAGCCATTTTTTTACCACGGCTCAGTCGTGAATAGGTCTACGAAAAGCTGGATGAATAGGTCTACCAGAAGCTGGGTGTTCCTTCTGCGATATTGCGGCAAGACTTGGCGGGAATCCAGCCAGAGCACATTACTGCTGGCAGCGGTGGTCACGAGGATATACAGTCACAAGAAGACAGGGCTCCGAACGGCCACGTGGCGCTACAAACAGGGAAGACCATCGTGTTCGACGTATGGCTCTGGCGCATTGTACTGCATCTACAGCAGCAATTTAAGCGGCAGTTGGCACCACAGTGACACAACGAGCTCAAAAAAAAAAAAAAAAAACGGTTACTTCGAGGATAACTCCGAGACAGACGACCCGTAGCATGCATTCCACTGACCCCAAACCACCGCCATTAGCGACTTCAGTGGTATCAAGCGAGAGCTCATTGGAGGGAAGGGCCGATGTCGGTTGTGATTTTCGATGAAAGCTGGTTCTGCCTCGATGCCACTTGATGGCCGTGTGTTGGTTAGGAGGAGGTCAGTTGAGGGTCTGCAACCAGCCTATGTGTGTGCTGGACACACTGGACCTACACCTGGAGTTTTTCAACAGGATATCACTCGCCCGCATGCCGATGTTGTAACACAATATGCTCTACAGAGTGTCGACATGTTGTTTTGGCCTGCTCGATCACCAGATCTGTTTCCAATCGAGCACATATGGAACATCATCGGACGACAACTCCAGCGTCATTCAGAAACAGCATTAACCGTCCCTCTACCGACCCATCAAGTGTAACAGGCATGGAACTCCATCCCACAAACTGACATTCGACGCCTGTACAGCACAGTGCAAGCACGTTTACATGGTTGCATTCAACATTTTAGCGGTTACACCGGTTTTTAATGAGTGGGCATTTCACTTTTGCAATTGCTTATCTCACGCTTGTAACCTGAGATCTTGCAGTGTTACTCACTTACACCGAGCGAGGTTGCGCAGTAGTTAGCACACTGGACTCGCATTCGGGAGGACGACGGTTCAATCCCGTCTCCGGCCATCCTGATTTAGGTTTTCCGTGATTTCCCTAAATCGTTTCAGGCAAATGCCGGGATGGTTCCTTTGAAAGGGCATGGCCGATTTCCTTCCCAATCCTTCCCTAACCCGAGCTTGCGCTCCGTCTCTAATGACCTCGTTGTCGACAGGACGTTAAACACTAACCACCACCACCACTCACTTACATATGTTACCTAGACAAATGCATTCCCGAAATTTCGTTACTCTACAGTATTTTGATTGTAATTTTAATTATAATAATTTTTATTATTTTATTTATTTGTTATTTTTGTTATTTTAATTAGTTTATTTAAAGTCTTGAGATATCCTTCAAAAAGCCGACTCTTGTAGAATTTTCACCAAAATGAGATGTGACTTACACCATATTCTTTGCTATCACATTGACAGTAGTGTGTGTTCAAAAAGACGATTTTATTTATGTTTGCAAGGGAAATTCCATGACTGAGAAACATTCTAACAATGGATTATTTTCTTTGATTTTCTGGACTAAACAAACTATGAGAGTCTTGCTGTGAATTGATGTATTCTTACATAGGTTTTGTCTCTTGTATTTCGACTTCCGTTCTACGCTTCCTGCCATGAGGAACCGCTTCTTGTCTAATTTTCAGGAGACAATCGCCGTTAAAAAAAAAAAAAAACAAAAAAAAAACATCCAGAAGCACTTTGGGACTTAAAATCTGAGGCCATCAGTCCCCTAGAACTTAGAACTACTTAAACCTAACTAACCTAAGGACAGCACACACATCCTCACCTGAGGCAGGATTCGAATCTGCGACCGTAGCAGCAGCGTGGTTCCGGACTGAAGCGCCTAGAACCAGTCAGCCACAACGGCCGACTACAATCGGTATCTAGGAGTATCATATCCATGTGCCTTTCGCTGCTTAATTGCATATCTGGCTAGTCGATCTGCTTTATCAATGTATTTAATGGCGAAATGAGATTTATCTATAATTTTACAAGTCTTCTTTACTTGATAATAGCGATCTGCTAGGTCCTGGATGTATTTACTCGTTCTTTTGTTCCAGTTTTAACTGATTTCAGAAAGCTTTGGTAGACGGTAGTTATTACTGTTTTTGAGATTTTGAGAAGTATTGTTTATTTTACTGTCTCCATACCAGCGAATGTTTCAGTTAGAAATGTGAAAGCATCAGCTGGTCGTTGAAAACTCTCTTTCTTCCGTATACTGTGGGCAGACGAAAGCTCCTCCAGGGTGATTTTCCGTGCCAGTTTTTGACCCGTCTATAAATATTTCACTATAACTTGTCATGTTTTCCTCCAGGCATGATAGACGTGAAAACTGCGCATATCCTATTCCTTTGCTGGAACATTTGGATTATTGGATTGTTTTGTGGGAAGAGACCAAACAGCGAGGTCATCGGTCTCATTGGATTGGGGAAGGTAGTCGGCCGTGCCCTTTCAAAGGAACCATCCCGGCATTTGCCTGGAGCGATTTAGGGAAATCACAGAAAACCTAAGTCACAATGGCCGGACGCGGGATTGAACCGTCGTCCTCCCGAATGCGAGTCCAGTGTGCTAACCACTGCGCCACCTCGCTCGGTTTGCTGGAACAATTGCCATATGATACACGAATAATGTGATAGATACCGTTATAGTTATATAGCAATATTAGAAGCAGTTCTCTTCGGCGTATTGTATTTTATAGATATTCCCAGTGTTCGTACCTTTAGTAAACATGGAAGTGCTTTTTTCTCGTATTTCTGTGGTTCCCAATTTGAGAGAGCGTTTGATATTCTTCTATCAGTTGTTGGTAAAGTATAACCATCACACAACATTGTTCTGTGAATGTGTAGAGCCATATCCGTTACTCCCAGGAGAAGGGCGTTAATGCAGGAGGAAAGCATAACTCCATGGCAGATGAGTAGGCTCTTGTACTGCCGTCTGTCCACCAGTGTCACGTATTTTGATCAGTGTGCTGGTAGATCATGCATCCGTAATCTGCATAGGAATTTAAAATTTTGTTCACGTCCTTCTGCATCCACGCGACGATACTTTACCGAAGACAACAGCTTCGCCAATGACAATCTGATAAAGAGACTGCCTACACTACGCTAGTCTGTTCTGTTTTGGAGTACTGCTTCGCGGTGTTGGGTCCGTACCAGGTAGAATTAAAGGAGTACATCCAGGAAGTTCAAAGAAGATTAGCACATTTTGTACTGTCGAGAAATAGGCGAGAGTATCGTGGACATGATGCAGAGTTTGGGGTGGGCATCGTTGAAACAAAGGCGTTTCTCGTTGCCATGGGATCTTCTCACGAAATTTCAATTACCGACTTCCTTCTCCGAATGCGAAAATATTTTGTTGGCACAGACCAAAGTAGGGAGAAACGACCATCATAATAAAATAAGGGAATCAGAGCTTGCACGCAAAGATATAAGTCCGTTTTTTCCCCGCACTCTTCTAGAGTGGAAGAATTGAGAATTATTGCGATTGTGGTTCGATCAACCCTCTGTCAGTCACTCACATGTGATTTGCAGAGTATCCATACAGATTTAGATGTACACTTCTGGAAATGGAAAAAAGAACACATTGACACCGATGTGTCAGACCCACCATACTGGCTCCGGACACTGCGAGAGGGCTGTACAAGCAATGATCACACGCACGGCACAGCGGACACACCAGGAACCGCGGTGTTGGCCGTCGAATGGCGCTAGCTGCGCAGCATTTGTGCACCGCCGCCGTCACTGTCAGCCAGTTTGCCGTGGCATACGGAGCTCCATCGCAGTCTTTAACACTGGTAGCATGCCGCGACAGCGTGGACGTGAACCGTATGTGCAGTTGACGGACTTTGAACGAGGGCGTATAGTGGGCATGCGGGAGGCCGGGTGGACGTACCGCCGAATTGCTCAACACGTGGGGCGTGAGGTCTCCAAAGTACATCGATGTTGTTGCCAGTGGTCGGCGGAAGGTGCACGTGCCCGTCGACCTGAGACCGGACCGCAGCGACGCACGGATGCACGCCAAGACCGTAGGATCCTACGCAGTGCCGTAGGGGACCGCACCGCCACTTCCCAGCAAATTAGGTACACTGTTGCTCCTGGGGTATCGGCGAGGACCATTCGCAACCGTCTCCATGAAGCTGGGCTACGGTCCCGCACACCGTTAGGCCGTCTTCCGCTCACGCCCCAACATCGTGCAGCCCGCCTCCAGTGGTGTCGCGACAGGCGTGAATGGAGGGACGAATGGAGACGTGTCGTCTTCAGCGATGAGAGTCGCTTCTGCCTTGGTACCAATGATGGTCGTACGCGTGTTTGGCGCCGTGCAGATGAACGCCACAATCAGGACTGCATACGACCGAGGCACACAGGGCCAACACCCGGCATCATGGTGTGGGGAGCGATCTCCTACACTGGCCGTACACCTCTGGTGATCGTCGAGGGGACACTGAATAGTGCAAGGTACATCCAAACCGTCATCGAACCCATCGTTCTACCATTCCTCGACCGGCAAGGGAACTTGCTGTTCCAACAGGACAATGCACGTCCGCATGTATCCCGTGCCACCCAACGTGCTCTAGAAGGTGTAAGTCAACTACCCTGGCCAGCAAGATCTCCGGATCTGTCCCCCATTGAGCATGTTTGGTACTGGATGAAGCGTTGTCTCACGCGGTCTGCACGTCCAGCACGAACGCTGGTCGAGCTGAGGCGCCAGGTGGAAATGACATGGCAAGTCGTTCCACAGGACTACATCCAGCATCTCTACGATCGTCTCCATGGGAGAATAGGAGCCTGCATTGCTGCGAAAGGTGGATATACACTGTACTAGTGCCGACATTGTGCATGCTCTGTTGCCTGTGTCTATGTGCCTGTGGTTCCGTCAGTGTGATCATGTGATGTATCTGACCCCAGGAATGTGTCAATAAAGTTTCCCCTTCCTGGGACAATGAATTCACGGTGTTCTTATTTCAATTTCCAGGAGTGTAGATGCTAAAACGGATCTGCTGGTGGCGAAGAAATCACCGTGGTGTGGGATATGTATAGTACGAATTGGTGATAATTAACAGATGAGACTTACAAAAGTTGAAAGTATATGGCAAAAGTTTCGCGGCCACAGTAACAACGTGAACCGCAATAATTTAAAAAAATAGTTCTCCACCAGCTGAGACGCAACTACTTCAACAAATTGATTGAACTGTGAAATTCAGAAATGTTCCTTAATTTAGACATGAAATATTGTTACTAAAATGTTCGTGTAATCTACATAACTTGTAGGTCTTCATTCTTGAGGTGTAACTTCGCTACAAATACTCCTGAGCTCTTCTTTTGTGCTGCTGTGCAAAAAGCATCGTGTAATGTGTTAAATAAGTCATAGGTACATATTGTGCATAAATTTGCTTATTCGCACGCAAGATGTACGACGGCGAAATATTTAAACGAAGTTCTACCCCCTGTGCTGTTGATTAACAAGCTGCTCTCCGTGCTGGCACACTCAGACTCACTCGACTTTAGGAGATCTCTTGATCTCGTTTCCTTTGTAGTTTTCGCTCTGGTAATGCCTTGCCTACTTGACTGCCCTGTTCATTTATCTTTTTAATTCAACTCTTTATGGTGTGTCTTCCCTAGGTGTCATTCTTGTCTTATGAACCTATTACTCTTATTCCGTGCTTTATTCACGCGGTAGTTTCGGCCACCTTGTGATCGGACGACAATGTATCGGGTTGCCCACATTGGCTGTTAATGGGTTTTCAGACCGCCGCGCCTCTTCATAGAATCGGCGGGCGGTCTGTTTGACGCGGTCGTTTCATTGGAACGCCAGTCTGCTCGTGAAGCTCCCTAGCGGGGGAGCATCTTGGAAGTGCAGAGCAAGGCGTAGAGATTTGTTCTGCCCTTTCTGTAGTTTCTCAGTGTGGATGTTGGTAAGACTGCAGCATACCACATACGCGTACTCTATAACTGGCCTAATAAGTGTCAGATATAGTGTTAATCCACACTGGGTGGTTAGCGTCGTTGTTGGCTTTGAGTAAAGCGTGTATCTGCTACCCAATGCTTTTCCTCTTACTTCGCGGATGTGAGGCCCCCAGTTCATCTAGGCTCACACCAAGGTATTTCCCGGTTCGTGACCATGTGATGGGGCTTCCCAGGATACGAAGCGGTACTAAACCCGCAGGAAGCTTTTTCCTGGTCATGACAAGAGCTTGGCTTGTAGCCACATTCATCTTGAATCGTCATTTGGCTGCCCAAGAATCAAGATTGTCGCAGGCTTCTTGCAGACGACGCCTCATAATGTGGGCACTGAGACTGCGCGCAAAGCGCGCCGTGTCGTCTGCGTAGATCGAAGCTCGACTCTGGGAGTTTTCGGCGTATCAGAGATATACAGTGTGTACAGCAGGGGGCCAAGAACGGACCCCTGTCGCAAGCGCGCCCGCATTCGTCTTGCTGTGGATTTGAAACCGTCACTTAGGTAGCATTTCAGCGAGCGGACGTGTGGCACCGGTAGTCCCATTACAAGGAGCTCGTACAGCAGGCCGCTATGCCACGCACTGTCGAACGCCTTGGACACGTCGAGGAGTACCGCCTCGAGGTACTCTCTACGGTCCAGCACTCCCATTGCCTGTACAACCAACCTAAGGAGCTCTTGTTGTGTTTAGTGCCTGCTCCGGAAACTGAACTGCTCATCCGAAAGGAGGCGCTCATCCTTCACGTGTCTGCACCGTCAAGAGCGACGTTCATCATTGATGGATTAAAGTTAAGTATCAAACTAATTACGTCCGCTTTCTGAATTCTCATTCCTTGTCATGTTCCAGACCTCACGTCAGTATAGTTCTTCCCTCTTCACGCCAGCCTGCGTGAGCTATAACGCGTACATTTCGGCCTCCACTCGTAACACGGTGTTGGCTCTTCAGCTAACACAAAACTGTCAACTGCCATTCACGAGAGATGCGGTTTTTATCCGTGATCATTTCCAATACGTTTGCAAGAATCTGTTGGCAGAAATCTTGCTGTTGTTCAGGTCGCTGGGGAGTGGTTGCATCAACGGCTGGCAGCGTGAGGTGCATTAGTATTACGAGTGCCTTCTCCACACCGGCTTCGTCAGGGTTATGAATGAGAGGAAGGGTGCTTTCTAGGTGCACTTTAAAGTGATCCCACTCGACGTTCTGTAATGCCGTCGGTCATTCACTGGGGAATTTCCGTCCAGGCCAAGGTAAAAGACAACCGGCGCATGATCGACGAAAATGCACACCTAGAGGATGCATATGTCTGGTATCCAGGGCGTTTTAAAATCGCAATGTCTAGGACATTAGGACGGCCACGGTGTGGATAAAGAGCTCGGTCGTGACTCCCCAATGTTATCGCATCATGTGCCTCAGCTACGCGGAAGAGGCGACGTCCGCCGAGATAGGTAATGCACGAATACCACTCGGCATTTTTCGCATTCAGATCATCGCTATGACTATTTTGCCGTGCACAGAGAGGAGTTTATCGACATCTCATGGTATTAAGTTCCCCTTAAGTGGGCGATATGCTGCTATAAACATGACTTGTCCCATCGACGTGCTGACTGAGACACCTGCTGCTTAGCTACCTTCGAGCTCAGGAAGCTGAAATAGATGGTGTCTCAGTTTTGCTTTGACATAGGCGCCAGTGCCGCCTCCCACCGTTTCGCGATCATAGCGGTAGCAGCAGTACTTAGCGGCCCCCACATGTACTCCGGGTTTGAGGTGTGTTTCACTCATCGAGCAGATATCTATTGCTTCTTCTCGTAGGAACTGACAAAATTCGCCGCCCTATGTACGAATGCCATTGGCATTCGAAACACACACGGTTAAACCACGTATCGGTGTATTTAGTTCTGTGATTTTCCGGCCTGCCTGGATGGCCCTGCGGTTCTAGGCGCTACAGTCTAGATCCTCGCGACCGCTACGGTCGCAGGTTCGAATCCTGCCTCGGGCATGGATTTGTGTGATGTTCTTAGGTTAGTTAGGTTTAAGTAGTTCTAAGTTCCAAGGGGACTGATGACCCCAGCAGTTAAGTCCCATAGTGCTCAGAGCCATTTTTGTGATTTTCCCGAGGAGACCGACCGGAGAAGAGTTTTCAGTGCTCTTTGCCTCAGATTGCTGAAAATCTTGGACAACACGGTGCTGTCATTGCGGCAGCTGTGGAAAGTGCTCTCTCTTCCGTCCGCTCCCGTAAGCAACTACGGAAGGCGCTGGGCGTTCCCTTTTCGGTCCGCGCCCTGGAACGGCCACCTCCACTTCCAACACTGATTGACTGTCTTGGGATGAGGGATACTATCTGTATTCTGAACACCGACGTGGGCCCGCATCTCGTGGTCGTGCGGTAGCGTTCTCGCTTCCCGCGCCCGGGTTCCCGGGTTCGATTTCCGGCGGCGTCAGGGATTTTCTCTGCCTCGTGATGGCTGGGTGTTGTGTGCTGTCCTTTGGTTAGTTAGGTTTAAGTAGTTCTCAGTTCTAGGGGACTGATGACCATAGATGTTAAGTCCCATAGTGCTCAGAGCCATTTGAACTGAACACCGACGCTAGTTACGCTTTCGCTAGGGGAAATACGACTCGCCTGGGGAACACTGCCTTACCAGACTTTTCCCGCGGCATTTGCGAATGCGCCGCCTCGTCTAAGTTCAGCGCAACCGCGGTAACATGCTTTTAGGGGCAATTACGATATTTAGGTTTATCAGTCCGTGGTAAGGGACATTCACTATTTGCGTGGCTTCCCGCTCATTTAAGGCAGCGGGTCGGCATTATGCGCAATCAAGCCACGAGGTCGGGCGTTGGCAGTTAAAGCCCTGTACCCTCAGGTGCTTCCGTCTCAATTTCTACGCCTCTACTTAAAATATTCGCGACGAACTCGACTTGGAACACTTCCCTGTTCGCGATGTTGTCCCGGAGCACCACGCAGAGCAGAAGCTGTTCTTTGTGGGTCGTAGGAGACTTCATTTTGCTTACATTGCGTGCGTCGAAACATAGTGATCTGGCTTCGAAACACTGCCTTACTCAGTTTCACTGTTTCTGAGGCGTACGTAAAGCTACGTAGTTTTTTCGTCCCTGACCGTTTTCATCACTGATTCGCAGTCATCTTTGGAGAGCGTTGTAACTGTGTACAGATTGCATCCGGTAAGACGAACGGTGAAATTACTTCGCACGACCGATTTGATTTTGAGTTGGAGGGATCTGTAAGGCTTTATTAATAACTACCGTTGGTGGAGGTGGTAATCTTTTTCCTGGCACGGATACATCCATGTCGGTTGTAGCTACATTGGCACTGTCATTTAGGCCAGAAAAGCGATTGTCGGTTTCCACTTGTTGCGTTGGCGCGTTAAGTGTTACTGCCCTCACGGTATGTTTGCAGTTTGGTGTGACAAAACCGTCTTCATTAGGCATTTATCGCGCTTGCTGTGCCCTAGTGCCTTTTCCGGACGTATTGCTACGTTGCAGCAGAGGGTCTAGTCGGTTTGGAAACCTCACTCACGTCGGCACGCCGCTTCCGTGAGCTTGTTCCCGTGTCTACATCGGTTTGCAACGGCCTCGCCGCAGTGGTAACACCAACTCCTGTCAGATCACCGAAGTTAAGCGCTGTCGGGCTGGGCTAGCACTTGGATGGGTGACCATCCGGTCTGCCGAGCGCTGTTGGCAAACTAGGTGCACACATCCCTTGTGAGGCAAACTGAGGAGCTACTTGATTGAGAAGTAGCGGCTCCAGTCTCGGAAACTGACTTACGGCCGGGAGAGCAGTATGCCTCTCCATATCCGCATCCAGTGACGCCTTTGAGTGAGGATGTCATTACCGTTGGGCCTTCATGGCCTGTTTGGGAAGAGAGGATTTTTTTACATCGGTTGGCCTGGTATCGGGAGTGATTCCCATCACAATGGCCAGGTTTGCTTCTACGATATGCGAGTTGTCAGCGCTCACGTTTGTAGTGTGCGCAGATGGTGTATTTGCGCTGCTGTGAGCAACAACTGGCGAAGCAAGCTCAACGTCAGACTGTTGTACAGGTGCAAGAGCGAGCGAGATCGTGGTCCCGTCCGCTGCACCATCTTCTTGGTTGGGGCGATCCTTCTGCCGGTCCCCAAGTCCAGTGTTCTAGCGACTGCATACGATGTCATTGCCGTCAACACAGTCCGCTTCTGAACTGCTTTACGTCCATACGATTCCCTGGACCCGTCCGCGCTTGGAGCATCTGCTTGAGTGGCACACCGCTGGGGAAGTCGCTCGACACATAACAGGTGATACCGCCGCCTTTTGCAGAGGCTGCTACAGCGTCTGACGCTGGCAATCGAGGGGAAGCACGCTCTGGGAAGCCATCAGGTACATCCGAGGCGCTACCGTCGCCTCTCTGTTCGTGCTTAGCCGCAGCCACGTCCGCAGAGTGAGTCGATGCGTGGCGGAGCTTATGCTCTACGCAAACCGCTGGTATTTATACTATTTACGACAGTCAGTGACAATCGGAATTGACAGATTTTAAGAAATGATAATTTAAAAGTGTGTAACAAAATTAATTGACATGTATAGAAAAACGTCGAAAGTACTGTTTTATAATTTTGTGTGGGCGCGGACGTAATTTCGTTGAGAATTCCGACGTAATTTAAAAGTTTCCAGAAGTCGAAAGGAAAAACGAAAAGCATTCCTATTATGTGTATGAATGCAAATAATATTTTTATCAAAAAAGAGCTTCCCTATTTGCAAAAAATAAATTTGTAAGCTACAAAATACGCTTTGTACACATCGGCGTAGCAAGTTTACATAAATTACTCAGTAACTGCCGAAAGTACAATATTTCTAGCATGTTCACACACTCGTTATTGAGAGCAGAATAGAATTGCAAAACTCAGATTTTTCGTAAGTTGACTCAAACGGACTGATTACTAGTATAGGTGCATTGTAGCATTGTACATTAAACAATTAATTAAGCATAAAAATGTAGTCTGTAGTCTCTTCAGGGGGTGACGAAGGATGCCCAAAGAGCAGTTCCATTACAATGCACACACAGTTTGTTTTTACTCGGTACGATCGCATCGACCAGCAGGAATATGCAGTGTGTCAAACAGCTCATACCAGGTGTGCGTGGTTCGAAGAAATCCAGGATGCGTTCACCGTACTCCCCTAGCCATCAAACTCTCCGGATTTAAATGCTATCGAGCATCTGCGGGGCCATCTCGATTGGACTCCTCCCTCAACCAAGAAATCTAGCGCATCCGGCCACGACACAACGATTGTTTTGACAGAGCACAGAGAAACTGTGTGACTGTGAAACTGCAGCTTATGCGACAAACTATTACGTTTTCATTATTTCCTTGGGAGTGGTCACATTCACTTTCATACGAACACCTAAATCGGGAAAGGAGGCATACAGATTAGAGGCGTACAGATTAGATGGATCGATAAGACATTCCTATCATATGACACACGTATTTCCACTAATGCCGTCTATGACACACCAGATGTATTTTCCGGCGGAGGATTCGGTTGACTTGTCGTCTTGTCATCAACCTTTTGCGCTTCCCACTCGAAATTCACTTCATTTCGGTTACTAACAGAATGGTTGTGCAGAATCAACTGCGGTTATAGGTCCCTGCCCTTCGTTATACCTCGCTGTTGCAAACGGACGTTACACCAAGACATAGGCGCAAATTAGAATAAAGCGAAGAGCGAATATATATATTGGCACAGAAAGGTTTGAACACAGCTCGCCCTTTTGTCAGTTCAACACCGTAACCACTTTTTAATTTATTTTGTTTTTTTCTTCTCTTCATTTTGTTCGGCATTGTTCATTGCGCTTGGTCTGTGCCTACGTCGCATGACATCCATTCAAGTAGATCGTTAACTCCTTTACTCAGTTTATTTTATTATAGAGCGCCACCGGCTCTCCGACCGAATGTACTTGCTTTATATAGTTGCTAAGAAAAGTCCAGCCTATATTCAAGCCTGCTACTGTGACGAGCGAAGAGTGGGATTGTTTTTTCACAGTGCTAACAGTTGCTAGATTCTTCATTTCTCTCGCATTTATTGTATTTCCTAGAGGATGCGCGCTACCACGATCTAGCCTTTGTTATTCTAATTTTCAATGAGTTTCTTACACTTAAGGAGGCATTTTTATGCTAGATATAAAAATAGATTAATAAAGTTTGGACGAATATCTTTCGTTTCATGTATTTTGCTTTACCATCATGTATTGCCTGAGGCAACAATAAATCACCTTAGGTGTTTCATTTAAGGTAATAATTGTTGGGTTCTAACTGCACCGAATTTCAGGTCCTTGTAACTCCTGCCAGTGGCTAAAAACTGTAATGTAGGTAACAGTCTCTCCTCACACCTTACAGCCACCCTCACGATAGTGTTAGCTTTCGTTTAGAATTGTTTGATAATATTCAGAAACTCCAAAATACACGTTTCATCCATTCTTAGATAACTGCGGAAATCTTCTGTTCCCGCCTTCTCAAGTAACAGAGAAAGAGTGAATTCCTCTCTTTGCATTAGCCGCTTCTCTTCCCGCAGCTTCCTGTCAGCTTTTTTCCTTTTCCCCCCTCTAAAACAGCCAACGCAAACTCGAGTGCTTGTTTCTGTGTAAAACCAAGCGGGTTCTCGTAGAATATAAACACAACGAACTTAAGACAGACAGCGCACAACAACATGGGGGCGCTGTAATTGCTGAGTGCAGTCGGTCGGGATACGCCTAGGCTGCCACAAAATTGGTCGGTCGGTCGTCCGATAAACTGGTGCGTGTGTACGGGCCTCTTAGCAGACGGAACCCACGTGTTCACTAGTATCCACCATTTGCAAGTTATTGTCTGTGAAAAGCACGCTGGTTCCCAGATGAGCAGTTTTTCCTGAATCAGTGAAGATTCTGTGAGAGCGGCATATTTTCCTCCAGGAACGTCATAATGGTCGATTTAGATTACGCTACAGCTCTTGCAACTAACGGAAGTTTTTAATTTCTTTATTGTTTTTTCATCCCCCCGCACCCCATATGGGCGGGGGTGAGCTTTTAGCGTTACAGCCAACGCGCTCTTTAGTCAACCGACAGTAAAAATTAAGGGGGGTAGGACGTCAAACGGGATGACTTGGAGCATGAGAGGCACCAGAGGACGTTTTAATTTCCACTGTCTATACTTTTACGAATAAATTCATAAAATTATGTCAAAATGACCAGAAAGGATTCATGATTTACAATCATAGCAGTGGAAGTTCAAAAATATAAGAAAATATTTTTTTTACATTTGAAATTTGACCTTTTTTCACTTACCTTTGGCTGCATTTGTTGCTATAGGTACACTTTGCTTCATAAGTAAGGGAGATTCTTCGATGAATTTTGCACAGCATACAAACCATACTTACAGGTGTATGAAACTAGAATTTTAGAAATCTATTGAAAACTGTGATAAAAATTGAGATAATTAACTATAAAATTTGAGTTTTTTCTAAACATGGAGTTTAAAATGTAACGGCACCTTCATTTTTTCATAAATTCAATAATTTCTAGAGTTTCATACACCTGTAAGTATGGTTTGTATGTTGTGAAAAATTCATCGAAGAATCTCTCTTACTTATGAAGAAACGTGTACCTACAGCAACAAACGCAGCCAATAGTAGGTGAAAAAATGATGAACTTTCACATGTAAAACAAAATTAATTTTGTTATGTTTTTGAACTTACACTGCTATGAGTGTGAATGCTGAATCCTTCCTGGTCATGCTGACAAAGTTTTATGAATTTTTTCGTAAAAGTATAGACAGTGGGAGTTAAAAAGTCCTGTGGTGCCTCACCTGCTCCAAGACGGCCCGTTGAACGTCCTACCCCCCTTAAATGAGATGAAAAACAATGTGAGGGTGATACTGACACTAAATTTAAAACTTTTAAGAGGTGGAAAATAAAATGAATGTTTGTAGATGTACGAGAGATATGACTCCTCGCTCTAGTAGTTAAAGACAATAATAAGAAGTAAAACGAAATCAACAAGAGCACATTTAAAAACACTTAAAACGAAGGACCTGCTCTGGGATAGGAAGTCAGAAGTCTGTTATTGAAGGGTAAAAGGTTAGCGAAGGATGAAGGTGGGACTGTGGTGTGTACGGATGGAGGATTGTTGCATAGCAGCGATGGAGTAGATGTGGCTGTTGGGACAGAAGAGGGGGTGGAAGGCGGAATTGGAGACCCTAATAACTGTTGGAAAAACGGGATTGGGCAAAGAAAGGCAGATGGGGAAAAATGAGGTGGTCAGGAAATGTGGGGAGGGAATGGAAGCCGTGATATGGTGGGATGGACTTACAACTGGTGAGAGGGGTAAATGTCGTAGGTCATAATGTGATAGGCGAAGATGATGGAAGTTTCTTTGGAAAAGTGTGTGGAGGATGTGTAGGGTTGATAAAATGTGTTGGTAAAGGCGCGGCAGCATTTGAGGATTGGAAGGTAGAGGGGAAACGATAGGATTATTGGAGTAGAGTTTGTGGATGGTGTACATTGTTTGGAATTGTTCAATGCGAGTTAGGAGAGACGAAAGGTAGTTACCTCAGTTTTAAAGTTCACGGCTCGGTTCTTTTCACCGTTTTGTATACGGTAGTGGCCTGTAATGTTTTCTAGTAACGCGGGACTTGTCACTTCTGGAGATATACTCGATAAATATAAGTACGGAAAGAAGAATTGATCTGTCCCGAAGGGGTGTTCCCAAAATCACGGTGGAGAGTAGGAGAATAGAAGTAGTTCTGTTCGTTTTATATACATTCGATGGTGCCAGATAAATTTGTTTCGGCACAATCAGGTTGGCAGCAGTGAGAACTGCACTGGCACTTAGCTTCGAGCATATACTCACCAACGGTTATTGTTTTTGAGTAGTTAGCTGCGGTGCATGTCGACTTGTTTCCGTTTGGGTTTCGGAGGTGAGCAAGGCTACCCTACTTTCGACTCCAGCGATAGAATTACGTCGTACTCACAAAGCTACTTAAAGGTATGTATTTCCTCAGTGTGTCACGCCTTTCCACTTATTGTAATGAAAGTAAATTAATTCAGGAAGATCCTTGAATAGTGGGGGAACTTACCGGTAATTCGCGTAAAAAGACACCGATTTGTTTGTGTTCTAGTTTACAGTTAAGAGATTTTTTGAGGAATGATGAAATTGAACATTTTCTAAGTTAGGTGTGCTTCGCACTTACATTTACAGTTTTCGTCTACTACCGTTCTGAAATATTAAGATTTGCTTTACGAAATGTTAATTTTACGTTAATTACCGTTGACGTTCGCGATCTCGTTTAAATTAGGGCCATATATTTGTTCCTTTCAGGAAGTACCTTCAGTGTATCTTCAAATAATCGTTCCCTCGAATGTGTAAAATGAATAGTTCTCATAATAATTCCTACATAAATGTATGTTTTCTTAGATTTTTTATCTGTAAAGGACTGCGCCTTATTTCTATCTTCGTCAACTAACGACGTCCTTAATTTTCAACTTGAGGTGAGCTTTTACAATTTGTTTTAAGCACCTTGAGTCATAATTTTTTCTTAAATTACGCTGTTTTTTTTTTTTTTTACAATAAATGATCTGCTTGTTATGAGGAAATGAGTTTGTTGCTTTTAGAAAAGCGAGCGGTTTTCGTCTGAATTTTTGCCTTAGAAAACAAAATTCGTTAATATTGAAAGACCTACAGAAGGGGGGGGGGGGGGGGGGGGGGGGGGGGGGAAAGGGGGGTGACTTGATCTTACTTAAAATGACGGGGACAGACAAAAGACAGTACTGAACTTGAAATTTTACTGTGGAAAAGTGATAGATCACCGCTAACAGCTTATTCTTGTCACCTAACCCCGCCCCCCATCTCTCTTCCCCCCCCCCCCCCCCCCCCCCAGGGTAGGAGCAGGAAGCAGGAATATTAGGTATTAGGTTGTGTACCGCGACTCGGTGAGAAGACTTGACCGAACTTGTCGGTTGTTCAGACAGGCTGCCGACTCCTTTTTGGTCCAATGTTAACGCGACTGAACTAGACGCTTAATACAACGGCCGCAGCTAGTGGTAAGCCGGTGAGTTCGCGTGTATAACTTAGAGGATTAGTCGGAACGCCATTGATCTTGATTCATAACGAAATTCTGAATGGGATGTTGAGGCATATTCCAGTTTTCAAGCCTAGCAGCCTTCAGTTGCCTCTTTTGTAGCGTTTCTGCAAGTTTAATTTTGGTAAGGTATAAACAAAAATTAGTACAGAGATATTATATGGAGCTGATCAGATACATCAACATGATTACTTTGCAATTCACAATTAAGTGCCTGGCCGAGGTATGACCGAACCACCGTTCCACTCTCGAATGGTGCGCGAGAAAAATGAGCACTTCAACCTTCTTGAGCAAGATCTCATTTCTATCATCATGGTCATTTCTCTCTGTATAGGTGAGCGCCAACATAATTTTTAGCAAGCGGATGAGGAAATTGGTGATTGAAATTTCACGAGAAGATCCTGCTGCAACGGAAAACTCCTTTATTTTAATGATTGCCACCCCCTATAATTTAAACAGTCGAACTCCTATGTATAAAAGAGCTTCAGGAGTCTGCTTACTTTAAGTCAGTGTGTTGAAATTTTGACGTTAAACTTGTAAATCCTTTATTGTTGAAAGAATCCTATTTTTTTTATTAGCTTAGGGTTATTCATCTATAGACTAATGGAAAAGTCAAACCCAAAACAATAATCCTATTATATGTTCATGTAAGACTTCTTCACAGATGGCCCGTAGTTATATGAAAAGCCAACTTGTCACGTATCTCAATGTTTTGTCATATCTCCTAAGCTATGTTTCATACAACGGTGTATATGAATATTGTCTGCAAAAGCGTAATGCGAATAGTTAAAAGTAAAGGCATGACAAACTGAAACGTGTTGTCCGATGTAACGTGTGTGTGTGTGTGTGTGTGTGTGTGTGTGTGTGTGTGTGTGTGTGTGTTGGGGGTGGTAATTTTTGTTGTTGGATGTGGAAGCCATCAGATAGTCAGGCTGACCATTTTAACGGTTTAGTGATGCATATATATCACTGGCTCCATGAATACGAACAAAATACTTCTTGTGTGAGTGAGGATTTACAGGCTCTAAATCATTGGTCATGAGACTGTGGCCTCTGGTCTGGTCTGCATGTGGCCCCAATCAAGTAATCGTGCAGTCCGCGGTTTCAGCCGCATTTTGTAGTATGCATGTCCAGCAACTAACAACCAAATCAGAGTTAGTTTCATGTTACATGGATCATTTTGCACGCTAAATCATGACGTGGAACGAGTCATTTTACATTTAAATTGCAAATTGTGTACATCACCATATAATTATTCCCCCCCCCCCCCCTCTCCACCGAAATGAAAGAGAGATATACAGATTGAATTAGCAATTCTTACCCACCACCTTTTACACATTACAAACATAGAAATTCTTCTATGGAATAGGAGTTGCCAAGGAAGAAATTTTCCAATTTATTTTCAAATTTTACCTTGCTGTCTGTTAGACGTTTTATATCATTGGGTAAGTGGTAAAAAATTTTTCTTAAAGCGTTGTGCACCTCTTTCTGTGCTAAAGACAACCTTAATCTTTAGTAATGGGTTATTTTTTTCTTCTAATATCGTAATTATGTACTTCATTGTTAGCCGGCCGCGGTGGCCGAGCGGTTCTAGGCACTTCAGTCCAGACCCGCGCGACTGCTCCGGTCACAGGTTCGAATCCCGCCTCGGGCATGGATGTGTGTGATGTCCTTAGGTTGGTTAGGTTTAAGTACTTCTAAGTTCTAGGGGACTGATAACTTCAGATGTTAAATCACATAGTGCTCAGAGCCATTTGAACTTCATTGTTCCTTTTGAATTGTGGATTATGTACGACGAACTTCATGAGGGAATAAATGTACTGTGTAGCAATAGTCAGAATGCCCAGTTCCTTAAACAGATGACTATAAGAAGACATA
Source organism: Schistocerca gregaria (assembly GCF_023897955.1). Lineage (NCBI taxonomy): Eukaryota > Metazoa > Arthropoda > Insecta > Orthoptera > Acrididae > Schistocerca > Schistocerca gregaria. The sequence goes on from NC_064924.1 coordinate 51,086,558, forward strand.
TTATTCTTACAGAAAGTTTTTTTTGGGCATTGAAGACCTTCTGTCTCAACGATGAGTTACCCCAGAACATTATTCCATATGAGATTAGTGAATGGAAATAAGCAAAATATGACAAATTAATGGTTTCTCTCTCCGGAAAATTTGCTATGATTCTAAGTGGACATGTGGCTGAACTAAGTTGTTTTGGGAGTTCTCAAATGTTTTTTTCCAATTTAAATCCTCATCAAGATGGACACCTAATAATTTCGAAGTTTCCACCCTATGTATTATTTCATCACCATGTGTTAGTTATCACTGGTGTAGTACCCTTAGAGGTGCTGAAGTGAATATGTTATCTTTGTGAAATTCAGGGTGAGACAATTAGGAGAAAATTAGTCACTTTCGAGAACTGATAACCATTTCTTCCATTCCTGTATGTATACTGGGAGTGACAACAATACTGTTGTCAGCTGCAAACATCAACTAACGTTAAGAACTCCTTAAGAGTGTCCTTTTCCTGCGAAGTAACAAACAAAAATATCTCCATAGACTCTAATACGTAAAGATGTGCTTAATTTTAATTGAAGCTGGTGAATTTTGTCATGTGATAGGTAAAGTTGGCCGCGTACTTAACGAATAAGTGGCGAGGCCACTGCAGGGTTGGCGGGGGGGGGGGGGGATGTTTGCTCTGCAGTACCAATTCAGGGCGTGAGCAACTCTTGCTATGCCATAAATTTCAAACAGAAACAGCATGTAATTTATTAATACGCATTTTAGGGACGATAATGTTCAAATGCAATACATCTTTGTAGTAAGAAATGTGAAATTAAGTTTGTAGTAATGCAATGAGTAGGAGGAAAGTGACATTCTCAGTATTTGTCATCGTGTATCATATTGAATTATGCATTCAAATATAAGCAAAATTGCTGTTGCTTAGTTAATCGTCTGCTCACACAACACACTTCGTGAGGCTATTCAGGTGTCACGCCTTTGGGTTTGCTGAGGGAGGCAACTCTGCACCAACACTCGACACGAAGTGTTCCGAACACCGTGGGTTTCTAACAATCAGTACTTGGGGCAGGCAGCCAACTTATCGCGCCGTTACTGTGGCTACTTTATTGGGGGTTAATAACATACTAATTTGTGTGGGTTGCCAATTAATAAAGGTATACGCGCGCCCCGAGTTGCAGCTCCACAATGTCATTAGCTCTTGAGTAAAAGTTTCACCACCACTGCTCTAAAAACTATTTAAAACATGGTCCATTGTAGGCTGTAATGTAAACCTTGATTTAAGTCGTGCGATTAGCGAAATTCAGCTGTAAGTTATTTTCAGGCATATAAGCGATGTTATGTATTAGTGAAGTGACATCACGCTTGTGCCTGAAAACGACTTTGGTGGAAATTAGCTAATCGCACGATCTAAACGAAGAACGTTTACATTACAGCCTACAAAGGACCAGGTTTCCTTTTATAAAATGAGTTGTTGTACTGGACGGTGACCTAATTTCTGACATCGCGTATACATAAGCGATGCGTAACGCAGGACCTCTGACGTTCTCAAAGTACGTAGGATCAGTAGCACATTAGATTCCTCGCTGACGACGCGAGTATCCACATAAGGAGATGGAAAAATTTGCAGTTGATATAACGAATGACAGCTCTTTAAATTGGGGATTAATGCAAGATAGTGCCCATAAAAGAAAACTTGACAGTATCCCATTACTAGGATTAGTGGTGAACAGGTGAGATCGTTTGTCTATAGTGTGTTAAATGAAGGAGATACGAAATAAGATGAACACATGAAATCAGTAGCAGGGAAAGCGAACGACTTGATTTGCTAGGGTTATGGGAAAAAGTAGAGCATTTGAAAAGAAAAAAGGTTTACAAAAGGCTAGTACGACGAGATCTTACGTGCTTACAACTAGGCATGCTGGCAGACATAGAACCAATTCAGAGACGCGTTGTTAAGTATGAAATCACTATAGTGCACATTAAAGTGTAACAGAGGCTCGGGGAACTTAGATGGCTATCTTTGGAAGAGATGCGGCGATCGAAGATAAAAACCCTGTTAGATGACTGGGCAGAGCAGGAACCCTGACAATTCTGAGAACAGTGGAGTGTATCTGATGTAGGAGCCGTGACAAGGCAATAGGCCGCGTATACTCTCGCTCAGTACGCAAAGGGAATGTGACAGAAAATGGCTAATGTTGACACAAGGTACGCTCTGTATAATGGGTTGTCGAATGAGTGTTGAAGTTGTTGAATTGATTGGCGTAGAATTTTGGGGTGTTACGGATTATTATGATTAGTGCACTATTGTCAGGTACCGCGTGGATTTGGCTTCTGTGATGGGTGACGAGTTGCTATTGTCTTTCGTGCAACGTCCTCGAAATATTTTGAAACTGAAGAGGGCGACGGAAGAAAGTGCTAACCTTCAGTTCAGTAAGGATTAGGCTGAGCACACTTTTTTCGAATGCACCACAACTTTGTAGCAAATTTTTCCGTATGCACCGCTGGAAAGAGCTTCCTAGCTTATAATTTTGTTACTGAATTCATGTTCTTGGGTTCGAATTTAACGAAACACGCCCTTCTTAGGTTAGCGCTTACTTCCGCCGATCCCAACAATTCATTCGCCGCCAAAAGTTTCGCTAAAAGAACATATTAAGAATTGTGCTTGAAGGAAAAAGTGATTGTGAAAGCACGAAGTTACTTAGAAAATAACAAGGGGACCATCAGACCTGTTAACCACGAGTTCTGACGAGTATTACGTACGTTCTGAATACCTGGCTAGTGGCATTTCATTTGGACGGCCCACTAGTTTCGGAGAAAATCGAAGTTTCATGCGTGCCGCCTATAAGCATAATGCTTATCACGTTTCGACCAAGCAAGCGTAAAGGAGTGGTAAAGGTACACGTCTATTACACTGGGAGAACAAGATCAAATGCTGCCAGGGTACTTTCCAGTTTAACCTTACAGAATATCGAAATTATTCAGAAATGGTCAATTTATCCGTAGTAATTTAAATCACAAATGAATCATTACAACAAAATAGCTTCAAAAGTGACATGAGCACTTACCCATCAAGTCCGTTGCGGTTTTTTAAATTAGGCATACTTAAATCCGTTGTTCACGCAGATCGTACAAGGACCCTTCCACTGTACACTTGGAAGGCCAATATTCGCCAAGAAGTACCCGGAAAAGCATAGCTATGCTCGAGAGTCGACTGGAACTTCAAAACTCTAGTAACTTATTTCATTGGTACCGTATGATCCGTTATCGGAAATCAATTTCAAATCTGTGTAATATTGAATTATCAATTACGTAGGAATAAAAGAAATGGATTTAAAGTAATATACGTTTAACAGCTTCCAAAGCATGAAGTTTCTCTGTCGCATACTCGTACTCAGCTTCTTCAAAGTTCTGTTTAGATTAAGCTTACTTACAGTAATTACGTTAATGAAGTCTATAAACACAGCCAGAATACGTGCTCTGGGTAATTTATCGGGATGTATGTAGGTTGAATATTAATTGATAAAAAAATAACTTCTAATTTCAGTGAAAACCTCACATTTTACATAAAGAATGCTCCCACCATCGTACCTCGCTGTCACACGTATTGGCGCTGTTTGCTCTCACGGAATAACAGTAATTATTTTCGTTCGTTCTCTGAAAAAGGTTACAATATATTGACATAAACAGTTTCTAGATGGAAAACGATCGGGCCAGTAATTCATGTTGCACTAATTGCTCACGTTACTGTTTTCAAGTAAGAGTAGATGAATATACCCGTTCAGATTTAGCTCCAGTGCTGATGCTTCGCGTATCCTGGTCAAATCTTAACAGTACAAATGGATCTGAAACGTGCTCTCTCTACAACCACAATTAGACTGCAACTATCAGCTGTAGAAATGATGCCAGACAGTACCCAGACTGCTCACTCGACACACTAGTGTTACTCAGTGAAGTTTGTTAGTGCGCACCTCTTTGAGCTGAGGTCACTGGCACCCTAGTGTCAATGGTGCAGCGATATTCTGTAATACTCTCCCAAAGCCTCTCCCACCTCAACTCGTTTAAAATCGATTCTCTGCCTCCCAAATTCCCCCCCCCCCCTTACTGTTGGTCTGTGGTTAGAGTAGGCCCGAGGTATTCCTGCCTGTCGTAAGAGGAGACTAAAAGTAGTCTCAAAAGTTTTGACCCTTGTGTAGGGTTTGACCTCTATTACAAATTTTCCCGAAGAGCGAGCCAATTGGGGAGGGGCGCCTTACATGGCGCATTGTGTCCATCGTGCCTGAGATACATAGCCCACTTTCTCGTCGCTGCAGTGCAGTCTGGCTCATTCTCCATCTCTTCGGCGAGGACACCTTCATGGGTGCGTTTACCATCATGTACTATGCAGTGTCACTCTGTGCCGACGATAACCACGTAATTCCTTACACCTCCTATCCAGCACAGTAGCTCGTCCGCTGTGATGGGGCCGCCATGTACCCAGTTGGTTGTAGGCACATAACACAGGGTTCGCTCTGCTGATGCCTGCGCCGTTAACTCCCCACGTGTGCCAAGAGTAGACGCCAGGCATACTAGGGAATCTGAACTCCCGGCAACGGCCATCCTGCCAGGTGGCTTTTGCTGCAGCTGGGTGGTGCCCGTGGGGAGGCCCCTGGTCGGAGTGGCTGGCATCATGGCGGATGACACGCCATGAAGTGTAGTACGACGTCTCTTGCTGCTGGCCCGCCGTCAGCAGTCTTTGAGTGGGTAAACTCTAACTTCAATGTCAAGAAATATGACGCCAAGTCGTTCCCTCCCTGGCCACACCATGGGAGGAACGCCAGGCTAAGGATGACAGTGAAGCTTATTCGTCCTGGTACCTTGATGCACGAGAGTTGACGGGGAATCTTTCATGTCCGTGAAGCCTGTTTTTTGTGGAGCAATTGGAGGACAAGTTAGGGGAGGTGGAGGGCTTGTCCAAAATGCGCTCTGGGTCAGTTTTGATAAAAACACAATCCTCTCCGTCACGGGCATTACTCGCTTGTGGCAAGTTGGGAGATATTCCTGTTACCATCACACGCCAGAAGAGCTTAAATATGGTCCAGGGTATTATATTCCACAGAGACCTTCTTTTGCAGTCTGACGACGAGCTGCGCGCCAATTTAGAGATGTTGATTCGTCCAGCTCGTCTATCAGGGTCCGAGGGATAACCAGGTTGCCAATGGTGCCTTCTTCTTGGCCTTAGAGAGTGACGTAGCCCGAGAAGGCCAAGGTGACGGTCTACTGCTGTGACGTCAAGCCATATTTCCATCCCCCAATTCAGTGCTTTAAGTGCTGGAAGTTCCGCCATATCTGCCTGCTGAACTTCCAGCCCCACCTGTCGAGATAGTGGACGTCCATTGCATCCAAATACTCCATTTGTCCCGCCTCCCATCTGTGTCAACTGAAGATAGCATCATTCACCTTGCTCACCAGAGTGCAGGATCATACACAGAGAGAGAGGAAAATAATGGAATATAAGACCCTTGACCGACTGACCAACACTGAGGCTAAGAGGAAATTTGAGCACCTACATCCTGTGGCTATGACCACCTCATATGCCGCCACTACGAGAACAGTTGTCGCCCATCAGTTCCTCTAATTCCTGTCGCCTCTCAGAACCGGGAAACTACACCTGCCCCCTTGGTGGTGGTGGTGGTGGTGGTGGTGGTGGTGGTGGTGGTGGTCCTTCCCTCCCTGTTACTCCCACACCACCTACTTTGGGAGGAACACCCCCTCCCCCCCCCCTCAACCATCGGCGCTTTCAATGGCCACTCCTGAGCCAAAGAAGTGTAAGTCTTCTTCGGCTCTTCTCGTTAGGAAGAGGTCCCTCGGTTCATTCACTGCCCAGGTTGCTGCTAGTGGGAAAGATGACACCTGCCATTGGCTGAAGAGCCTAAAAGCACCTGGTCATAGAGCTTCACGCTCATCCTCAGTCCTGGAGACGGATTCAGTGAAGTCCTCCCAGCCAAGGAAACCCAAAGAACAATGCGAGAAATCGAAAAAGAGGACCGCTCAAGAACAAGGAACTTGCAGTGGCACCCAGACCACTGCTACCTACATGCTCTACGTCTGAGGATAGGGTGCATATTCAGGTGTCCACTGAGGACCTGGATTTCGCTGGACCCTCAAACACAATCTATATAGAGCGTTTGTTTTTTAAAGTTAATAGGCCTTTTTCTCAAAATATGTGAAGGCCATTAGTATGAAGTTTTGTACGCTAACTTCTGTAAACCGAAGAAATGCTGTCTCAAGAGTAAGAAATTCAGAGTGTAAGCTGGGATATAGCCCAGAGTTCTTGGAATTTTGCGTGAATGGTATACTACACTTACACAATTGCAATTAAATTTTTATTAAAATTATCGGATTCGATACAAGCTTACTGTATGCAAAGTGATTAAACAGAAAATTTTGTACAAATCTCTAATAGTTTCTGAGAAAAAAGTACATCTTTTTGAAAATGCAAATTTTTACATTCGATAAGATACTTATCAGCAAATGTACTAATTTCATGTAAAGCATGGTGGAAAATTTCATTTCCGTAACTTCAAAATTGTTGATTAAGTGCATTTTTAAGCAATGTTTGTATTTATGAACGTCCTCCCCTTAGAGTCCGCACAGACAATCCAGTCAATCGGCCGGTGGTAATTACATATCTGCTATACCGCGCGAGATGAACAGTCAAATATCGTAGCAACGTGAAAGGCAGTCACGTACCGTCTGTAACAACAGATGTCACTTAATAATTACACCAAAGCAGTCTTATTCTTGGTGTATCAATTCGCCACTGCTCACAGCTTTACGAAGCTGCACGTTTTCAATGGGCCAGGCACGGAAATTGGACAATAGCTGACTGTCTGTAGAGCAGCCCGACGAATCGCGTTGTTACTTTCTTTTTTTCTTCGAAAGATTCCAGGCATCTAGTGTACCGACGGTCCAACGAGGCGTGTCACACGTAGTGGGGTGAATGGAATGAATGGGATGTTTGTCTGTTGACACAATGTGGAAATATGTAGCCCATACAGCACTTCCCATGTCACACTGCATAGGTTCTGTGTGATAGTCCTGTTGTAATACTCTTGAAGTGGCAAAAATGGATTCTTCATAAACAACACAGCTAGTATGTTATAGTTTCCAACGATAAGATACTCAGGCTACAGATCTGTAAAACGGAGTATATACCACAGCCTTCTAGATGTATCCGATGCAGTTTTGTTTGAAAGTAATCAATACTCATTGTTCACCGAGCTTGAAGTGTTACTTCAAAAAGTGGGCGTGGCAGGAAGCTCCGGCCACACATTTCAATATTTTTCAGTCACTTCGCATGCGATACCATTGACACTTCGGGAAGTTGTCAACGATTTCTACTACTAAACAAAAAAGAAACTGACATTTTGGGTCAATTTCAGGAACGTCCCCCATTTAACGTGAAACACCCTATGTAGAGGTTGAACCACGATTCTTACAATGCAACACCACAGCGTAATTCCTTGGGTAGCAGCGGTGAAAGTCTGCAACAAAAGAGCGCCCTGTGGATATTTTCAGCAGAAAACCTGATCTAACTGGAATCAGTTTGGCACCCCTTTAATCACATGTTCAGCAAGTACGTTTATTGGAGACAGAGTAGCTATGCTGCCCAGTTAATGCAGTGGGCAGAATTTTGCGTTACAGTACTAGAGTTAGAAAGTGAGATCGAACAAGGAGACCACACGGCAGAGGGATTGTTGAAATGTTTTATGGTACGCGAATTTCAGAACTCAAATGAGTCACCAAAGGCAACTACATGAAACTCTGTCTCCAGAAAATCGACTTCGGAATTTTCTGAGCATCTGTAATATCCTAAGCCTGAAGTAAGGTAGATTCTAGATAGGACGTATGTCTCCGTGGTAAAATGTTTGCTTGCTGCGTAATGTTCCAGTGTTAGTTTTGGTCGTGGTCGTTTTTAAACTAAGGTGCATGTTCCATGAGCATTTCTGTGAAGCGTAAAATACATAAAGCTGAAATGTAACTGCAAATTTAAATTTAATCTGACTTTATTAAACTTTCGTAAAAGATCAGTAAGGAAGGAACCATATCGGCAATGAATACTGGATATTTTTATGTGCAATATGTAGTTAGAAATAAGAAAACATGCATATTTCATAAGAATGGGTTCCTATACAGCGTATAATTCATGAATTTTTGTATGTAGATACTCGAACTAAATGGAAATTTTTTTAAAAAATAGTGCCTGAGAGGCGATTTGAACCAGTGACTACCAGTGTAGAACACTCCCGATATTAGTTCCATGTTCACGTACTTCAAACTTCATGTAAACGCTCGTGCAACGTGAACCTTTATTTAGAAATTTGGGAACTGGGAATCTGCAGCTGACGTAAGAAGCAAACTTTACTTATCTTACCTCCGAATTAATCAACCCCAATTAAAGTTAAACACGTCTTAAAACATTACTGTCCATGTAATTTTTTGTTTCTCAGTAAGAAAAATATTCTCCAACAGTTCCTAACGTTAGCTGACGTTTTTGGATTCGGCTGTTAATTGCGAGATGCGGGAATACGGTGTAATTTTTCCTCTAATGACTGCGTGGTATGGTATCTGATTTCTTCATCGTTACATAGCAAGAGCAATCGGTTTCGGATAAAATTATGAAAGGAAAAATTACACAAGGGCCCAAATAAGACTCCTGATACTGAGTTTGAAAAATTCTAACCAGTGCAGTAACAGGAAAGCACAGCTACAGTCTTCCGTGAAGATACTTGCCATACATGGGATTAGTGCTGACAAATAGTCTTCCTTTGAGGTTTCCTTGCTATTAGTATGCGCATGACGAAATTACACTTCCGTACTGTTAGTATGCAAGGAACATCACTGGCATCACACTGTGCAATTTTTGGTCCACCCTGTACACGAGCTATTATGACTTGTGAGTATGTAATATTGGGTCTTTATTTCAAACAACATGACACATAAGAACCCACTACCACCCATTAGTGGTTGCTAATTCTACATGTAAATTTACAATTACTATAGCTATCTTTCTACTGCAGGATGTGTACTCTTGTGTTCCTCTACTATGGGTATTTCTTGTTTTGACTGTCGTTGTTCGCTGTACATGTTACATTCACTGCTAAGCTGTATACAAGGTTAGTGCGCTAGTATCTATTATCTGATCCTATGCTACGCTCTAAAAGTACTACTCTACACCACCCGCAGCGTTCCACGAGTGAGAGTGAGATAGAAACCTACGTTGTTGGTGGTGTCCACAGAGCTAATCCCAGTGGGCATGCCCCTGGCACCGGGCTGGCCCAAGTCTTGAAAGTCGCTGCAATTACCTACTGTTAGTTTATCCTGTCTTCATCTACATCTAAACTAAAATTCTTAATATTCGAGCTTACTTGATTTCAGCGAGCAGCGATGAGCAAGCTGGTGGACACACCTCCTCAGGGCAAGACATACTCGGCAGAAGAGGGGATGACCCGCGAAGGCGCGGCGGGTACGTCGCTCGTGGACCCGTCTCTGGAGTACACGGACCCCACCCCCGACATCCACGCCCTCTTCCTGCAGTTCAACGACCGCTTCTTCAGGGGACGCCTTGCCGCAGTGGAGGTGAAGTGGAGCTCCAGAATGACGTCGTAAGTTGCCTCATTCTGAGTTAGCACCAGTACAATGGACGGAATACATATCGTCAGGATTCATGTAACAAACTTCTTTTGCCTGGGCACACCAATACCGGTTGCTGTGGAAGCAATCTTTTGCATAGCAGACAGAGGTCATTTAACCGTGTAGCGCGGCAGTGGAACGATGTGTTTTGACTTCACCGCCCGAATCGCGAGGATGGTGAAATTCTCTATAAAAATCTTCAATCTCTAGGGGGTGCGCCCTGATACCATGCATGGCTGTTGAGGTGGAACGGTTGTTAGCAGGCAACCTCCGGGGAACCTGCTGCACCTCAGTTGTATTGACACTTTGCCGTCCGCACGTCTCGTAGAAATTCATTCGCTTGGCACCGGCAGCGCTAAGTCGGATTACTTGGCTTGTCGACGGCCACTTGTCACCTTTCCGTTGATGACGAGCTTCAAACACATTGACTTTTGCGTGGTTTAATTTTCCGGGAATCCTTTATTTTACCATATCGTTCCACAAACTCGAATTTTCTTTTCAAGTAACTACTCTGCAATTTCTACATTGTTATAATAATTTTCCCGAGCAGAGGTGATACCACTTTCCATCAGAAGATGTCAATAGTTCCATCACTGTTCTTGTTAAAGGCTGTCCAGCGCCGGAATATATCTTGAATGAGGAAATGTATCCCGTACTCGAATCACACAGCATCCGAATTTTTTACGGATTGTAAACATTAAAATTTAACCGCCGCCGGCCGTGGTGGTCTCGCGGTTCTAGGCGCGCATTCCGGAACCGTGCGACTGCTACGGTCGCAGGTTCGAATCCTGCCTCGGGCATGGGTGTGTGTGATGTCCTTACGTTAGTTAGGTTTAAGTAGTTCTAGTGGATTACTGACCACAGATTTGTGTGTTGTCCTTAGGTTAGTTAGGTTTAAGTAGTTCTAAGTTCTATGATGACCACAGCAGTTGAATCCCATAGTGCTCAGAGCCATTTGAAGCCATTTAACGTCCCATGCCGTTACCATTCCTTCATCAATTGAGGTATTTTCACTTGGATTAAACGTTTCTTTAAACTTTTTGAAAAAATAATGAATTACGAATTGCACCTTGATAAGCCGGTCGGCATTATCCAATTTTATTCCTGTCGAAAAAATGTAAAAATATTTGTTTGACTCGATTACGGGGCATCGTTTTGCGAAATATCGGTGCCTGTATCAACGGAATCTTTGACCAGTAATCATGGATCCTTGCTTTCTTTTACAATTCCAATAAGCATACCAAGCCCAAACCATTTTCTAAGTTCAGGTCCCGTAACCTCGACAAATTCGGCATTTTTAATCCAGTTTCATTCTACTGCAATTTTGACTGTAGTACTTTTAGGTTTCGTTGCTAATATATTCAAATACATCGTTCCCAATATGTAATTCTAAGATATCCTTCAAATTTATTACTGGTCCTCGGTAAATCAGTCTGACCATTCTGCACTGTCTTCTTCGTCTGATTCATCCGAATCAGTTGGCAACCGTAGCGATCGCCGAATTCTTGTTGGACGTATTTAACAATCTTACAAGATTCTGCTTTTCTTTCATTTTTTTGAGATAAAATTTCTTGCCAATAGCCCCTCCATGAACCATGGACCTTGCCGTCGGTGGGGAGGCTTGCGTGCCTCAGCGATACAGATAGCCGTACCGTAGGTGCAACCACAACGGAGGGGTATCTGTTGAGAGTCCACACGAAGGCGTGGTTCCTGAAGAGGGGCAGCAGCCTTCTCAGTAGTTGCAAGGGCAAGTCTGGATGATTGACTGATCTCGCCTTGTAACAATAACCAAAAGGGCCTTGCTGTGCTGGTACTGAGAACGGCTGAAAGCAAGGGTAAACTACGGCCGTAAATTTTGCCGAGGGCATGCAGCTTTACTGTATGGTTAAATGATGATGGCGTCCTCTTGGGTAAAATATTCCGGAGGTAAAATAGTCTCCCATTTGCATTTCCGGGCGGGGACTATTTAAGAGGATGTCGTTGTCGGGAGGAAAAAACTGACATTCTACGGATCGGAGCGTGGAATGTCAGATCCCTTAGTCGGGCACGTAGGTTAGAAAATTTAAAAAGGGAAATGTTTAGGTTAAAGTTAGATATAGTGGGAATTAGTGAAGTTCGGTGGCAGGAAGAACAAGACTTCTGGTCAGGTGACTACAGGGTTATAAACACAAAATCAAATAGGGGTAACGCAGGAGTAGGTTTAATAATGAATAGGAAAACAGGAATGCGGGTAAGCTACTACAAACAGCATAGTGAACGCATTATTGTGGCCAAGATAGACACAAAGCCCATGCCTACGACAGTAGTACAAGTTTATATGCCAACTAGCTCTGCAGATGACGAAGAAATTGAAGAAATGTATGATGAAATAAAAGTTATTCAGATAGTGAAGGGAGATGAAAATGTAATAGTCATGGGTGACTGGAATTCGAGTGCAGGAAAAGGGAGAGAAGGAAACGTAGTAGGTGGATATGGATTGGGGCTAAGAAATGAAAGAGGAAGCCGCCTGGTAGAATTTTGCACAGAGCACAACTTAATCATAGCTAACACGTGGTTTAAGAATCATGAAAGAAGGTTGTATACATGGAAGAACCATGGAGATACTAAAAGGTATCAGACAGATTATATAATGGTAAGACAGAGATTTAGGAACCAGGTTTTAAATTGTAAGACATGTGGACTGTGACCACAATCTATTGGTTATGACCTGTGGATTAAAACTGAAGAAACTGCAAAAAGGTGGGAATTTAAAGAGATGGGACCTGGATAAACTAAAAGAACCAGAGGTTGTACGGAATTTAAAGGAGAGCATAAGGGAGCAATTGACAGGAATGGGGGAAAGAAATACAGTAGAAGACGAATGGGTAGCTCTGAGGGATGAAGTAGTAAAGGCAGCAGAGGATCAAGTATGTAAAAAGACGAGGGCTAGTAGAAATCTTTGGGTAACAGAAGAAATATTGAATGTAATTGATGAAAGGAGAAAATATAAAAATACAGTAAATGAAGCAGGCAAAAAGGAGTACAAACGTCTCAAAAATGAGATAGACAGGAAGTGGAAAATGGCTAAGCAGGCATGGCTAGAGGACAAATGTATGGATGTAGAGGCTTATCTCACTAGGGGTAAGATAGGTACTGCCTACAGGAAAATTAGAGACACCTTTGGAGATAAGAGAGCCAGTTGTACGAATACCAAGAGCTCAGATGGAAACCCAGTTCTAAGCAAAGAAGGGAAAGCAGAAAGGTGGAAGGAGTATACAGAGGGTCTATACAAGGGCGATGTACTTCAGGACAATATTATGGAAATGGAAGAGAATGTAGATGAAGATGAAATGGGAGATACGATACTGCATGAAGAGTTTGACAGAGCACTGATAGACCTGAGTCGAAACAAGGGCCCGGGAGTAGACAACATTCGATTGGAACTACTGACGGCCTTGAGAGAGCCAGTCCTCACAAAACTCTACCATCTGGTGAGAAAGATGTGTAAAACAGGCGAAATACCCCCAGACTTCCAATCCCAAGGAAAGCAGGTGTTGACAAATGTGAAAATTACCGAACTATCAGTTTAATAAGCCACAGCTGCAGAATACTAACGCGGATTCTTTACAGACGAATGGAAAAACTAGTAGAAGCCGATCTCGGGGAAGATCAGTTTGGATTTCGTAGAAATACTGGAACACGTGAGGCAATACTGACCTTACGACTTATCTTAGAAGAAAGATTAAGGAAAGGCAAACCTACATTTCTAGCATTTGTAGACTTAGAGAAAGCTTTTTGACAATGTTGACTGGAATACTCTCTTTACATTCTAAAGGTGGCAGGGGTAAAATACAGGGATCGAAAGGCTATTTACAATTTGTACAGAAACCAGATGGCAGTTATTTAGGTTAGAGGCATGAAAGGGAAGCAGTGGTTGGGAAGGGAGTGAGACAGGGTTGTAGCCTCTCACCGATGTTATTCAATCTGTATATTGAGCAAGCAGTGGAGGAAATAAAGGAAAAATTCGGAGTAGGTATTGAAATCCATGGAGAAGAAATAAAAACTTTGAGGTTCGTCGATATCGTAATTGTCAGAGACAGCAAAGGACTTGGAAGAGCAGTTGAACGGAATGGATAGTGTCTTGAAAGGAGGATATAAGATGAACATAAACAAAAGCAAAACGAGGATAATGGAATGTAGTCGAAGTAAGTAGGGTGATGCTGAGGGAATTAGATTAGGAAATGAGACACTTAAAGTAGTAAAGGAGTTGGTCGAAGTAGAGAGGATATAAAATGTAGACTGGCAATGGCAAGGAAAGCGTTTCTTAGGAAGAGAAATTTGTTAACATCGAGCATAGATTTGTCAGGAAGTCATTTCTGAAAGTATTTGTATGGATTGTAGCCATGTATGGAAGTGAAACATGGACGATAAATAGTTTGGACAAGAAGAGAATGGAAGCTTTCGAAAAATGGTGCTACAGAAGAATGCTGAAGATTAGATGGGTAGATCACATAACTAATGAGTAAGTATTGAATAGGATTGGGGAGAAAAGTTTGTCGCACAACTTGACCAGAAGGGATCGGTTGGTAGGACATGTTCTGAGGCATCAAGGGATCACTAATTTTGTATTGGAGGGCAGCGTGGAGGGTAAAAATCGTAGAGGTAGACAGAGATGACAACACTAAGCAGATTCGGAAGGATGTAGGTTGCAGTAGGTACGGGGAGCTGAAGAACCTTGCACAGGATAGAGTAGGATGGAGAGCTGCGGCAAAGCAGTCTGAGGACTGAAGACCACAACTACTACTTCACAATAGCGAAATTCGTCTGGAATTTCAGACAAGACGCCCGCGCATTCATCGTAAATAATCCTATTGTCTATTTCGTCAGCCATGATGAAAGGGCACAAGTTCTTAAGTAAAATGAAACTTGTTGACGCGTGTAACGTATTGTTACCTAAACAAAACATCAACAGAATGCAAAAGATACTAAAGTGATGTCGCTAGCCACTGCGCGATACTATGCCCACGACACCACTGTGGTGAAATTGGCCGCTATTTCGCACACGACACCACTGGTGTCGCCGGACGGTATAGTGTTAAGCTTAACTAGGGAAGCAGTGCTCTATACTCGCGGGCTTCTATTTTCCTAGCTGCTTGTGGGATGCATCCTTTGAAATTTTTTCTTCTCCCATTGGAAAGGGTGGGCCACTGGTATGTACAAACACCCAAACATAAGGGCTCGTAACTAGTTCTGATTCTGGGTGTATTCGGAGTGGTGGTATATACAGTAACAGAACGGATGCTGCTGGCTAGAACGTATTTTTCATAGTCATGTGGAAAGGTTTCACCCATCTATATCCAAAAGGGCGTAGGTGGAGTCTATGGTTCTTTAAAGTCAGTCATGTGCCTGTACAATGGAATATTGTTTGGTGAAAACTTCTACTTTCCACCAAGCAATTAACCTACAAAAAGCTAGACGTCTTGGAGTATGCAAGAGAGATCTAAACACCACCTTGAACCCCAGCAAGTGTCGTGACTTGCAGGGATCTCGTAGACATTCCCAGAGAAAAACTAAATTAGAGTGGGCTCAAGCACGGATTGTTGATGAGAAAACTAATGAAAAGGGTGGACTGCAATGTAATGAAATTAGACTCCTTTATACTTGCATTCAACCGCACGAAACTTCCAGAGTATATCAAGGCAGGTTTCCTTCCTCTCTTTGCGCGTCCTTATTTCACCCACTCGGTGCGCTTTTTAAAGTGGCAGCACTTTTGGCAGACTACTATCAGATGTGAGAAGCCACTTGGGACAAATGTGGGAAGGCCGCCAATAGAGTAGTTGGTTGTCAATCTCACGTGAAATGTGGAAACTGCTCTGAGTATCACCCTGTCTGGAGTATGGACTGTAGCGTTTGCCTTGCAGAGAGAAAGACACTCAAAATTAAAACCCCTTAGTGTATATCGTGTGGTGAAGCCAGAAAGGTCTAAAAGGCTATGCAGACCCCGATGTTCGCTACCGGCTTTGCGTTTGTTCTTAAACAGTCACTCCCTAAAATCGTTGCTGCTACACAAACTAGAGGCAATTAAACAGCATCGGTGAGCTCTACACCGACATAAGTGGTACTCTTTCCTAGAGCACCTAACAGCCTCAAAGCGGCTCTGTGCCCACGTTCGCCAGCTTATAAAACGATGGAAACAGGAGTGTTTGGAAAGGTACATGTCGACCATTGGGTGCCATACATCACCTTCCCAAGTCCGGACGAAGATCAGACGTCTTTTTGTGAACCAGACCCTAACAGATGCCGGCATCAACATCAATGGCGTGTTATCTACCGACGCAAATGCGATTGCTGACCACTATGCTCGAGCCTCTGCGGTGGACAACTACCCCTAGCCTTTCTCACCCTCAGAGGATGGAAAGTCCTCTCTTTCACTACATGTCATAGTGAACCCTATAACGCCCAATTACAGAGTGGGAGCTCCTCGGTCCCCTGGAACGTAGCCCTGACACCTCATGGGAGGGGATTGAATCTACAGTCAGATGATTAAACATCTCTTGTCTGACTACAGGCGATATCTCCTCGTCTACAACTGGATCTGGTGCGATGGCGTCCTTCCATCGCGATGGCGGGAGAACACCACCATTCCAGTGCTAAAACCCGTTAAAACCCGGTTGAGGTGGATAGCTATCGGCCCATCAGTCTCACCAACGTTCTCTGTAAGCTGCTGGAACGTATGGTGTGTTGGCGGTTGGGTGGGGTCGGGTCATGGAGTCACGTGGCCTACTGACTCCATGTCAGGGCAGCTTCTGTCAGGGTCGCTCTACAGCTGGTAATCTTGTGTCCATTGAGTCTGCCATCCAAAGAGCTTTTTCCAGACACCATTATCTGTTGACCATATTTTTTGACATAGATAAGACATACGACACGACATTTCGACATCATGTGCTTGCCACATTGCATGAATGGGGTCTCTGGGGCCCACTCCCGATTATGATCCAAAACATCCTCTCGTTTCGCACTTTGTGTTCAAGTTGGCGCCTCCCATAGTTCCCCAGTATTCAGGAGAATGACGATCTGCAGGGCTCCATACTGAGTCTATCTTTTGAGTGATTAACGGTCTAGCAGCAACTGTAGGGCCGTCGGTCTCAACTTCGCTGTATGTGGATGACTTCCACATTCCATACTGCTCCACCAGTAGTGGTGTTGCTGAATAGCGCCTTCAGGGAGTCATTTATAAGGCATGACTGTCATGGGCCCTAGCCCATGGCTTCCAGTTTTCAGCACTTCAGTCAGTGTCAAACCGATAAACCAGAACTTTAACTTCATGATGATCCACTCATTGTAGTGGACTGGTTTCCGTAACCTGATTGACTTGGCTACCTCACCTTCGTCAGCTTCAGCGGAAGTGCTTCAGCACCTCAGTGCCCTCCACTGCCTGAGCAGTACCAACTGGGATGCAGATAGCTCTAAGCTGCTGCAGTTCTACAGAGCCCTTGTTCAATCCCACCTTGACTACGGGATTGTTGTTTACGGTTCGGCGGCGCCCTCAGAGTTGCGTTTACTCGACCTGGTGCACCACTGGCATTTGCCTAGTGACGGGAGCTTTTAGAACGAGTCGGGTGACCAGAGTCCTGTTGGAGGCCAGAGTCCCTCCATTGAAGGTTAGGCGTGCAAAACTGCTCGCCAGCTACGTTGTACACATTCATTGTTCTCTTGCACATCCGAGTTACTGTCTCGTTTCCCATGCCATGGCGCTTGATCTCCCGCATTGGCGGCTCACGCCAGGGCTTAAGATCGCAGTTCGCGTCCTGTCCCTTCTGTCTGAACTAGTCCTTCCAGTTACGTCGTCTCCTCAAGGTCCATTCACGTACACCTCCATGATGTACTCTTAGGCCTCAGATTCTTCTGGACCTTACGCATGGCCCTAAGTACTTTAATCCTGCAGCTCTCCGCTATCACATCGTCTTGTTTCTCCACATGTATCTTGGCCACAAAGTGGTTTACACCAACTGCTTGATGGCTGATGGTCATATGGACTTCGAAAACGCTCATGGAGGACATATTGAACAGCACTCCTTGCCAGATGGCTGCAGTGTTTTCACTGCAGAGCCGGCTGCCATATCTCGTTCTCATGGGCACATTTGCTCATGCCCTGGGGAATTGTTTCTTCTGTGTACTGACTCCATCAGCCTACAAGCTATCGACCAGTGCTACCGTCGCCATCCCTGCGTAGCGTCCATTCAGGAGACTATCTATGCCCTGGAACGGTCCCATAGTTCAGTGGTGTTTTTGTGTACTCCAGGACCCCAGAGAATCCCAGGCAACGAACTTGCCGACAGGCTAGGCGGAAACAACTTCTGGAGATCGGCATCTGCGAAGCTGACCTGCGTTCTGTCTTACGCTGCAGGGTTATTCGGATTTGGGAGACGGAATGGCATAACAGTATGCACAACAAACAGCGTGTCATTAAGGAGACTACGAATGTGTGGAAGTTTTCTGTGCGGTCCTCTCGCAGAGAATCAGTTGCCCTGTGCTGGCTCTGCATTGGCCATACGTGGCTAATGCATGGTTAACTCCTGCATTGCGAGGACCCACATCGGTGTCGCTGCAGCTCACAAATGATGGTCGTCTACCTCTTGATGGACTGTCCACTTTTAGCCGCTCAGCGGCGGACTTTCAACTTTCATAGCACCCTCTGTGTTGGGCGACAATGCCTCAACGGCAGCTTTAGTTTTAAGTTTTATTCGTGAGGGTGGGTTTTATCATTTGATCTAGGTTTTAGCACATGTCCTTTGTCCCTCTCTGTCCTCCACTCTAGTGCTTGTAGGGTGGAGGTTTCACTGTGTTAGAGTGGCTGGCTTCTCTTTCTTTATTCTCATGATCAGGCAGCCATGATAATCTGTTATCTTGCTATATCTCTCCTTGTGTGTCTGTTTTTTTCTTGTCCGATTTTGTCCATTTTAGTGTTCGTTGCCCTTCTGTCATTCTTGTGGTTTTCTCATTTCTGCCTGCTGTATTTTGTATGTCTTGATAATTTTACTCCTACCCTTGTGAAATTATTTTAATCGGAACAAGGAACCAATGACTTAGTAGTTGTTCCCTCTCCCCTCTTTTAAACCAACCAACGAACCAATCTGGTTTTGCAGAGCCACGTGACATGTCAGTCTGTTCATACTAAACACAGGTACTGCCCCTCATTTCTGCGCTGAAACTGGGTCGTTATGTCATCGACCCATCACTCTGATTTTCAGCTCTCTGACTGTTCAGCAGTTATTGAACTTCATTCCAATGACCACTTCCCACTCTCCATTCACTTACTGAATGGAGTACTGCTTCATTAGAAGCCACCAAAATGGTCAGCAGGGTTAACTGGACTCTGTTGAGGCAGCTGTCGGATTGAACACCATCACAGGGTCCAGGAATATGTGGACCACATCATGAGTGATCCGTCATCCCTCTGACTTACCAATCCCAAGTCTTCAGGTCATCTCTAGCTTGGTGGACGGATTAGTGCCGTTCAGCGATCCGGGACAGGCATGTGCCTGTTTGGTGGTTTAAATGCCACCCAGCAGCAGACAACCTCACAGCCCAGAATAGCGAGAGCCAAGGCTAGTCCCGTAATTAAGGAGAGCAGGAAAAAGTCATGGCAAGCTTTCTTGAGTATCATAAACTGTTTTCCTTGTTCCATGAATGTACGGGAAGTCATCAGGATGATATCTGGTAAACACAATCGTATAATAAGATAAGTAATGCTGAAACAGAAGTGTCTTTAGAAAGTGCCCAGAGACACTGCTGAGGCGAGGCACAGCATTTTGCAGTGACTACTGGTGATGCTAGCCAGTATCCGATGTTTCGCTGCTACTGTGCAACTGCAGAGAGGGGCAAGTTGGTGTGTATCTTAAAACTGCACTTCCTCCTTGTGGAGCTGGAATAGGCACTGTCTAAGATTCGTGATGCTGTACCTGGGTACGATCAAATCGGTTACTTCATGCTTTGACATGTGCCAGCAGCGTCAAAGGAAATAGTCCTCAAATGTTTCAATCTTAGATGGCAGAAAAGCCACTCTCTCAGCTCTTTGAGAGAGGCAGTTTTGAGACCTCTCCTCAAACAGGGAAAGGACTGCCCATAGAGCTGTGTAGGAAAGACGCTGGAGCGAACGATTAACCTTTGTCTGATCTGGTCGTTAGAGACCAGATAGCTCCTTAGCCGCTCTGCATGGATTCTGGAGATTACAGTCCACCGTCGACGACATGACCCTGTAACAGTCGGTTGTTTAGCAGGCTTTCCCATGTAAACATTACTGTTTCGCTATGTTCGTTGATATCAGCAAGGCGTGATACGCTACTTGGAGACACAGTATTCTCGAGCAACTTCGTCAATGTGGCTTTCGTGGCCACCTTCCCCTCTTCATACGGTCCTACCTGTCCAAGCACTTTTTTTAGGTTCAGGGGTGGACGTGGTATCGGATTATTTTGAGCAGGAGACTGGTGTTTCTGAGGGCAGTGTTTTATGTGTTGTGCTCTTTGACATAGCCATAAACAGTGCTACGACTAAGATAAGGAGCCCTTGAAGTGCTCCATATTTGTGGATGACTTTGCTTTTTTCTGTTCCTCTCCAGCATTGCAACAGCGGCCGTCAGTTTCATCTTAGAGTGGAGAGGTTAGAGGAGTGGGCTGAAGATATGACAACATTTTTGACTCCAAACAGTCGTGGTTACCTCATGTGAGAGAGACAAAAGCAAGAAACCCAGACGGCAATGAACATCATAAAGTTAATTAGCCACAGGTCTTGGGGAGCAGACAGGGTATGTCTACTCCAGTTCTATAGAGCTATTGTACGTTAACAGCTAAGCTGTGGTAGGAGAGCGTATGGGACAGTGAGGACATCTTGTCTGAATGTTGATGCTATCCACCATTAGGGAATTAGGTGCTTACAGGACCAACCCTGTACCCAGTGTGTGAGGTTGTGGCGCTGCCCCTCACCAATTGGTGGCGGCATCCGACGGTGCATCAGGCATCTAAGTTCCTCCCAACTCAGACTTCCACTGCATACCACACTGTTGCTTGTCTACTTTTCGAACTCCTTTCCTCAAATTGTCCACGAGCAACAATACCATTTGCGATCTGTGTGCAGTATGTGCTGGAATCACTTTGTATGGATCATGTACAGTCGCAAATCCAGGATTTTAACTGCCTATCACCATGGTTACTGCAGAGGCCCAGAGTGATGATATAGTGCAGTACAGGAGATACACTTCTGCATGCGTGTTTAGTACTTCATTTTTCTGCCATTTTAATTGAACATCACAAGTCTATTGCTGTCTTTACGCATGGGTCGAAACAGGGACTACACTGATTGATCTGTTTTCCCTCATCGTGTCCTCGAGGTCACCTGGGTCGAGACCTCACCGAATTCGGTGCGGAACCCTGTGTGATCTTGGGGGCACTGGAGCGGATAACATTATTAGACTGCTAAATTCGTGGTCCCTTCAGATTCTCTGAGTGCCCTTCGCTCTCTACAACGTTTGTACACAGCAGATATAGTCTAGAATATCCAGAATATCCAGGACTCTGTCCAAGCTACAACGACCAGGGGAGGAATTGTCTTTTTTTGGGGACCAGGGCACATGGGCATTGCAGGGAACAAAAGAGTAGATATAGAAGCCAAGGAGGCGTGTAGCGATCCTCAGTTATTTCAGTGTGCTGTCCCCCTGCATGCCATTACGTCGCTGTTGAGGTAGTCATGTGTCGGTGGGAAACGAGTGGCTGGAAGTGATTGTTAACAAGCCACGTCAAGTGAAGCCCACTACACGGACGTGGCGTACTTCCTTTCAGCCATGAAGACGGGATGAGGTCCTCATCACTCATCTTCGGATAGGTCACGGACCTCTGACGTATGGCTTCGTGCTCTGGCGAGAGGACTCCCCAGTGTGTGTGGTGCTTCTGTCGTACAGATCACTGTGCGCCACGTTTTACTCGACTGTGTTTTATTTTCAGATCAGAGAGCAGCTGAAAATTTACTGGCAGATCAGATTTCTAGTTTACGTGAAGTTGAAACGAATGGAGTTAGTTTTTAAAGGTTGGTGATATGTCCAGCTTGTTTCATAAAATTTTAGGGGTATGTTCTTAGTCTGTTAACACGCATATATTTTTTTCCGTAAGTGCTCACCCAGTCACATTACCCTGTGTCTCTTTTAGCTCTTCTGTGGTTTTACGTAGTTCTAATCCCATGTATAGCACCTTTCACCCCCCTCTGTTGTATTAAGGCCGGTGACATAGACTGTGTGGGTCCATGTGAGGGAGGTGGAGTGAGTCATTTTAAAGGTTGCCTCCTCACTGTGTGAAACAGTTTTATACACTTCATCCAAATTAATTTCTTTTAATATGTATAAGGGCGCTGATAACAGCGGCGTTGAGCTCTGTAAGCTACATGCGCACTTGAGATTTGGTGCATCTAAGGAAATATGAATCTGAACTAAAATAAAGTTTATCTTTGGTAGAATGGAAACTGGTGAACATTATCTCAATGTCTCACAAGAGAATAAAGCTACATCAACAATTTTAAATTTTCTTTAGCGCAGTCACACTAAGCTCTTGGAAACCACATGTTGTTTGTTGCTCTTGACACACAGCGATTATTCTGAAAATGGCAAATAGCTCACGTGTTCATGTCGTGGACAGTGTAGACTGTAGAATAAGTCGGTGTTCATTTGAAGTACGGCGCGTTTTATGAAAAAACGTAATGTCAACGGCGTATCATTCATGCAAGGGTGTCGCTAGAGGAAATTAATAAGTGATATGGCCAAATGAGCAGGAATTTCTGTTGTATAAACTATTCGTTAAATTTGGAATATTAATTTTATTGGGAAATCTCTGGCTCCAAAGTTAAGGTCATGTTTTTTCAGGGTGTGTGATTCATCGCTAAGGCTCCCACGATTACGAAAATAATTTTAGTAACATTATACTGAAAACCCAGTTTCACTGTTAACGAAACTCAAAATTCAGCTGAAGTGGTGTGAATCAGAGTCAGATTTCTGACAAGTAACAGTTGAGACTGTAATGTTACAGCGATTTCTTAAACTGTTAAAATACTGACGTGCATCTCTATTCCATGATGGAGGACGTCAAAACCCAACGCCCTATCGTCGAAGCAACACACTCTTATTTCGCAGTTATCTCATGAAATCATGAGCGTTATTAGTAACATAAAAAATTTTGTTTGATCGTAAAGTATATTTATTAACATATGCTAACGAGATGAAAGTAAAGTTTTGTATCACTAATAGTACTGAGATCCCAGTGAGTCACAATTTCAAATGTCTAGTTAGTTTTCGAAGTTTCCCTCACGCTGACTCACTGCTTTCATTCGCCTTATGTTTACCACTTGAGTACATTAGACATAATTTATTAAGCCACACCCCTGCTCTCCTCCACAGGGGGTCCACAACTCTTTTGTGGATACGTGCTTAGCGAGCACGGGACCCCGAGCTAATGTGGCCTTCCTTCCTTTCTGGGCTGCATACCTTCCCTTTCCACATCCTTCCCTATCCCCCATCTTCGCCCCCCCTCCCCGCCCTTACCTCCTCCTCTTTCCTTCCCTTTCTCCCTCTGGGAGTATGTTTTGTGCCTACGTCCGGAGACGGACGCGCAAAAATGTAACACATTCTTTGCTTTCTCTGGTTGCAAGTCTTCGTCCTTCCTTTGTGCTTCTCTTTTCCTTACCTCTTCTCCTTGTCCTTTTCTCTGCTGCGGCATTTGAGACATTTCTTCTTTCCTTTCCCTTTGTTTTTTCCCCTTTCCCTTTTTTCCTCCCTGTGAGTGTCTGAAGGCCGACCCACGCATTTCCATGCGTAGCCGGTGACGGAGTAACGCGTATTTCCCCGCCCCGGGTAGGCAGGTGGGACACGTACGTACCCCCTGGTAAAGGCCAGGCCCAGGGAGGGGTGATTACCCGAGCTGATACCTTCCGAAAGTGCCGATTGGTCCCTCTGTCCGTTTCTTGGGAGGTGTGACCTGAGGTGTGAACAATTACCTAAGGTGGGAGTGCCCTCAGAGAGGGCCCCCACAAGGAAAAAGAGCGCCATCGGACAAGCTGGTACTCTTGGAGATACTTTCGCAATGGTTTCCTCATCTTCTACTATGTCTGCTCACAAGTGTAAGTTCAATGAATCTCAGCCACACAGTCCTTCCATCGTTGCCACAGTTCCTTGTTGTTTCTCGGTCTGACGAAGGTCACGACTTCTCCACAGTCAACCCTTTCATTATTCACAAAGGTGTCGACGCAATTGCAGGTCCTGTAAAGTCTTGTTCCAGATTACGAAATGGCACCTTGTTGTTAGAAACAGTCAGTGCCCTCCAGGCACAAAAATTGCTGCATACTGCACTGCTCCACATCTTCCCTGTCCGAGTGGAAGCGCACCGCACTTTAAGTTCCTCACATGGGGTCGTTTATATACGCTCACTCGACGGATTGTCAGACAAGGAAATTCAACTCTACCTGCCTGACCAGGGCGTAACGGCTGTTCATAGTCATGAAAAGGGTTGACACAAACATCATTCCAACCCGTACTGTGTCCTTGACATTTGACAAAGTTAAACTCCCATCGAAAATCAAAGCGGGCTATGAGAATTTCCGTTCGCCCTTACATCCCAAACACTACGTGTTGCTATCAGTGTCAGCGATTCAATCGCACCAACCAGTCCTGTTCCAACCCGGCCAAATGTGTTACGTGTGGCAAGGATGCCCATGAGGGTGCTTGTCCACCTCCATCCCCTTGTTGCATCAGCTGTATGGGTGACCGCGCTGCTTTCTCTCGAGATTGCCCCATCTTTAAAGACGGAAAGCTCATTCAGGAAATAAGAGTGAAGGAAAAGGTGTCGACCTTTTCTGCTCGAAAATTATTTTGCAGTCGAAAGCCAACTGTGCCTCAGACAGGAAAATACAGCACTGTCCTTGCCTCTCCTTGGCCAACAAAGGAGGCGGCCACGCAGACTTGTCATCGCACATTCGATGAACGTCACTTCCCTAGCGTCGACGATGTAGTCACACATACTACAGACGTTATTCTTACAGCTGCGGAGCGTTCAATACCACGCACCTCCGAATTGCCCCGGAGCCCCTCAGTTCCTTGGTGGAATGAGGCATGCCGTGGCGCAACACGTGAGCGGCGACGTGCTCTCCGCGTTTCCGCCACCATCCTACTTGGGCCAACTGTATCCGCTGTAAGCAGTTCCGTGCGCGTTGCCGTCGCGTCATCCGCGACAACAAGAAGGCAAGCTGGGCCTTCACTAGCTCATTTAACACCTTCACTCCCTCTTCGGAAGTTTGGAGTCTGATTCGACGGTTATCTGGCGCGCCTAGTTTCTCCCCGGTCTCTGGGATCACTGTCGCGCATGATAAGTTAGTGGACCCCGTCGCAATTTCTAACTCATTGGTTCAACACTTTGCTGAGACTTCGAGCTCTTTAAATTTCCCGCCAGCGTTTCTACCGAAGAAACGTGCAGCGGAAGTGCAACCTCTTGCTTTTTCCTCTCAAAATCGCGAAAGCTATACTGTTTTCTCCATGCGGGAACTCTCTTCTTCTCGCTCCTCCGCCCCAGGACCGGATGGTATCCACACCCAAATGTTGCTGAATTTCTCAACCCATAGTCTGCGTTACCTCCTTCGTCTTTATAATCGAATTTGGACCGACAGTATCTTTTCCAGACGATGACGGGAAGCTATCGTCGTTCCTGTTCCGAAACCTGGAAAGGACAAACATCTCCCCTCTAGCTATCACCCCATTTCTCTTACGAGTAGTGTATGTAAGGTTTTGGAGCGTATGGTGAATTGCCATTTATATTGGTGGCTGGAGGCTCGCAGTCTAACACCTGCCCATGCGGTTTCCGAGAGCATCGTTCTGCAGTTGACCATCTTGTTGCTCTCTCCACCTATATCATGAAGAATTTTCTCCGGAAACGCCAAAAACTAGCAATATTTTTTGATCTGGAGAGAGCATACGATACCTGTTGGAGGACAGGCATCCTCTGCACACTGTTCTCTTGTGGCTTTCGAGGTCGGCTGACCCTTTTTCTCCGCGAATTTATGGCAGAGCGCACATTTAGAGTGCGGGTGAACACTATTCTCTCCCGTACTTTCTCCCACGAAAAGAGGTACACCAGGGCTCCGTGCTAAGTATTGTACTGTTTGCCATTGCCATAAATCCAATTATGGACTGACTCCTTCTTGATGTCTCGGGCTCCCTCTTTGTGGACGATTTTGCGATCTACTACAGCTCTCAACGGACCAGCCTTCTTGAAAGACGTCTTCAAGGATGTCTTGATCGCCTCCACTCTTGGAGCATCGAAACAGCCTTCCGCTTTTCTCCCAGTAAGACCGTTTGGGTTAATTTTTGGCGTTGTACGAAGTTTCTTCCACCTTCCTTACATCTAGGACGTGTCAACCTTCCGTGTCTTAAGTTTGACTGAAAACTGTGCTGGTCCTCCCACGTTTCCTATTTTTCGGCTCGCTGTCTGCGATCCCTCAACACCCTCCGTGTCCTGAATGGTATTTCCTGGGTAGTGGACCGAGTGATCCTTCTCCGCCTCTATCGCGCCTTAGTGCGCTTGAAATTGGACTATAAGAGCATAGTTTACTCCTCTGCTCGGCCGTCTATTCTTCGGCATCTCGACTCTGTCCACCACTGTGGATTACGTTTAGTGTCTGGAGCTTTCTACACCAGCCCTGTGGAAAGCCTTTATGCAGAGACTGCTGAATCTCCGCTGTCCAGTCCGCGAGCTGTCCTGAGTCGTTATGCTAGCCATTTGTCTTCCATGCCTGCAAATCCGGCCCATGACATTTTTTTCGACGCCTCCTTGGATTTAGGGTATGCAGGCCGCCCTTCCTCCCTACTACCACCGGGAGTCCGCTTCCGTCAACTGCTCCATTCTCTTTCCTTCCGCATTCCTAAAATCTTCTTGACAACTTGGGGTACAGCACCGCCTTGGCTCCGTCCCCGGATCTGCCTGCTCCTTGACCTTTGTCAATTTCCCAAGGATGGTACCCCTTCACTTGTTTATCGTCGAGCATTTGTCGCTCTATGTGCACAAATGAAGGAACCCACATTTATTTACACTGATGGCTCTAAAACATCGTTAGGTGTAGGGAGTGCCTATATTGTTGGCGACACCCCAAATGGATTTCGGCTTCCCGACCAGTGTTCGGTTTATACTGCGGATACAGTATGTTACATGTTCAGATTCTCTCAACTCTCTCCTCAGTCTCCAAGCTCTCTACCCTGTACACCCTCTGGTCCACCTGATTCAGGACTGCTTCCACTTGGGGGGCGTCTCTGTGGCGTTCCTCTGGATCCCAAGACACGTTGGTATCTGTGGAAATGAGACGGCCGATATAGCGGCCAAGGTTGCAGTCTTTCTTCAGCCAGCTATTCGCACGACTCCCTTCGCTGATCTACGGAGTGTTTTATGTCGTCGTGTTGTTCTTTTATGGCACGCACATTGGTCGACACTTCGCAATAGTAAATTGCGGGACGTGAAAGCTCTTCCCTGTGCTTGGACCTCTTCCTCCAGGACGCGTCGTCGGGAGTAGGTAATTTTAACTGGACTCCGCGTAAAGCACTGTCTTCCTAGCCATCGACATCTTTTAAGTGGCGATCCTCCCACACTATGTCCCCACTGCTCTCAGCTGTGGACGGTAACACAACTTTTACTTAAATGCCCCTATTTTACTCCGTTACGCGTCCGTCTACAGCTGTCGCCTGATACTTCGTCCATTTTAGCAGATGACACGCGCTCAGCCGATCGCGTTCTTGAGTTCATTAGTGCCAGTGAGATGACGTCAGTTATTTGAAGTTCTTTCCGGGGACAACCAACCCCCTTCTATAGTGATTTTTAAGCTTTTCTTCTATTTTTAGTTTCTCCAATTTTTTGAGTTTCGTTTCCATTTCTGCCTTTTTCTAAGTCACAGACTGTGCGCTAATGACCGTAGCAGTTTTGCGCCCTAAAACCATAACAAAAACCTGCTCTCGATGGCGTGATTTTCGTGCCGTTACTTCGTTGTTCAGGCACGAAAACTGTCAGCACTGGCAATAAAAGTTCAACGTTGTTGAAATGTTACATCATGATACTATATAAGTGTCAGAGGTCATTATTAGAGACAAGGTAAGGTATATGTATACACACATCGCCATTTGGTTCTAGCCATTCAGTATTCCTAAATGGTGGCAGTAAGATGTCGACACTTACTGCAAGTCTTCATAACGTGTAGCTCATATGCATTATCTGCCTTAGGAATGTCGGTGTTTGCACGTACGAGGGAGAGGATGGACTGTGCACTATCAGACTAAGTGAACCTCTGCTGAAACTGCGCCCGAGGAAGGACCTAGTGGAAACACTTCTGGTAAGTACATTATGTGCTATTCTATTAAAATGACACATATGTTAGAAACGGTTGCAGCGTTAACAATACATTTGTCTCTCTCACCTCTTCTGAACTCACCTTAATCCTTGCCTCATGTCCCTGGGTCCACATTCATTGGCAGTTATACACTCCTGGAAATTAAAATAAGAACACCGTGAATTCATTGTCCCAGGAAGAGGAAACTTTACTGACACATTCCTGGGGTCAGATACATCACATGATCACACTGACAGAACCACAGGCACATAGACACAGGCAACAGAGCATGCACAATGTCGGCACTAGTACAGTGTATATCCACCTTTCGCAGCAATGCAGGCTGCTATTCTCCCATGGAGACGATCGTAGAGATGCTGGATGTAGTCCTGTGGAACGGCTTGCCATGCCATTTCCACCTGGCGCCTCAGTTGGACCAGCGTTCGTGCTGGACATGCAGACCGCGTGAGACGACGCTTCATCCAGTCCCAAACATGCTCAATGGGGGACAGATCCGGAGATCTTGCTGGCCACGGTAGTTGACTTAAACCTTTAGAGCACGTTGGGTGGCACGGGATACATGCGGACGTACATTGTCCTGTTGGAAGAGCAAGTTCCCTTGCCGGTCTAGGAATGGTAGAACGATGGGTTCGATGACGGTTTGGATGTACCGTGCACTACTGTGTCCCCTCGACGATCACCAGAGGTGTACGGCCAGTGTAGGAGATCGCTCCCCACACCATGATGCCGGGTGTTGGCCCTGTGTGCCTCGGTCGTATGCAGTCCTGATTGTGGCGCTCACCTGAACGGCGCCAAACACGCATACGACCATCATTGGCACCAAGGCAGAAGCGACTCTCATCGCTGAAGACGACACGTCTCCATTCGTCCCTCCAATCACGCCTGTCGCGACACCACTGGAGGCGGGCTGCACGATGTTGGGGCGTGAGCGGAAGACGGCCTAAGGGTGTGCGGGACCGTAGCCCAGCTTCATGGAGACGGTTGCGAACGGTCCTCACCGATACCCCAGGAGCAACAGTGTCCCTAATTTGCTGGGAAGTGGCGGTGCGGTCCCCTACGGCACTGCGTAGGATGCTACGGTCTTGGCGTGCATCCGTGCGTCCCTGCGGTCCGGTCCCAGGTCGACGGGCACGTGCACCTTCCGCCGACCGCTGGCGACAACATCGATGTACTGTGGAGACCTCACGCCCCACGTGTTAAGCAATTCGACGGTACGTCCAACCCGGCCTCCCGCATGCCCACTATACGCCCTCGTTCAAAGTCCGTCAACTGCCCATACGGTTCACGTCCACGCTGTCGCGGCATGCTACCAGTGTTAAAGACTGCGATGGAGCTCCGTATGCCACGGCAAACTGGCTGACACTGACGGCGGAGGTGCACAAATGCTGCGCAGCTAGCGCCATTCGACGGCCAACACCGCGGTTCCTGGTGTGTCCGCTGTGCCGTGCGTGTGATCATTGCTTGTACAGCCCTCTCGCAGTGTCCGGAGCAAGTATGGTGGGTATGACACACCGGTGTCAATGTGTTCTTTTTTCCATTTCCAGGAGTGTATTTATGGTGAACAGTAGCTGTAAGTGCTCTTGCAGATGATACGATCTCTTAATTCAGGTAAGTTGCTGAAGCTGGTTTTGGTGGTGGGTTCCTACATGTGGCTACAATCACTGGTTCACCGTTGTCTGACAGGCTTCCTTTTGATTC
This sequence comes from Schistocerca gregaria, assembly GCF_023897955.1. Classification (NCBI taxonomy): domain Eukaryota; kingdom Metazoa; phylum Arthropoda; class Insecta; order Orthoptera; family Acrididae; genus Schistocerca; species Schistocerca gregaria. The sequence goes on from NC_064924.1 coordinate 51,116,312, forward strand.
AGAGCTATGGACATGTTACCCAGCCCCTAGACTGTATGTGCTATAATACGTAGCGTATAGGGACGCTATTCAGAGGCTGCGGAATAATGTTGAGCCGTCGGTGGGTAGAATTGACAATATCTTTCGCAGTCCCTCGCATGCCAAAGTCTGGCTAGTTTTGTATTCCGTGTTGTATTGAAAAAGACACGAAGAGCGTTGTCATTAGTGCACCGAAATGTATTTATCATTGCCGGCAATGTGAGATGTTAGGACAGATAAGCACAAAAACAGAAATGTTAGAAGTGGATCCTATGATTGGCACAGAAAACGCAGGGAACTGTACTGTACAGCCGAAGGAAGACATCTGAAATAAATTTAATTAATGCAACGTTATAAATCGATGTACACGTAGTTGTTCTTTGTTTCGAATACAGTCTCTTAGCGCAATGACTTTTCCTAGACACGATTTCGTAACTGTCTCAAATACTACGATGTTAAACTGGATTTGTAAATGGCAAGTCTTCAGAAGAACTGCCAGTAGCTGGGGGTTAATGACTCGGTAGTTTTGTCCCTTTACACCGCAAACCAATAGCAAGTTGCTCAAGCGTAGTAGATAACCGCTGACTTGGTGGAATTTCGTCTCCCATTCCATTTTGCTTTGTCTTTTGGTCTTGGGATATGGACGTCCGCACAAATTTCTCAAGGTTGGGTGGGCCAACAATGGGTAAAATTGCCATTTCTGAGAAGTTACTTTAGAGATACAGTATGCCAAAAGAATAAAACTTTATTATATCCCCTCAGTATTTGTTAGAGTACGTTGATACTTAAAACCTACAAAGAAACAAGAATAATGCAGAACTAGCGAAAGTCAAAGAACTGTCTCGTTGCGATAAGCTATGTAGTGGTACATTACGCTAAAAGAAAGGTTTGGATACGTATCAGATGTTAAAAGATACACCTAACAGGTTTTGAGAATTGCTTTCTATTTTCAACCTCAGTTCTCTTTAACTGTTTTTCTTAAGTCTTCGACGCTTCATTCTTTCGTCCACTTTTCTTCTTCTTGCAACGAAGTTCAGCAATTATCATTGCACCAGCATTTTTATCGCATAACTTTCCGAAGTGCAATATCGTTGATCAGTCAGGGCAGAATTTTAATAATATTGCTAAAACATTTACAAAACTTTTGACCGTTAAGGAGCGCTGCACACAAGGAAAACTTGGGAAGATGTGTTTCCTAAACAGCGTGACTACTTAGAGGCGAATATTGCAGCATCCTTTTATAACGAGTTTTTTACTATTAGGATGTATCTTCAACTTTTCGCCCAATAACTACTTAATAAGTAGGCCTGCGTTATAGTGCGAATACAGTAAACAGAACTACAAAAAGGGTTACGTACAGGTCTTAAGCAATAAGTTACAATGTTATTAATTTATGAATTTTCAGTTGCAGAGTATGTATTATGTCTGGAACTAAGGTTCGAGATACACGCACATGGGATTACGCAGACTACAAATCCTTCAGCCCGTGTTCACACCAGCTCTCATTTGCTCTAGCGGGAATACAGGTAAAGCTGCGAGCAGGGATTGCGTAGACGGGGACGCTACGTTGGCGTACGACGAGTTAGGAACCTGAGTCGGTCAGGGTGCATGTCCTAATAGCCGATGCAGTCCCATCGAAGCGGAGCATCCGGAGTTCGGGTCGTACGCTGGCACGAATTTTCATTTCGTATCATGAATTTGTGTCACAATGCAGCTGCAGTCGGAAAAAATTCCCTGAATAGGGTTAATTTTTGATAGCGTCAATCTTGTCCGCTATATTTTGCCAACTTCTGCTTCCCTTGAGTGGTGGTGGTGGTGGTGGTGGTGGTGGTGGTGGTGGTGGTGGTGGTGGTGGTGGTGGTGGTGGTGGTGGTGGTGGTGGTGGTCCGGAAAAAGAATAGGCCTCCGGAATGTTCTGCCAGTCGTAAAAGGCGACAAAAAGAACAAACCACTAATAGGGCTAAACCCTCTTTTAGTGTGATCAGTTGGTTCAGGACAGAACTAATGAAGCCCCGGACAAGCACTGTCATGGTCGGGGACGACGCTTGAACCCTATGCCCGTCCACAATGGTAACGACACTGCTAGCTACACGGAAAATTATTTAAATCCAGATAGAGGTGTTTTGCAGGATATGCTTCCTGCAGCCACTCTAGAAGGAAAACACAGACAGAGGATGAGATGCTCAGATGAAGTTAATCGACACCTCATGTTCTGATATTACCAAGGAACAAACGTAGGAACCAACGCAACTGGATACAGATCACAAGTGTACACAACATTTATTACCAGATACCCAGAATTAAATTTTTTAACAGAACGACTAGCTGTTGAGTTCCGTCTAATAATAAAAAATAACAGGATATCCCAGTCGGAATTAGAAAATATCAAACAAGTACAACAAATACGGGAACAAAATAATATGCAATCAGAAGAAGAAGAACAAAATACAGTAATCGACTCAAACATCCCAGAGCAAACAAACAAAGAACAACACACGTCAATTAAACAATCATAGGAAAACGAAATCTTAAGACAGCCACCAGAGCAAGCACAAATAGAACATGAAGAGACACACATGTTAGATATAGAAGAAAAATTTCAGCTGACATATATAGAATAGAAAGACACAAATACAGACAATAGACCATTCTTGCATAGACCACCAAATAACCCACAAGTCGAAACAACTACTACTATCAACACATACACAACAAAATAAATGAAAATAAAACTATGGAAGAGTTAAAACTACTGGTTTATATAGCACTCACTACACTAAATATACGCACTAGGCAGAGATCAGAACCAACCAACACACAGAAGAAACCCATAAAACCAGCATGGAAACATAGGCTACAAATCAGAATAGAAAAACTCAGAAATGATATCGGACAGCTAACACAATTTATAAGCAATGAAATATCAGACAAAAAAACGAATAAGGTTAGGTAAAATCTCACAACAAGAAACGATAGAGCAATTATATAAAAAGAAGCAAAAATTACAAGCATTGGCCAAACGACTTAGAAGATACAAAAAGAGTGAAAATAGGATGAAACAAAACCAAACATTCAACACAAACCAAAAGAAATTTTACCAGACAATAGATAACACACACATTGAAATAGACAATCTACAAAACAAAAGACATGGAACACTTCTGGAGCAACATATGGTCAAACCCGGTACAACATAACAGGCATGCACAGTGGATACGAGCAGAAACACACATACAAGATAATACAAATGCCTGAAGTGATAACTTTGCAACATGAAGTCACCTAAGCAATTAATTCTACTCACGATTGGAAATCCCCTGGAAAAGATAAAATAGCAACTAAAGTAGTTCACCTCAACACATTCACATCTAACTAAATTAACACTTACATTGCAGGCCATACACATTCCCTGATACACTTACACATGGAATAGCTTATCTGAAACATAAAGATCAAGCAGACACATCAAACTCAGCTAAATATCGTCCCATAACATACCTACCAACAATATACAAAATATTAACTCCAGTTAATACACACAAGTTGACACATACAACACAGAAGAAAATTATAAATCAAGAACAAAAGGCTGCTGCAAAGAAGGAAGAGTATGTAAAGAGCAACTGATAATAAATGCAGAGGTGACACATCAAGCTAAAACTAAACAAAGGTCGCTACACTACGCATACATTGATTACCAAAAAGCTTTTGATAGTGTACCCCACTCATGGTTACTACAAATATTGGAAATACACAAAGTATATCCTAAACTGATACAGTTACTAAACATAGTAATGAAAAATTGGAAAACCACACTTAAATACAAATAAATTCAAATAATATCACATCACAGCCAATACAGATTAAGCGTGGAATATACCAAGGAGACTCATTAAGTCCTTTCTGGTTCTGCCTTGCTCTGAACCCACTATCCAACATGCTAAATAATACAAATTATGGATACAATAATACTGGAACATACCCACACAAAATCACACATTTGCTATACATGGATGATCTAAAACTACTGGCAGCAACAAATCAACAACTCAATCAATTACCAAAGATAACAGAAGTATTCATCAATGATATAAGTATGAGTTTTGCAACAGATAAATGTAAGAAAAATAGCATAGTCAAGGGAAAACACAAAAAACAAGAAGAGTACATATTGGGTAGCCACAGCAGCTGCATAGACACGATGGAAAAACAGATACCTATAAATATCTAGGATACAGACAAAAATTAGGAATAGATAATAGAAATATTAAAGAACAACTCAAAGAAAAACATAGACAAAGAGTAACAAAAATACTGAAAACAGAATTGACAGCAATTGATATCTACCATAAAATCCACTGCTCTGTTTACCCTTGATTCAGTGTTTTCCCTGATGACCGTTGATCCACGGTTCATTCTTGCACTCCAGAAGTGCATTGTACCGTCTTTGTGGCTGGTGTAACGACGCTACAGTGAATGTTTTTTCCAGCTCATAATAGTGTGATGGCGTACAAAGCAGTTCGCGTGGCCTTCAAACTACAGGAAAAATAAAGCAGTTCCCATCCAGCATTGGATGCTGCGGCTCCTCCACTTCCACTTCCTCTTTCGGAACAGTGGGTAGACGCCACTGTATTCCTGATACACGGTGCAGATGATCCTGCATATAAGGAGGGTAAAAGAAGGGACATGCAAAATTACAAACATGTTTTACATTTTTTGCTACAGAAGTCTGAAACTTGTTCACAGTTGAGATATAACAATTTCCCAGAGAATGAAAAGCTTATGTCTCTGAATCAGCACCGTTTCAGACAGCATCGCTCGTGCGAAACCCCACTGCAAACTATTAACCCTTTTGTGAGCCGTGGGAAACATGCTTCCCACTACAATGAACTCGCTCCTAGTCCCGTGGGATTCACAGTTCCCACCTCTGTACGGTGCTACCACCTAGCGAGCAGGATAGAGTACTACTGCCAGTCGGAAGTTCCCGTCGTTTTTTTCTGTACCTTCACGCAGAGGCATTGTATAGCTGAGCGCTGCTCTGTAGAGGAGCCTTTCAGTGCTGTTTGCGTGACATTTGGTCATTTTTTTCCCCTCAAAGCTATAGTATAAGGTAAATTCTTTTGATTTACCCAAATTTATGAAGGAAAACGTAAAACTGGATCGAGGAGAGTTCCAGTTTGAAACAAAAGGAGCCATTTGTGCAGTAAAATGGATGGATAACTGTCAAGTCACTTTCCTGTCCTCAATTCATGACCAATGAGAAACAGCCACAATGAAAAGGAAAAAAAAGATGGTACTAGTACAGAGATTTCTTGTGCTGAAGTTGTGGCACAGTACAACAAAATAATGGGTGGTGTCCATAAGTTTGATCAATTACGAGAAAGGTATGCTATTGGCAGACGTTCTGTAAAATGGTGGCACAGAATATTTTATTTCTGGTGGACGTTGCTGCAGTGAACAGTTTTATCCTGTGGAAAATAAGTAAAAGAGAAAGTGGACACTATGATCAGCTCACATGTAGGATCCATCAAGCCAGACAATTGATCGCTGGCTTATCCCAAAAAAGGTGTGGACAAAAACCTGTCTTTCTGGCAAAAAGGGGTAAAGTACCTGAAGATTTTCGTCATGTGGCTGTAGGGAAGCATCAACCCATTTTAGGAGAAACCTACTGGACGTGCCGTCATTGTAGTACCGAAGCTGCGGAAAAGAGCACACGCTGTGTTTGTACATATTGTCAAATACTACTTTAGATAGACCCATGCTTCACAAAATTTCATGGCAAGTAACTGTGAACAATTATTGTAACAAGAGAAGCAAATTTATAAAATAAATGACATATATTGAAAAAGTTGATTTGTCATTTAACTCAAAGGAAGAGCAGTGGGAAGAATACTTCCCACCTTGTTGTGTGACCTCACTTTCACAGTTGAGGCAAATTTTATATTCTGTATGATAAATATACCTATCTGTTAACTACTATCTGCTCTCCATTCATTAAAAAACCTGCTCAATTTTGCCCACGAAAGGGCTGACGAAGGTACGAGCATATGGAACGGGTTCCCAAATATTATTCGAAGACTTCTTAAGACAACCAGTATGTTGTCCTCGACGTAGATTGTTCATCAGAGACAAGGATATCGTCAGGAGTGCCCTAGGGAAGCGCCATAGGACCAGCGCTGTTTTCTGAATACGTGATCTATCTGGCGTCAGGTTGGGCAGCAATCACCGCTTGTTTGCTGATGATGCCGTGTTCTACGGTAGTGTCGAACGTGATTACTGGATGAAATGATGACTTAGAAAAATTCCTAGTTGGTGTGCTGGACAGCAGCTAGCTGTAAATACAAATAAAATGCGGATGAGTACGAAAAAGAAACATGTAGTGTTCGGATCCAGCATTAGTAGTGTCCTGCATTGACTGTCAAGTCGTTTAAATACACGGACGTTAAGTTGGAAAGCGATGTGAAATAGAATGAACATGCGAGGATAGTAGTAAGAAAGGTGAATGGCCGACTTAGGTTTATTGGGAGAATTCTAAGAGTGTGTAGTGCATCTATAAAAGCGATTGCATATTCGTAATTTACGGACTGCAGCACGTACTTCTTTCTTTAGAAAACTACCTCCAAAATTCAGATGTATCTTATACTTCAAATTAGTATAAAAATGTCCAATCTTGGATTTAAAATTCCCGCCAGTCGTAAAAATGCCCATATATTCGATACCGCGCGCCATTTTGAACCTTTCGTTAGTAGCTAGTTTCCTAATGGAAAAAAATGGTATTGCCGGCCGGGGTGGCCGTGCGGTTCTGGGCGCTACAGTCTGGGACCGCGAGACCGCTACGGCCGCAGGTTCGAATCCTGCCTCGGGCATGGATGTGTGTGATGTCTTTAGGTTAGTTAGGTTTAAGTAGTTCTAAGTTCTAGGGAACTGATGACCTTAGAAGTTACGTCCCCTAGTGCTCAGAGCCATTTGACCCATTTTAAATGGTATTCATATGATGCCGGTTATAAATTGAAAGTAACGGCATATGCAGAACATGGAAACAGAGCAGCTGAGCTGTATTTCGGTCTTCCAGCAACGGGAAAAACCCGTTCGCGACTGGCGGAGTGGAAATGAAAAACTGTAAAAAAATTAGGAAAAGTAAATATGCAAACGAAGAACTGAATGCAAACTGGCCGAAACTAGACTGAGGCATTGAAATGAATCCAAGGACACCGTCAAAAGGGCAATGGAATTAATACAAAATTGATTTAAATACACGATCGTAAGCTAGCGCTATAGTGGAATTTGATTTCAAGGGTAGAGTTGGTTGGTACAACATGTTTATGAAGGGTAATGACTTAGCATGCGAACCAAAATATCAGAAAGAAACAAAGTTCACATGACAATTTTCAGGGATATTATAGGTCACTTCGGTTTTATAAACTAAGAAGTTTTTAGGCAACTGACCCTAAATAATAAGTGAGGTCATCCACAGGAGTGCTAAAAGGAATCCGTTAACCTTCGGTTACACTATAAATCAGCCAAATCCAAAGGCCGTAAATTAAACTAAATACTTAGGAATTAAAATTACGAACAACTTAAATCGGAAGGAACACACCGAAAGTGTTGTGGGGAAGGCTAACCAGAGACTGCTTTTTTTTATTGGCAGGACACTTCGAAAATATAACAGATCTACTAATGAGGCTGCCTACACTACGTTTGTCCGTCCTTTTAGAATACAGCTGTGCGGCATGGGAGAATTACCAGATAGGATTGACGGTGTACACCGAAAAAGTTCAGAGAAAGGCAGCACGTGATGTATTATTGTGAAATAGGGGGAGATTCTCAGTGAATACAGGATTTGAGGTGGACATAATTAAAACAAAGAAATTCCAATCACCAACTTTCTCCTCCGCATGCGAAAATATTTTGTTGACACCGACCTACATAGGGAGAAAAGATCCCCATGATAAAATAAAGAAAATCAGACCTCGTACAGAAAGATATAGGTGTTCGTTCTTTCCGCGCACTATGCGAGATTGGAATAATAGATAATTGTGGAGGTGGTTCGATAAACCCTCTGCCAGGCACTTAAATGTGATTTGCAGAGTATCCATATTGATGTAGTCTGGCTTTGCAGGCTAATAATAAAAATACTGGAAATGTTATTTTAAAAAATGCTTAAATATTCAGGTGCATCTTAGTAAAATACGGTGCTGCGACATATTTTGTGCACTGGCATTGTTCGGGATCAGTACTGGGTCCGATTAAAAGAAGACATCAAAGCAGTCCAGAGGCATGATGCTAGATTTATTACCAGTAGGATCAAACAACATGCGACTGTTATGATGTTTCGGAAACTAAAATTGGAATCCCTGGAAGGAAGGCGACTTTCTTTTCGTGGAACAGTGTTGAGAAAATTTAAAGAACAGGCATTCGAAGCTGATATCAGAACGAGTCTACTGCCGCAGACATAAAATTCGCATGAGGACCACAAAGGTAAGGTGCGAGAAATTGGTGCTCATACGGAGATATAAACACAGTGGTTTTCCCCTTGGTTGGATCTAAAAGTGGTAGAGGAAAGGAAAGAACGGAAGGTGTTCAGGGTAGCCTCCGCCACGCACCGTGTGGCGGCTTGGGGAGTATGTTGTAGACGTAGAACGTAAATCTAATTTATCACAGTTGGCAGACTGCGACAGGCGGGCGGTCCTGGTGTACTGGCGTCAGACTGCAGTCCTTTCCTGTTCACTGCGTTGGGAGCGCTTGCGAGGTGCCGGGGCTAGCACTGTACTTGACACTTGATTCTTCTCGAATGCTATAGCCCCCCCCCCCCCCCTTTTCTAACTCCTTTCGCTGTTGCACATGGATTAAGAAGAAACGCGAACTGACTGTAATCGACCCTGCAAGTGGAGTAGAAAAGTTTGGCACCTGCAATAATTTAATTGGATAGAAATTAAGGAAAGTTTCATTAACATAGTGAGAAATGAAAGGGTTGCTCTACCGATTAACAGAATGAAAGTTCCGCCCAAAATAACAATTTGATTTATTATGACTAAACTCAAAATAATAAACAAAACACGCGAAACATTCACAATACATAAAACTGGATACTCAAAGGCTGTGAGGGTGAAGTTGTCCATAAACTATGTGACATTTTTGACCAAGTGGTATGTGGAGCCAATTCCTTGCGACTCAAATGTTAAGAGAAACATCCAGCCAATCCGACATCAATTACTGCTACAGTAGTGATAACTCACACAATGAACACCCAAGACAGAACAAAGTTAGAAAAGACGAACAGGCGCGCTCTGTTTATCACCTAGCAAAATCGCCCGCTTTGCCGGTGCTGCGGACGTGCATTACCAAGCTGCCTTCTTAACTGCAAGGACACGATTTGGCATACCAGAGGCGATGGCTGGTTGCTTCGACGTCTCGTCGTGGTGATGGTAATGCTAATGTCGTGAGTATAGCGCGAAACAAATTCTGCTAGTCTGGTTGTTCAAGACTGAAGACTTCCTAGCGTCACAAATTGCCTCTGAAGGAGCCGGAGGAGGCCCGCCATACAATCACTGACAGTTCAGTGATTGATTTTAACAAGCGAAGTCATACAGTAGCTCCGATACAGTCAACTTTAGCGAAAAGTGCCCAAGACAGACAACATTGCCCACTTGTACACAGAACGCTCAATTGCCAACTGTACTCGGAAAGTTACGTAGAAGTCGAAACTTCGGCAACTTCGTCAAATAGTTACAATCAAATAAAAGTATATTAGACAGCCAACAGAAGGCAGGCTGTCCAGATTCCACTCTATTGCCGAAGCACTACCTTTCCACCAATGGAGATTCTTGGCGCCAATTTCTGCATCGATTTGGCTACGTCACGGGGCTATGCCCTGAGCAAGCCAATCACAGTTAAGATTTTGCAGAAATCGCGGGAATTTGCCCGCCAAGACTGCCTGGGAACACAAGTCATTCCCACGCCTCGCTGGTAGCCCGGCAGAAGCGGTTTTCACTAAGTTTCTGCAAGTAATGGAATCTCTAACCCACCCGCTCCGTCAGCCCCTGTGGGCGTGTCACCGCTGCTCTTATGACAATGTCGGCGTCTGGAAAGCATCCACTCGACTTCCTCACATCTGTCGGCTTAACCCTTTCAAGCTCAGCACAACTCGCCTGTCACCGGACCACCCAGGTGACGAGAGACGCTGTGTGGCAAGTCCGTGTGTGAAGGAATACCAACTTTTCACCGCATGCAATCAGAGAGGAAAGTCGAATAATCAGGTTAAGATATAAATATGAGAGGGAGTCGTGCCACCTGTCATGCAGTTTGTCGAGGCCTGCTCTGAGCCAAATGAGTTTACCTGCCTCCCATTAGAGAGGGAGCACGTTAGCAGAGGAGACTGGGGACTCTTAGAGTACACTGTGCGCTTGTGCCGTGTTGCAGCACGAGATGATCCACGCGTACCTGTTCGTCCGCAACAAGGACCGCGACCGCAGCGAGCACGGGCCGGAGTTCCACAAGTACATGCGGCGCATCAACCGCGAGGCGGGCACGTCCATCACGGTGTTCCACGAGTTCGACGACGAGGTGGAGTTCTACCGGCAGCACTGGTACCGCTGCGACGGGCCCTGCCTGCAGTGGCGGCCCTGCTTCGGCACCGTCAAGCGCTACAGCCGCTGCCCGCCCGGTCCCAGGGACTCCTGGTGGCGCCGCCACCAGCAGCTCTGCGGCGGCACCTTCCGCAAGATCCACGGCCCTGAGGGCTACGTCAAGCCTACAAAGGAAGGTGCGGAAACGCTCTTGTCAGTGTGACCTGGCGCTCTGCCTGGAGAATGCCACTGTGCTCTTAAAACTGGTTTAGTTTCGCCAGCATACCACTGTGGGCCGGCAGTAGTGGCCGAACTGTTCTAGGCGCCACAGTCTGGAACCACGCGACCGTTACGGTCGCAGGTTCGAATCCTGCCACGGGCATGGATGTGTGATGTCCTTAGGTTAGTTAGGTTTAAGTAGTTCTAAGTTCTAGGGTTACTGATGACCTCAGCAGTTAAGTCCCATAATGTTCAGAGCCAATTTTCATCACTGTGGACCTCGGAAAGGCATGAGATGGACTTCGGGGCTCTCATACAGAGATAGTAGAGTCTGAAACTATAGGTTCCTAACTGCTGGCTTGCCGAATAGAGATTCGACTGGCAGAACATGGGTGTGAGCGAGGGTTTTCTAGCTACGTGTGCTGTAGCAGTACAAATTCCTCTGTGTGTAATTATACCTGTGCGTATTCAGTGTTTGGAGGAATGCAACAAATGGCAAGTGGCGAGAAGGAAGCGTGCACACAAATCGGGAAAGGCAAACTATATTGAAGGAGGGTAGGACGTCAAACTGGGCGACTTGGAGCAAGACAGGCACCACAGGACATATTAATTTCCACTGTCTATACTTTTATAAATTCATAAAACTTTGTCAGCATGTCCAGGAAGGTTCAGGATTCACGCTCATAGAAGTTCAAAAATAAAACAATATTTTTTACGTGTGAAATGTCATTTTTTCATTTACTGTTGTCTGCTTTCGTTGCTATAATACACTTCTCATAAGGGAGATTCTTCGATGAATTTTGCACACCATACAAACCATACTTACAGGTGTATGAAACTCTAGAATTTTCCAAATCTATTAAAAACTGTGCTAAAAATTGAGATAATTAACCATAAAATTTGAGTTTTCCTAGATATGAAGTTTAAAATGTAACAGCACATTGACTTTCTCATTAATTACATAAATTCTACAGTTTCATACACCTGTATGGTTTGTATGCTGTGCAAAATTCATCGAAAAATCTTACTTGTGAAGAAAAGTGTACGTATAGCAACAAATGCAGCCAATAGTAAGTGAAAAAAGATGAAATTACACACACACACACACACACACACACACACACACACACACACACACACATTATTTTGTTATACTTTTCAACTTTGAATCCTGAATCTTTCCTGGTCGTGTTGTTAGTTTTATGAATTTACTTGTAAAAATATAGACAGTGGAAATTAAAATGTCGTGTGGTGCCTCTCCTGCTCAAAGTCGGCCCGTTTGACGTCCTACCCCCTTAACTGCTTCATACTCTGAATAGTACTGACAGAATGCTAGAGTGTAAATTATATTCCCTTAGTCCCTGAAATGTTAAGCAAATGTAATAAGGTACGTGAACGTAAAGTACTACTCTGAATTGAAATAAGTTATCAGAGGCAATGAAATACTCCTCTGAAAATAGTACTATGTTGTGCATACCATAGAACCCTCAAAACCCTTAATGACCGTAAGTTGTCAGTTAGGTTCTGAAATTTGCCAACTAGAAACTGAACCTCACTCTGTAAAGCTAAAAACTACTGCGTGTAACGGAAGCTGTCTGCTCTGCTTTGTAGCTCGTAGTGTCGTTATATGGTGAATTTTTAAAGGAAAACAGGTAGCATTAAAATTTCTCTTCACAAAGTATGCAGTGCAGTGCACTGTCTGATACAAAGTATCGTGACACCTGTTATTGGACATTAATATGGGGCGTCTCGACCCTTCGCTTCTGTGACAGTTTGAATTCTGCTGGATTCGCTGAAAGTAACGTGTCGGAAAGTCTTTAGAGCAATGAGTCCATCCTTCCTTAAGAGGCGAAATCGGAAGTCAGTAGTAGATGCAGGGTTCTAGAACGAAGTTGTTAATCTATTGCATCCGAAAGGTGTTCAACTGTTTCGACGTTGGGGCTGTGTGTAGGCCAATCCATTTCTGGACTGTTACTGTCCACAAGCCACTCTCAACTGCTGCTTCATGACACGCAGTGTCTTCCTCAAACACGATACTAAAGGATGTATAATGGGCTCGTATCCCCCTGCATTCACTGTGGTGTTAAGTGCAATAAGTGAACTACACCCTAACTACGAAACACTCCCCCCAGTTATACCTTAATACCACCTCCCCTGTACGCACTCCATATGATAGTAGGAAAGTTTCAACAGATGTTCGCCGAACACTTAGATTATATTGTTACACTCCAAATCACTCCAGTCATCCACCTTCCAGTGGCGTCATTATTTCCATAACCTCAGGAGTCGCTTAACATTGGCTACAGAGAAATCTGTGCTTTATGAACAGCTACTCGACCATTGTACCAACTTCTTTTTAATTCGGAAGTTGTTTCTTCAGATTCCACGCGATATTTAAAGCCCACGCTCCACAGTTCTCCATGGTTGCTGTTGGTCAGTACATGAGGTCTACCTCGCCTTGGTTCAGCTGTCGTTGTTCCCTCACGTTTCCACATCACCAACAGTGGCACCCTTAGGAGGGGTTGAAAAGTCCCTGATTGATCTGTTACGTACTTCATACACAACGTATAGTATACTTCCAAAGTCGATGAACTTGACAGACCCATTCTACTGATGCTTCTCCCCTGATAACACAGTATTAGCTACATCCATTTATACTTGTGGTCTCATTTTCCGTTACAACTAGTGGTCAGTGCATTATATGCAGATAGGTATTTCTGACCAAGCAGCGTATGTGGCAAATTGGTCTGATGGGCTTAGGACTACAATGTGTTACACACTCCGTGCCCACCCCCCTCTCCCTCCCTATGACGTTGATAACTCTTTCGTGAGTATGTGCTTGGCTACCATAAGACCCCAGTCCCTGCAGCATTACTTCCACTTTTGTGCTGCAGGTCTATTACATCCCTTATCCTTTTCCTCCTTTGCCTTGACGTTAGATGGTGTTTCTGGTGCAGACTCTGCTTGGAAATGGTACATACCTTAGGACCCTAGTTTTCCATTTCACTTCCTCCGCTCTCTACACATTGATGAATATGTGGAGTTTGACCTCACACAACTTTACCAATTTTTTCAGAAGTGCAGGTAGTGCAGAGAAGGTCGCCTGATGTGGTGGTCCACTTTTGTGCCTTCCCACTTTAGCAACCTTAGTCTGCAATAAAGTAGTATGCCCAAAACCCAGCACGGTAGCTATCCTGTTGCGTGGGGCGTCACGTACCTGCACGGTAGTAGCCCCCTGACCGGACAGGGATCACACTGTTGGTGCAGGAGCTGAAAACTTCCCATGTATACTGAGTAGTATGTGCCTGTCATGACTAGGGCGTGCGGACTAGGACCGACAGATTACTGGCCTGGTAGCCGATTCTGAGGCTGGGTGGCACCCATGGGATAGCCTCTATTTAGAGTTGGTGGCACCAGGTGACATGCATATGAACTGGCTGAAGCTTTCTCCCGTTGGTAGTCAGGTGGCCCGAACAGTATCTTCAGACGGAAAGAATTCGTTCGATGTAGAGACGTGACCCCAAAATGTTTCCTTCCCTGGCTGCACTGTGGGAGGAATGTTGGGCTAAGTGATAGAGAAATACTTTCTCAAATACCTGATCTGTAAAAGGACAGGTGGGATTCTTCTTTTGCCACAAAGCCTTTGTTCCTTGTAGGGGCTAGAGGGTGAGTGTGAGGAAGTTGCAGCCATGCAGCCATCTCCAAAACAAAGAATGGGTCAGTTTTGATTAAAACAGCGTCCCCTGTCCAGTCATGGATGTAGCTTACTTGTGACAACTGGGTAACATTCCGGTGACCATCACTCCCTGTAATAGTCTGAAATGGTTCAAGGCGTCATTTTCCATCAATACTTTTGCAATCTGATGAGCTACACACCAACAAGGAGTGAAGAGCTGTATAATTTGTCTGTTGTCCCCATAAGACTGCAAAGAACATCATGGTTGCTACTGGGGCCTTCATCTTTGTCTTTGAGGTCGATTTATTTCCTAAAAAGGTAAAGGTGACGGTATGCTTATGTGAGTTAACACTGCATGTCCGCCGTCCATGTTGTGTCTAAAATGTAAGACATTCGTGCACATCTGCACGTTACAACTCCAGCTCATGGCCACGTGTGTGTGTGTGTGTGTGTGTGTGTGTGTGTGTGTGTGTGTGTGTGTGTGTGTGTGTGTGGGGCGGGGGGGCGGGTGTCCTCAGAATACCTTAGGTTAAGTAGTGTGTTAGCTTAGGGACTGATGACCTTAGCAGTTAAGTCCCATAAGATTTCGCTCACATTTGAACATTTTTTCTGTAATATATGAATCGCACATAAAATTTCTATGGAAAAAGAAAACTAAGCAAGAACATTGGTTAGGGTCTACACTTGAATTATCGATAAATGTCCTGTGAATTTGGTAAGTGGATAGCGTGTGATCAGTAACCGGTCACAACATTAACACAAGTGATTTGATCAAATTAAGGACTTCATTTCTTGGGGTGATGACCGAATACGAACAAAACATATGGGAGATAGGTAACATGTGATATCATTCAAATACTCTCTACGTATTTGCCAAGGAGCGGCGTGGATAAAAATTCAGTGCTTTCGCAGCAGTGGAAAAAGCAATCTCTGCCTCAAATTAAATTGTGTTCACTCAACACCTAAGGCTATTTCGTATTGTGGGGAACGAAACAGATATTTTAACCGATCCTGATGCGTGTGATGCATTCATCAGCCCCAGACGATCTGAGCAGTTCTTTAACCCCGGCCATGGCAACAGTATCTAGTATTCACAAAACATTTACCCGAGATACTCTCAGTGAAATCCCTAATAAACTTCTTAGCATAGAGCGAAGTCGAATGCGTACGTGGCCCGGGCCCACAGAATTGGAGCTATTCGTATTTGCGCACATATATCAAAGTAGTAAGAGCAGCGATGTAATTATAGACTTTATTTTAACATAAATCTGGGTGTGAAAGTTTATTACCATACATAAAGCCGCTTTTGAACTAAGACGTTTCGCTGCTTTGGGTGTCTTGGCGAAACAGTAATGCGAGGATAAAATTTGTAAGAAATATTTGTGTTTAGCGCTCTCGCTGTGTGCGCTGTGTACTTGGTTTGATAATAAAACAACTTATTCAGTTGTCAGTGGGTTTGTGACTAAAGATTTCTTGGAGAGAATTTCTCTGGGGGCCCTTCCGTGTTTCCTTACCGTCTCCTACCATAACGGTCAGTGTCTGATGGTCTCGCAAACCGTTGTACGAGGCGTTAACAAATTGAACACCCCCCCCCCCCTCCGAGGGGGTGGGGCTCGAACTCTTTGGCGGGTTCATTCTTGGCAACCACGTGGCCCCAGTCTTTGCAGCATCTTTTCCCTTCCGTGCTGCATGTCTATCCTCTTGTTGTACTTTTCCCCTCCCGTGGGGAACATGTCTGAGCCGTTTTTGAAAATGTACACTCCATTTTCGGTAGTCATTATCAGAATCTCTCCGTTACTTTCTTCTTTCACCTTCTCCTGTACTTCCTCCGCTTCGACGTTTGAGGTTCCTCTTTTTCTTCTTCCTCTCTGTGCGTTCCTGGAAGCTGGCCCAGTGTCTGACGTGTAACTGGTGACTGAGTAACGCGTAATTACCAATCCCAGGTAAACAGGTACGGTTCGCAAGAACCCCCTGGTACATGCCAGGCCCAGGAAGGGGTGATGGCCTGAGCTGCAACCTTCCCAAATGGACCCTCTGTCAAGTGTTCATGAGGTTTGACCTGAGGGGTGAATAGTTGCCTAAGGCGGGTGGAAGGAGCGCGCCATTGGAGACAGTGGCAATCACGAAGGATTTTCTCACGATGAGCCAATCATCCTTACAGTTAACGGCTGCGAACGTAATCGGAATGAGGCCAAGGATTCTAAGACCACAGTTCCTTGTGGGTTCACGTACTGAAGCTGACCGGTCTTTCGCTACAGTAAATCCGTGTATTATTCAGAAAGGTGTCGATGCAGTTGCTGGCCCTATGAACTCCTACTACTGTTTACTCAATGGCACTTTGCTTTTGCGGAGTGTTTCTGATTCCCAAGTTTGCACCTTCGCTCCTCCATGGCTATCCTGTTAGTGTTGAGGCAGATCGAATGCTCAATTCTTCCCGTGGTGGTATTTACACGAGGCTACTTGACCGTCTGACAGAGACAGAAATACAAATGTACCTCTCTGATCAGGGTGTCAGTGCAGTCCGTGAGGTGAAGAAAAAATGTAGATACCTCCTTAGTGCCCACACACAATCTTACTCACTTTTGATAGTGGTTCTTCCATCAAAGATCAAAGCAGGTTATGAAGTTATCACAGTCAGACTATATATTCTGAACCCAATGTGCTGCTACCAGTGTCATTGTTGCAACCACTCTAGTCCTGTCGACACCTGGCCAAATGTGTAATGGCTACCTCCTCCGTCGTGAGGACCCACCTCGGTGTCACTGTGGCTCACATACGACTGTCGTCCACATATTGATGGACTGCTCAGTTTTAGCCGCTCTGTAGCGGACTTTCAACCTTCTCAAAAACCTACCTTCGGTGTTGGGCGAAAATGCCTCAACAGCGGATTTAAAGTTTTATTCGTGGGGGCTGTGGTACCATCTCAGGGTGGGCATTTAACCTTCTCTCTGAGATCGCCACCCTCCCTCCATTTTAATTCTGTCGCACTTTCTTTGCATTTGTCTTGGTGGTCGTCTTTTCCCTACATGTGTTCATCTCGCCTTGTCCTTTTCGGGTGGACGTTTTAATGTGTTGCAGAGTGGCTGGCTCATACTCTGTGGTTTGTCCCCCCCCCCTTTTTTTGTTCGTTCCATTCGTTTTCTTCTTAGGTGTGGTGGGTGGTTTTGTACCTAGAGCCATGTTTGCGTCAGAAAAAAAGGGACTGATGACCGTGTAGTTTGGTCCCTTTATACACCAAGCCAACCAAATGTGTAATCTGTGGTAAGGATGCTCATTGGGGCCGTGGCCGCCTCCTCCTCCTCCCTGCTGCATCAACTGCAATGCCCCCCCCCCCCCCCCCCGATTTGCCGTGTACCTCGATGACTGGGCTGGGTGAACGAAAAAATTGACTTACCCAGTCGCTCGCAAGTAGTTGGCTAGTCGGAAAATCTGCAATCTACCATCTGCCACCTACATTACTGTTCTTGCTGCATTTCCCTCCACAAAGGACATGGCCACGCTGACATGCTACCTCAAATTTAGCACCGCGGTTGTGAAATCACCCAGCGTCATGGTAGAGTCCCCGTCTCCTCCTAAAGCTGTGCCACACACCACCGAACTTTCACTTAACGGGACGAAGCCACTAGATACACAATTGGCAGGCCGGAATCGACAGAAGGAATTCTCCAGTGAAGACTTCATACATCCCTCCATTTAAGTCACTTTCTCTGAGAACAGTAAAGGCTCCAAGAAGTCATACAAAGGCAAACGTTCTTCTCCTTCAGACTTGAAGATCCTCTTTGACAGTGTCGCCAGATACCCTCTCCCAGCCGACCTCCGTGTCGCCAGTGCGCACCGCCAACTGTTCTTCTGTACTGGACTCAGCAGACCAACAGGAGAATGCCGATGCTTCTGTAGACCTACTGGAACAGGTTCCTCCTGCCTCTGTGCCCTGTAGCAGCGAATCTTCGAAGGCTGGCACTGGGCAGCTGCTGAGGAGACATCATTTTTTCCTCATGGTGACTGTCATCCAATCGAACGTTCGCTGCCTTGGATACAACAGAGGATTTATGGCTGCTCTTATAATCGCGGCGTCCACTTGTTCTGTATTCAGGAGAAAAGATGAGTCCTTACGACCACTTCAAGGTTTCACAATTCTTCCTGGTCTGTTTTGACCTTCCCCAAGGTCGACATTCCATCTCGTGGGGAGTCATGCTGCTAATATGGGATGACATTCATAACCAATCAATCTTCCTGACTACCCACCTTCAACCTGTTGCAGTTCGCCTTTTTCTTCCTCACTTGACCTTTTCCTTTTGTACTGTTTACATCCTTCCTCCATTCGATGTCACCAGGGCAGACTTCGCCAGCTAATTGGTCAGCTACATCACAACTACACTGACACGGTTGAGTGTCTGTATGCAGAATCTGCCGAACTAACGCTGTGCTTCCGCCGTGCGCCTTGACTTCCTCCTCAGCAGATATGCATATCATTAGTCTGCCGTGCGTGGCAACTCATCCTATGCCACCTCCTTAGACGATGCTTTCGATCACCAGTATGGGGAGTGTCCATCTTCTATTACGTCCTGGAGTTAACTTTCGGCTCTTGCTCTGGTAGATTTTCAAGCTTCTTGCAACTTTCCCAGTTGGTGTGAACATTTCACCACCTTCGTTTGGTGGAGCGGCCTGTGTTCATCTTGGTCTTCATTCGCTTCCTAATGACACTACTCCAGCCTCTCTATCGCCTTCAGTTTCACGACTTTCGTGGGGAATGTTGCGATAGTACCTTTGTGTTCACTGGTATTTCTTGGACTGACTGTAGTGTCTGATATGCCTTCGTCATTAGCGCCGACGGTTTTCGATATCGGCTTCCGGCACACTGATCAGTATTTAAGGCAGATCTCCTCCTGCTGTATCAAGCCACAGAGAACATCCAGCGACACAGGCTTTCGAATTGTCATCTGCTCACACTCTCAGCGCCCTTCAAAGCACCTGTGTTCTGAGCACAGTCCATCCCTTACAGCAACGGATCCAGGAAAACGGTCACTTGCTCACTCTTGATGGTCACTGATGTTTGTGGGTTCCTGATAATGTCGGGGTGGCAGGAAACGAGGCTGCTGACTCTGCTGACTCTGCTGCCAGCGCTGCAGCCCTCATGCCTCAGCCTACTAGTTCTTACATGCTCTCTGATGATCTCTGTGTTGCCATCTGTCAGCAGGTGGTGTCGCTTTGGCATCGCCACTGGTCCTTCCTTCATGGGAACAATCTCCGGGTTATCAAACCATTCCCAGCGTCTTGGACGACGTTCTCTCGGCCCTCCGGCCACGAGGAAATCATTTTAACTAAGTTGCGTATTGGGCACTGCCCTTTAACAATCGCCATTTAAGTGGTGCTCTCCCACCAATTTTTACTCATTGCGTCCAACTTTAAACTTTCCGCTATTTTCTGGTGGAATGCCCTTTTTTAAACCGTTTACCTTCCCGCTTGGGTTTTGCCGTCTGAGTTATTGGCTGTTTCAGCGAACGATGAGCTTCCTGTCAACAGCGATTTACATTCTATTCGTCGTAGTAGTATAGCGAAGGCCATTTTTTTCTGGACCTCTGCGTCTCTATGGCGTATTTCATAGACTTCTCTACGCATCCCTGTTTTTTAGCTGTATCCTCTTCCGTTGATTGATGTATAGTCGTTTTTTAACTCGGCTCTTTGGCTTAGTGTTCCACAGTTTTGACATGGGCACGTATTTTTGCGACCTAAAACAAAACGAATAAACAGATAATTGGATCTGGCATATGGTTTAGGATTCTCGTTTTCCATTTCACTTCTAGAGCGAGCTTTCTTTTCATTAATAAAAGCGTGATTCCCTGTCGTTGGGTTTGTACTGGCGCTCTGGTAACAATCTGACGACACAGGGATCCAACTTTTGGTGCTGCAGTTGGCAACTGCCCATCGATGCCGAGAAGTATGTTTCCATCGACTGGGGCAAAAGGACTCTGAGCAACGGGTTACTGGACAGATAGGCATTGCTGTCACCGGGTGGTGCCCATGGAGAGCTCTCTTCGGGAAGGGTGGCACAATGGTGGGTAACTCGCATAGAAAGCGGATGAAGGTTTCTCACTGGTGGTTGTGTGGCCTCGTCATTGTTTTCAGAAGAAAAGAGCTCGTTCAGTGCAGAGAGGTATGACCCCAAAATTACTCATTCCCTGGATGCGCTGTGGAAGGACCTTGAGGCTAGGCAACAAGCAGAGAAATCTTCCCCTCAGTACCTGGCATATACAAGGACACATTGGGACTCTTTTTTTTTTTGGCCATAAAGCTTTTATTCTTTGTAGAGATTATAGAGTAAGTTTGCGGAACTTGCAGGCGTGCAGCCATCTCCAAAATTTAGTGGGTTAATAATGATTAAACCAGCATCCCCTGCCCAGTGGCGGACTTGATTGCTTATGGCAAGCTGGATAACATTCTGGTGACTATCACTCCCCATAAGTCCCCCCCTGCGGGTTCGGGGGTTAGAATAAGCCCGCGGTATTCCTGCAGGTCGTAAGAGGCGACTAAAAGGAGTCCCTCCCCCTCAAGGAGGTAGTTAGCGCCTGCGTCCGGAGACGGACGGTTTCACGACCTATATTTGCTTTCATTTTGGTTTTTCACTTCTTCTGGTTTCTTCCTTCCTTTGCTTGGTTCCTTTCTTTGTTCTTCTCCATCTCACTGTCTTACTTACTCTTCTCCTTGCCCCCCCTTTCTCCTTGCCCCCCCTTTCTCCTTGCCCCCCCTTTCTCCTTGCCCCCCCTTTCTCCTTGCCCCCCCTTTCTCCTTGCCCCCCCTTTCTCCTTGCCCCCCCCTTTCTCCTTGCCCCCCCTTTCTCCTTGCCCCCCCTTTCTCCTTGCCCCCCCCTTTCTCCTTGCCCCCCCCTTTCTCCTTGCCCCCCCTTTCTCCTTGCCCCCCCCTTTCTCCTTGCCCCCCCTTTCTCCTTGCCCCCCCCTTTCTCCTTGCCCCCCCCTTTCTCCTTGCCCCCCCTTTCTCCTTGCCCCCCCTTTCTCCTTGCCCCCCCTTTCTCCTTGCCCCCCCTTTCTCCTTGCCCCCCCTTTCTCCTTGCCCCCCCTTTCTCCTTGCCCCCCCTTTCTCCTTGCCCCCCCTTTCTCCTTGCCCCCCCTTTCTCCTTGCCCCCCTTTCTCCTTGCCCCCCCTTTCTCCTTGCCCCCCCTTTCTCCTTGGCCCCCCTTTCTCCTTGGCCCCCCCCCTTTCTCCTTGGCCCCCCCCCCTATCTCCTTGGCCCCCCCCTATCTCCTTGGCCCCCCCCCTATCTCCTTGGCCCCCCCCTCTATCTCCTTGGCCCCCCCCCTATCTCCTTGGCCCCCCCCTCTATCTCCTTGGCCCCCCCCTCTATCTCCTTGGCCCCCCCCCTCTATCTCCTTGGCCCCCCCCCCTATCTCCTTGGCCCCCCCCCTATCTCCTTGGCCCCCCCCCCTATCTCCTTGGCCCCCCCCTATCTCCTTGGCCCCCCCCTATCTCCTTGGCCCCCCCCTATCTCCTTGGCCCCCCCCTATCTCCTTGGCCCCCCCCTATCTCCTTGGCCCCCCCCTATCTCCTTGGCCCCCCCCTATCTCCTTGGCCCCCCCCTATCTCCTTGGCCCCCCCCTATCTCCTTGGCCCCCCCTATCTCCTTGGCCCCCCCCTATCTCCTTGGCCCCCCCCTATCTCCTTGGCCCCCCCCTATCTCCTTGGCCCCCCCCTATCTCCTTGGCCCCCCCCTATCTCCTTGGCCCCCCCCTATCTCCTTGGCCCCCCCCTATCTCCTTGGCCCCCCCCTATCTCCTTGGCCCCCCCCTATCTCCTTGGCCCCCCCCTATCTCCTTGGCCCCCCCCTATCTCCTTGGCCCCCCCCTATCTCCTTGGCCCCCCCCTATCTCCTTGGCCCCCCCCTATCTCCTTGGCCCCCCCCTATCTCCTTGGCCCCCCCCTATCTCCTTGGCCCCCCCCTATCTCCTTGGCCCCCCCCTATCTCCTTGGCCCCCCCCTATCTCCTTGGCCCCCCCCTATCTCCTTGGCCCCCCCCTATCTCCTTGGCCCCCCCCTATCTCCTTGGCCCCCCCCTATCTCCTTGGCCCCCCCCTATCTCCTTGGCCCCCCCCTATCTCCTTGGCCCCCCCCTATCTCCTTGGCCCCCCCCCCCCTATCTCCTTGGCCCCCCCCCCCTATCTCCTTGGCCCCCCCCCCCCCTATCTCCTTGGCCCCCCCCCCCCTATCTCCTTGGCCCCCCCCCCCCTATCTCCTTGGCCCCCCCCCTATCTCCTTGGCCCCCCCCCTATCTCCTTGGCCCCCCCCCTATCTCCTTGGCCCCCCCCCTATATCCTTGGCCCCCCCCCTATATCCTTGGCCCCCCCCCTATATCCTTGGCCCCCCCCCTATATCCTTGGCCCCCCCCCTATCTCCTTGGCCCCCCCCCTATCTCCTTGGCCCCCCCCTATCTCCTTGCGCCCCCCCCCCATTTCTCGGGAGGTGTGACCTGAGGTGTGAACAATAATCTAAGGCGGTAGTGCCCTCTGAGAGGGTCCCCACAAGGAAGGAGCGCGCCATCGGAGACGCTGGCAATCATGGGGATTCCTCCGCAATGGATTTCTTTTCTTCTCTCTAGACTTCTGCCCACAAACGGAAACTTGACCAGCTACCAGTGACAAAAGTACTACCGCCTGCCCCACAGTTCCTCGTAGTTTCTCGATCTAAGGACGGAAAGGATTTTTCTTCTGTCAACCCTTTCGTTATCCAGAAGGGCGTAGATGCCATGGCCGGAATCTGTCAAGTCTTATACCAGGTTGCGTAATGGTACCTTGTTACTAGAAACTGAGAGCGCCTTTCAGGCACAAAAACTGCTTCGGCCCACACTCCTGTACACGTTCCCTGTCTGGGTGGAGGCACACCGCACTTTGAATTCGTCTCGTGGAGTGGTCTTAGATCACTCGACGGATTGACTGACGAGGAGATTGTCTTTCCTCGCTGAGCAGGGCGTGACGGCTGTCCATAGGGTCATGAAAAAGGTCAACAATGACCTTGTACCGACCCGGACACTTTTCTTGACCTTTGATAGTGTTCAGCTGCCGTCACGCATAAAGGCGGGCTACAAGGTTATTTCTGTTCGCCCCTATGTCCCGACACCTACGCGCTGCTACCAGTGTCAGCGTTTTAATCACACTCGCCATTCTTGTTCCAATGCTGCTACATGTGTGACTTGTGGCAGGGATGCCCATGAGGGTGATTGTCCACCTCCGTCTCCTCGTTGTGTGAACTGTCGCGGTGACCATGCAGCGTCCTCCCGCGACTGTCCCGTCTACAAGGAAGAACGCTGTATCCAAGAAATTCGGGTCAAAGAGAGAGAGTCTCCACCTCGGCTGCCCGCAAGCTATTCGCTAGTAGGAAGCCCACGTTGCTCCCAGCGGGGAAGTACAGTACTGTCCTCTCCTCGGACTACCGGGGAGGTGGCGACGCAGACATGCGATCTGATCTTCAGCACTACGGTCGTCCGTTCGGCCAGTGCTAAGATCGCCCGGTCGACGTCTCCTCTTCCTCCCGTCGCCCCTCCGACACAAGCACTTTTATCAGCTTCTGCCAGGGCGAAGACCCAGAAGTCAGAAGCACGGGCCTTCAAGAAAGAACCGTCTCGTGCAGACATTCTACGTACATCGAAACCTCAAGCATCGACCAATCCTTCCAAGAAGGCTCATAGGAAGCACAGTTCTTCTTCCCCGCCACGGTGCATTTCTCCTTCTGCGCCCCCCAGCGGTTGCCGCCCCAGGCCGTCATCCATTTCGCTTGGCCGCACAGCTGGTAGCCGAACACCTGGCCGTTCACCAGCGGAGAAAGCTCCCCCTCCCGGCCATCTTCACAAGATGGCCGATGAACCTATAGAACAAATGGACGATGACTGTCCGCCTACTGCTAGCGGCGGCAGTGCTCGCTCGAAGCCGGGCCCTCAGCGGCCTTCTAGATGACCCCTTCTTGCATCTTCTTCTCACGATGGCACTTATTCACTGGAATATTCGCAGCATTCGTTCCAACCGAGAGGACTTGAAATTGCTGCTCCGCTCGCACCGTCCGCTCGTCGTAGCTCTCCAGCAAACGAAGCTACGCCCATGTGATCAAATTTCCTTGGCACACTACACCTCTGAGCGTTTTGACTTACCCCCTGTGGCAGGTATTCCGGCTCATGGAGGGGTTATGTTGCTGGTCCGGCATGATACCTACTATGATCCCATCGCATTGCACACCGGCCTGCAGGCAGTTGCCGTCCGCATTACTCTCCCCAATTTTACATTTGACATCTGTACCGTTTACACTCCATCGTCGTCTGCCGTTATCAGAGCAGACATGCTGCAAATTATTGCTCAGCTCCCTGCACCATTTTTGTTAACTGGAGACTTCAATGCTCACCATCCTCTTTGGGGCTCTCCAGCATCCTGTCCGAGGGGCTCCCTGTTAGCAGACGTTTTCAACCAGCTCAATCTTGTCTGCCTTCAATACTGGCGCCCCTACTTTCCTTTCAGACACCTCACACCTATTCCCATTTAGACCTCTCTGTATGTACTACCCAACTTGCACGCCGGTTTGAGTGTTATGCGCTTTCTGATAGATATTCGAGCGACCACTTCCCGTGTGTTATCCATCTCCTGCATCATACCCCCTCTCTGTCCTCAACTAGTTGGAACATCTCCAAAGTAGACTGGGGGCTCTTCACTTCCAGGGCGACCTTTCAAGATCAAACCTTCACAAGCTGCGATAGTCAGGCCACACACCTCGCGGAAGTCATTCTCACTGCTGCTGAATATTCCATCCCTCACACTACTTCTTCTCCACGCCGCGTACCGGTCCCCTGGTGGACCGCAGCATGTAGAGACGCCTTTCGTGCTCATCGACGTGCTTTACGTACCTTTAAACGCCACCCTACAGTGGCGAATTGTATAAATTATAAACAATTTCGTGAGCAGTGTCGTCGTATTTTTATAGAAAGCAAGAAAGCCAGCTGGGCTGCTTTCACAAGCACCTTCAACAGTTTTACTCCTTCTGTTGTCTGGGGTAGCCTGCGCCGGCTATCTGGCACTAAGGTCCACACACCAGTTTCTGGCTTGACGGTCGCGAATGACGTCCTTGTGGCCCCTGAGGATGTCTCCAATGCCTTCGGCCGCTTTTTCGCAGAGGTTTCGAGCTGCACTCATTACCCCCCCCTGCCTCCCTCCGCCGAAAACAGGCAGAGGAGGCTCGGCCACCTAATTTCCACTCCTCGAATTGTGAAAACTACAATGTCCCATTCACCATGCGGGAAGTCGAAAATGCACTTGCCCGGTCACGGTCCTCCGCTCTGGGGCCTGATTCTATTCATATTCAGATGCTGAAGAACCTTTCTCCTGTGGGTAAAGGTTTCCTTCTTCGTACTTACAATCGCATCTGGATTGAGGGACATGTTCCCGCATGCTGGCCCGAGTCTATTGTTCTACCGATTCCAAAGCCGGGGAAGGACAAGCACTTGCCTCCCAGTTATCGACCCATCTCGCTTACCAGCTGTGTCTGTAAGGTGATGGAGCGAATGGTTAACTCTCGTTTGGTTTGGCTGCTCGAATCTCGACGCCTACTTACCAATGTACAATGTGGATTTCGTAGGCACCGCTCTGCTGTTGACCATCTGGTTACCTTGTCGACCTTCATTATGAATAACTTCTTGCGGAAGCGCCCGACCGCGGCTGTGTTCTTTGATTTGGAGAAGGCTTACGACACCTGTTGGAGGGCGGGCATTCTCCGCACCATGCATACATGGGGCTTCCGCGGTCGCCTCCCTCATTTTATTCGTTCCTTTTTAATGGATCGACAGTTCAGGGTACGTGTGGGTTCTGTCCTGTCAGACACCTTTCGCCAGGAAAATGGGGTGCCACAGGGCTCAGTTTTGAGCGTCGCTCTCTTCGCCATAGCGATCAATCCAATAATGGATTGCCTCCCAGATGATGTATCAGGCTCCCTTTTCGTGGACGATTTTACCATCTATTGCAGCGCGCAGCGTACATGTTTCCTGGAGCGCTGTCTTCAGCGTTCTCTTGACCATCTTTACTCCTGGAGTGTCGCCAATGGCTTCCGTTTTTCTGCCGAGAAAACAGTCTGTATTAACTTCTGGCGCTACAAAAAGTTTCTCCCACCCCACCGTCCTTAAGACTCGGCACCATTGCTCTCCCATTCGTGGAGACAACAAAATTTTTAGGTCTTACATTTGACAGAAAACTTAGTTGGTCTCCACATGGGTCATACTTGGCTGCCCGTTGTACCCGTTCACTAAATGTCCTCCGTATTCTCAGTGGCACGTCGTGGGGAGCGGATCGAACCGTCCTAATTCGCATATATCGGTCGATCGTCCGCTCCAAACTGGATTATGGGTGCTTTGTATACTCCTATGCACGGCCGTCCATCTTACGCCGCCTCAACTCCATACAACGTCGGGGTTTACGGCTTGCGATCGGAGCGTTTTATACTAGTCCCGTCGAGAGTCTTCATGCTGAAGCCGGTGAATTGCCACTCACCTATCGGCGCGATATGCTGCTTTGTCGTTACGCCTGTCGGCTTCTGTCAGTGCCCGACCACCCATCGTATCGTTCCTTTTTTGACGACTCTCTCGACCGTCAATACGGGTTGTATGTCTCTGCCCTGCTACCCCCTGGAGTTCGCTTTCGTCGCCTCCTTCAACACCTTGATTTTTCACTCCCTGCAACCTTTAGAGAGGGCGAGAGCCACACGCCACCTTGGCTCCAGGCTCAGGTTCGCGTTCACCTTGACCTCCGCTCGCTCCCAAAGGAGGTTACCCCCGGTTCAGTATACCACTCCCATTTTGTCGAACTTCGAAGTTCATTAATATGACCTTCATTTATACAGATGGCTCGAAGACCAATGACGGGGTCGGATGTTCTTTTATTGTCGGTGCACAAAGTTTCAAATACCGGCTACATGGCCATTGTTCGGTCTTCACAGCTGAGCTCTTTGCCCTCTACCAGGCTGTTCTTTATGTCTGCCGCCACCGACATACTGCTTATGTCATCTGCTCCGATTCTCTGAGCGCCATCCAGAGCCTCAGTGATCCTTATCCGGTTCACCCTTTCGTGCACCGGATCCAACGCTCTCTTCAGCAACTGGTGGACCACGGGTCTCACAGTTAGCTTCATGTGGGTTCCTGGCCATGTCGGTATCCCTGCGAACGAAGCTGCAGATGCCGCTGCCAAGGCTGCGGTCCTCCAGCCTCGGACGGCTTCTTGTGTCCCTTCATCAGATTGTAGCACGGTCATTTGTCAGCGCATTTTATCGCTGTGGCATGCCGATTGGGCTGCACTTACGGACAACAAGCTTCGGGCCTTGAAACCTCTTCCCGCAGCTTGGACGTCCTCCTCACGTCCTTCTCGGCGGGAGGAGGTCGTTTTGGCCCGGCTACGAATTTCACACTGCCAGTTCAGCCACCGCCATCTGCTGACGGCAGCGCCGGCGCCGTTCTGTCCATGTGGGCAATTACTGACGGTCCGCCACATTTTAACGTCCTGTCCGGATTTTACTACGCTGCGTCTTGATCTTTGCCTGCCATGTATTCTGGATGCCATTTTAGCGGATGACCCAGGAGCTGCTGCTCGCGTTCTTCGTTTTACCAACTTGACACACCTGTCTAAGGACGTTTGATTATGCTGTAGTTTTTTAATCCTATGCCTGTTAATACGTCTTTTATATTGTTGTCCCTTTTAGTTGCTGTTTTAACCTTGTGCCTCGCGGTACATTCCTAAATTAGTCAGGGCGCTAATGACCATTGCAGTTGTGCGCCCTAAAACCACAAAAAAAATCCCCAAAAGTCTAAACTCGGTTAAAGGCATAATTTTCCATCATTACCTCCTCCTGGAGCCTGAAAATGAGGTATGCATAAACTTGTAGTGATGGGATGTACAATTTATCTGTCGTCCCCAGACGGCGACGAAGACAATTGAGTTGTTGATGGGGCCTTCATTCGGCCTTTGAAATTGATTTATTGCCTGAAAAGGTCAAGGTGACGTATGCCAGTATGATGTGAGACAGTATATTCCCACTACCCCCATCCCATTTCCGGCATGTCGTTAACGTTGTTGTGCCAGCCAAGTCTGTGGGGATTGTAGACAACTGTTGAATGCAAATGTTCCTCTGTTATTCGTGGTCTGGCCTGGTTCCTACCTTTCGCACCTTTTTATTCTTCTTGTTTCATGTTTGCCATTTGTAATGTTCTGTCTTTCCTAAAATTCTGCTATCTTGTCTGTCATGTTCGTTTTCTTGGGGTAAAGGACGGTGAGGTGGTGTTGGTAGGATGGAAAGGGGTGTCTCCCACTGCAGCCCACGCTCTGGGGACCTCCAACTGCACTCCGTGCATAGCGACTCGGCTACCTTACAACCTCTCGCTATCCTCCTACTTCTCCTTGATTTTCTCTCTGCCATACTATATTTTGCTTAGAATTGGTCTTCCGAGGATTATTCCTGGACCGGTACATATTGGATGAAGGGAGTAATGACCTCGCAGTTCGGTTCTTTTAACTTCAACAACCTACCAACCATCCAACCGCTTTTTGATAGCTATATAGAAAACTATTCTTTTCACCTACATTCATTAAACTTAGTAGTTGAGAGCTGTCAAAAGTGCTGCCAAGCGTTTCATTAGGTTCACTCGACTGTAGGATTGTCTTAGCATTAAAGAATAAATATGTTAAACTTTTTGCGGCATTTTTCGCGCATCTCAACACTGTCGACGTCCTATGTCTCCATATACGTTTCGCAAAATGTAATTTTGTAGGTGCATTCAGCGGCACATATATTGGGTTAGAAATATGTTGGTAATAGTTAGTAGAAAAGAAATAATAAAGCTGAATGTGATGCACAACGCGCCAGTTCTTCACCCATCTTTGTGTTTAACATATTTCGCGAACTATGATAGGCACAGCAATTGTTGCCTCACCTCACAGTAAGGGATATCTGTACAAAGAGAATTTCAGCTAGAAATATACGCACACTCCAAGTAATGAGTCGTGCGCAACTAATAGACCTCGGGGAGAGATACAGGGTGTACTACCACAACCTGATACATAAAATTCTACGGAAAAGCCTAAAATTACATTACTTCTATACGTTGGCCATCAGGGACAAGTCGTCACTGATGAAATCTGGTTATCAATATTTCAGACAGCCTTGTAAAAAGGTAATCTTATAGTTACAGACCTGCATTTTAGAATAAGAGCAAAAATATTACCAAATAGTAAAGTTAGATCAACAATTATTTATTTGAAAGCATATGTTGGTCAGTCAGGCAGAGCTGTCGTAACTAGGTAACCGGAGCACACGACTGGGTTCTATATATAATGTTCAGAGGTTGCACTACATGGGATATGAAATAAATAAGCATAGGACATTTAAATGAAGAAACAATTCCTCTTCCCTTTTTTCCAGTTCCCAGGTTTTCATCAAGGGAACCAGACTAAAATAGTAAAATCTATTAGCCGCTTACAAAATGACTACCTTCGTAATTCTTAAAACATTTAATACTTTCTTTCATAAGAAATCCGTGTATATCGCTAATCTCAAAGTCGCACGTTGTTTTATGTTGTCAGCTAACCACCACTAAGAAATCGAAACCGGTTCCAGACTACAAAAATACGTTGCTGAAAAAGTATTTAGTTTTTGACTCCTGAGAAGTACTAACTCAGGATTAGGATGTTTTGACTCTGTAGAAATCCCGTTGAAGACGATATTGTAGACCGTGCACAACTTCATGGTGACGTCTTCTTGCAGCCAGAAATCAAATTTTTAAAGTTACCAACATGGCAATTAGTCAGCAAAAATTTTGCTCAACGTTAATTCTAAAACAGCGTTAAATAGTAGCACTCTTTCACACTGGTTCACTGTAATATTTTTGATATAGCACTCTGTCTCAAAAGAATTCATTCTATCATTAGCAATTTATTCAGTTTGCAGTGAAAGTCATTACTAATTTCATGTCTTTATTTATTTGCAGAATAACGATAGGAAAACATAATCATAAAACGTCATTGGAATACTGAAGACACTCCGGTAGAAAAACCTGCACCTACAAGAAGAAACTGAAAAACAACAAATAAACAATTTTTAACTTTAATGATTTTAAAAATGATTTGCTGGTCAACAAATATTATTTTAAAATGTAAACTTTTTAATAAATTTTAATAGGAAGAGTTTTTCTTTCATGCTTGCCTTCAAAACCTAACGTTCTATTGATGTACATGAAGATAAACGTGGTTACCCGAACCAGACCCTGATAAAGATGGTGCAGTGGTTCGCACACTGTTGCAGAGTAGTCAAATAATCATCCTGCGATCCAGATGAATTTTGCATAGTTCATTAAAATAGCTTAAGCTAAATGTGAGGTAGTTCCTTTAATTACCAAATGGTCAACTAACTTTTCCATTCTTCAGCAAACAGAGCTTGTGTTAAAACCTGAACTTGGTTTTTTTCCTTTCCAATCTAGTCCATTCAACTACTGGAACCATCTCCATGAAAACAAAAGCAAACGAGAAAATAAACTATCAATTGTTTGAGTCTGTCACTCAGAGCAGTCTCCCATCCTACACTGGTTACAAAGACAGAGAAAAATGTATTTTATGGTGAAGATACTTAATATGAAGAGAATTTCTCATCGCCACATAAAGAATTTGACACCTCATGAGTTAACTCACTGGATCGACTAAGGAGGATTTTTTTAATCAGATACCTACTTCAGTTGCATAGTATACAGATGGACATGTCTAAGAACCCATTCCGTATAGTAACACGCATCTCTTTATAAACATCGTTGCACAAGAACCAGGAATGAATAATGTCTCTAAATAAAAGGCGAGTTCCCATATTGAGGTCATAGAAATATACGTGATACCGGCGCGACGGAGTTGTGAATAAAAACAGGTCTAGACCAATAAGAAGCGGTCGTACTCAATTGTGTTCATTGGCGATTGTAACGAACGACTACCAGCGCAGATGCCACCCAACGCTAACAAGCCCACAACGCACTGCCGGCGAGTGAATATTTGTTTTAAAAGATCTTCCAATAAGCAGGCGGCAAAAACGGAACGTATAACGAAAACTTTGTATCAAATATGATGAGTGAAGATAGTGTTCTCCCAGTCAACAAAAGGTAAAACCTTCTCCAACATTAGCAATTAACACCTAAATGTAAAATTTCGTAGAACCACTTGGCCTATTTCTCGAATGTTCCACTCAAGAGTAGCACATAGGAAAGAGGAACACTTGGAGATTTTCTTCTGAGATGTGATTTATTAGGATGGTCAGTTCTCCCTATGCAGATCGGAATCAACAAAATATTTTTGTTTTTGAAGGAGACAGCAGGGGACTGAAACTTATTCACACGCGCTCGCTGCAACGAACAAGGTTTTTATTTTTATAACTGCCATCCAAACCCGCCTATCCGTGACTCCCGTATTTCATCTGTCAATTCCATGTGATAAGGACAGCATACCATGGAATAAAGCAGCAGAAGTAGGTGGACTAGTGTTGTGTAGGCAGTCTGCTTAGTAGATATGTTTGACCATCTACGTATTCTACAAATAAAACGTAATTTTCGGTTCTCTTTCCTCACAACACGTTCTACGTAACGTTTCCAATTCTAGTTGTTCCTAATTGTAACCCGTTGTTATTAGTTATATCTACAATCTTTAAATTTGTGTTACCAATCATGTAGCCGAAATTTACGGATCTTTTTTAGTACTAAAGTGCAAGGCGACACACATTGTTTAGAATCTATTGCTACATTTCGCACCACGCAAATCCCTTGTCTAAATAATTTTTTCAATGCTTGTTCAGTTTCTGAAGACAAATAGGCCCTAAGCGACTACACTAACTATTCGTGCAGTCAATCTTTCTCCTGCATAAAGTTCGAGAATTTCTGATTGTAATGTCCGTTGAAGTTGATCAAATTTGTCAACAGACCATTTAGCAAACTGCTTCCCTACTTTTACAACGTACTTTGTAAAGGTCTGAGATACCACACAACTCTTCAAACAGTTTCATCTTTTCGGCATTTGATACTAACTTTTCTAATTGCAGCACTATTTTCGGAAATAGCTCATGCGTGCTCTAATTTCTTGCTTTATTCCGTTAGTGCATTTACTTAGATGCTTCATTTGAGTTAACCATACCACCCATTGTTTGCGTAAGTGTGTTTAAAGTTGTAGCATTTTGTTCGTTTTAGGCATCTATTGGGCTTGGACTCCACAATAGTCACCAAAAATTCACTTTCTCCTGACCATTGCAAAACCACCCATTTGACAAAAAATACAATTATAAGTAACACAACAGCGAAATATTATTGCAACCGTCAGTCAATTCTCTCTAGATACATTTTCGTCGATACTGAAAAATCTTATTACTGGTATTTGCAAACTACTTATACTGTTAGGTTGAACTTGCAATTAAGCACCAGTTAAGATAGCAGGCTCATTAACAAGAAGTAAAAATTCACGCGGAAAGTACCTTTATTGGGCACTTACGAAATACAGAACTCCCTGCCTCAGCAGAATATTCTTTTTCATTCATACTCGAAATGTTACAGTAAATTCAAGTATTACATAAATAACTCAACTTGAGATACTTTACGAATCTTAAATAACAAATAATTGCAAAAGGCGGCAATCGAGCTGATGACTCTCACGTCGCCAGCCACTCGCTATAATGGATATACCACGGCGGACGAAGTAAAAGCTGCAGTATCCTTAACGACGAGCACTTGAATATTACAACTGTCGCTACGTGTCCTTGCATCTAAAAATATGAAACAGATGTTGCATGCCCTTGTTCAAGAAACTGGTCTACGTGCGTGGTTTTTGTAGCCTGCGTGTGTTGTCTTTGTCTGGTATGACACATTCGGACCTTCCTGTATTTTTATCGTCGTCTGGGTCTCTCTTGCTCTGTATGCTCATTTTTCAGGGCAGTTTTAAAGGTAACAAAATTTCACAGGTGATAGTGCACGTTCAAGAAAGTTCCTTATCCCGAGTCCAAATTACTTCGAGCAAACTTAAAAACTAAACTTAGACAGTAAACGTGCGTCTCAAGAATCCACATTCGTCCCCAGATTTTAACTCCGTTGTCAATCCAATATACAAAACCAAAATTTCTTTCGCGACAACAGAAAGTGGAAATTAGGTTTTACCATTCCCAGAGTCTTGATTGTTACGGGATGTAAACACGATGGCTCGCATGAACCCGCCGACGCCCAGATGACGTTTAGTGCCTTTCATAGACTGACGAAATGGGTGGCTTTACATTGGGGAGAGCACTACACCTTCTGGAAGGAAGACGCGACATGTAGGTGTTTTATTTAGTCTAAGTTCCTTTATACCTAATTGCACGTGAGACTGCACCTGGGGTGGTATGGGTGGTTGAACTTTAACGTCTCATAGTGGCAGAGGAAAAATACAATAGGGTGACGTCAGTTTGGTTTTCGAAATGCTAACGAAAACTTCTCTCTTTCCGAAACTTTAAGTTAACTCGTGAATAACTAAGATGCGCCTTGCACGAGGAGTGCAACTTGGTAGAGAACGTTACTTTGGGAACGAGAAAGGGTCCTATGTATGAGGGAAACAGCAAAACGCTTAACCGCCGAGAATAGGATCATTGCCGTGATGAAATGTCTGACAAAATCTCCTCGCCACCACTCTATAGAGAGAAGCAAGACACGAGAAGTGCGGGCGGAAAATGGGCAGAAAATGCGCGAAAGCTCACGGCTCGCATCAGTCACGAGGATTTCCTCGCAATCAACCAATCATCTTCCTAGTCAGTCTGCCAAACGAAAACTGAATGAGGCTAACGATTTAAAGACCCTCGCAGCTGCACCACAATTCCTGAATACGGTTATTCCTTTACTACGGTAAATCTGTTTATTGTTTAGAAAGGTGATGCAATTGCTGAATAAAACGTTCTCGGTTTTCCAGCCACGTCAATTTAAATAAAATGCTCGAGCTTTAGATGGTCATCTCCGCCATCGTTGTCAGCAGTTCACTGACGAACTGTCAGTGAACTCTTGACGACGATGGCGGAGATGGCCATCGAAAGCTCGAGCATTTTATTTAAATTGACGCGGCTGGAAAACCGAGAACGTTTTATTCATGTATGCCGTCGCGGAAGACTCAGAGCACACATGGTACTTTGCTTTTGCAGGCTACTACTGATTCTCAATCACAACGCTTGCAGCTTCGCGTCTCCATGGCTATCCTGTTCGTGTCGAGGCCGATCGAAAGCTGAAGTCTTCCCGTGCTGTTGTTTACGCTAGGGTGCTCGGTAGTCTGACCGAGGCAGAAATCCAAACGTAACTGTCTGATCAAGCTGTCGTTCCAGTCCATCTCGCATGAGATAGTTGTGCTTGCATCAAAGATCAAAGCAGGCTATGAAGTTGGCACAGACCGACTGTACATTCGAAACCCGATGCGCTGCTACCAGTGTCATCGTTACAGCCACACTCGAATGTCCTGTCGATACCTGGCGAAATATGTAACCTGTGGTAGGGATGCCCACGAGGGCGATGGTCCGCCTCTTGCCCCCGCCGTATCAACTGCAGTGGCGGCTAAGCCGCCTCCCTCCGCGATTGTCTCGTGTATCTCGATGAGCGGGCTGTCCTGGACATCCGGATGAAGGAAAAAGTGCCTTACCCGGTCGATCGCAAGTTGTTGGCTAGTCGGAAACCCTGCATTCTACCCTCTGGCACTTACAGTACTGTTTTTGCTACAGCTCGCTTCAGGAAGGACATCACCATGCGACCTCAAGTCGGCACTGTGATTGTGACACCGCCCAGGTCGTGATAAAGTCCCCGTCTCCTCCTCCACCTATGCAACAGGCCACCAAACTTTCGCCTCTCGTGGCGAAGTCACCACCTACATAACCGGCGGGGCGGGAAGTACAGAAGGAATACTCCCGTGAAGACTTCCTACGTTTCTCCAGCCAGCAAACATCAGTCTTACCTCTGACAACAGGAAAGGCTCCAATAAGTCAAACAGTCTTCTTTGCAGACTCGATCTTAAAGTGTGTCGCCACGTCATACTCGCTCGGCCGACCTCAGCGCTTGGGGTGCGCCCCCACCAACCGTTTATCTGCCTTGAACTCCGCAGGCCGAGAGGAGGAGAATGAAGGCGCCTCTGTAGACCTTATGCAGCACGATCCTACTGCCTTTGCGCCCTGTAGCAGCGAGTATTCGAAGGCTGGCACTCGGCAGCCGAAGAGGTGACACCCCTTCACTTTTTCCTCGTTAGGACTCTCCACCAATAGAACGTTCGTGGCCTTCGATCCCACAGAGAGAACTCACGGCTGCTCCTAGAATCGCAGTGTCTGCTTGTTCTCTTCCTCCTTCCCCCCGTCCTCATTAATTGTCAACCCATCTCCCCGACTACCTCGCTTCAAGCTGTTGCGGTTCGCATTTCCCTTCTTGACCTTTTCCCTTTGTACCTTAGCCCCCCCCCCCCCCCTTCATTCAGTGTCACCAGGGAAAACTTCCCCCAGCTTATTGAGTAACTGTCTCACTCCTTTCTGCTGTCAATGTACATTATCCCCTTTGGGGTTATCCCAGAAGCTGTCAGACAGGTGCTCCTATTGACTGACCCTCTGTCACCTTAAACCCCATCAAGGGAGGAGACATGTTCCTTTCAGACTCCTCACACCTATTCCCATTTGGATCTGTCCTCCTGCACCTACTTACCAGCTTGAGCATCGTCTCGACTTGCCTGTTCTCTTTGACACATACTCGTGTGACCATTTCCCGTGTCTGATGACCGCTCAGCTGAGCACCCCACAAACCCATCATTATTTACCGTATGCTATTCCTTCGCTGAGTACTACCCCACCTAAGTGCACACCCAAATTGCATCTTACTAAGGTACAATGGGGGCTTTACTCCTCCCTGGATATCTGAACATAATTTCTCCAGTTGTGATGAGCAAGTAGGACATCTTAAAAAGTCATCCTTACCGCCACAGAACGTCCGTTCCTCACACTTCCTCTTTACCACGGCGTGTCCGTTGGTGGTCTGAGGCGTGCCGCGACGCAACGAAGTTAACTTTTCGAGTAACGGATTAACAACCAGCTCTTTGACTAACGTTGCCGATGACCTAGCTCTTTTTTGTACATATCCAGATTGAAGCGACGGATGAAAATCTGTACGATGACCAGGATTCTAACTCAAGTATCCTTCTCACTAGTCAGATGCAGATGTTTGGAACTTGGAAAGGTCACCGGAACCAAATAGTTTGACTTGTCCTTTTAGGCTGGACATCATGCATGAAATCGCTGGAAAAAGCCGGTCTCAGAGTATCACATTAAAGGACAGAACACATGGAACAAACTCACTGAGGAGATAAATACATGGAGGCAAAATATGGAATGATTAGGACAGATAAATCCAAATACTTAAGAGAATGAATCCAGTTCAATAGTCTGCATAAATAGACACTCAGAGGAAGAGATAGAAAATTAGACGTTGCTTACAAACTAACACACAACAGATACAACAAACAAGCGATATCCTAGGAGAACAAAATCGGGCACTATATTTCAGTTATGAAACCAGGAGATCTCTGTGCTTCAGAGTAGCTTATTCTAAATAAAAAGGGACAGTTGGAATAACTTTGAAAGAAGGAAAGAAAGATTCTCAGGAAAAGTCTGGGACCTCAGAAGACTATCGGTGGAACTTCGAAGAATAGGAAAATGAAGAGATTTAAGTACACAGAAAAATTAACGGATGCAATGAGGAAACATTTGAAATTTTATGTGCACGTAGCAAGAATGGACGAACAGCGACTAAGCAAAAAGATCTTCATTTATATCACATCATTAAAGTCCACCTCTAAATGATCAGAAGGGGTCGGAAGAAACGCACAAGAAATTGGCATTATACTCGAGACGATCGGAAACGGCGAGGAAGAAAAATCAGCAGTATTAAACATTTCAAGAGACACCACTACCGACGAGGGAGGGAGGGAGGGAGGGAGGGGAGTGAAAGAAAGACCAAAAAGCCATACTTGACCAAATACCGAAGTAGAAAAAAGACCTTTTCACCCTGTTGTCGCCCTGCTCCCATCACTCAACAACCCTTTAAGATTTGTCATTTTTACATTTTTAATTATTGTTTTATGGATTAATAAAGACCGTTATAAAATGTTCATTTTAAACTACCCGTTTGAATCTAATGTAGCAGAAGTATTCCCCGCCTTTCCATGGAATGCCATATTTTTGTTCTTACCGGTGTATAGCAGCATTTTGAGCTACTTTCTTTCTTACTTCTTTTAACATGGAACTCTAAAAATATATGTACTGCCAAAAAAACGTAGACAACAGTGTTACTGTGTGAAACATCAAAATCAACGTTTTTGTTTCATTATAGAGATATGTTGTAAACAAATTTTCGATGCAGTTATGTTACTTAAGTTTTACTCTTAAACTTTCCTAGCGAAACGTTGATTGCGATCATCGTCACACATTTGAAAGTCAATATCTGCTTATTATAGGGAAACATACCTGCAACGAACTTACCATATGTTTCGATAAAAGCATGCAAGGCATCTAATGATGAACTCGTAAAAACAAATCCAGCAACGATCCTTTTATTTTTTAAATAAATTGAACTTAAACCAAATTGTGACTGCTCGCTTGTGTATGTTATAAATAGAGTCAGTCAGTCAGTCAGTCCTGTTTTCAATTTCTGTTGCGTTTATTTTGTATGAGATTTGTCAGTCTCGCGATTTTCTTAATACAAGGCTATTCATAAGTACCTCCAGGTTTTCAGAAGACACAAAATACAAACATAAGTGGAAATAGCTTTTAACTCATATTATTGGCTCGCAATACAAGCACCGTTTGTGGCGTAACAAACGTCGATATTTACGTGCGATTCATTGAGTTCTTCTGGGATCTTTTTCTGGGCGGGGGAAAAAATCCACAATCAACGAGAATGACTAAATCGTTTATTCATTGCACAAGCAATTCGTATCTTTTCCCCTATTTGCAGAGAGGTTCGCGTCTCATAACTTCGTTGGTAGTGGATTTCCTATTTATCACCACTAGCAAGAGATAAGGTATATCATAGCTGTCGCTCTACTGAGTACAATGAAAGGTTACATTTATAACAGAAACAGCAGTGAGAACATGATATTGCACATAAGGACCATGTTGATTGTATTACAGTAGCGACAGCGCGCGCGGCAGAGTGTAGTGTGGTACAGTGAAACCACTCGTGAGACGGACTCAACTCACAGACAAACTTCTTATATACAGGAACGGCGGGCTGAGAGCGATTGCGTGACTGACAGCTTCAACGAGACGCTGGTGACTTTTTACGCTGACAAAAACAAATGCAGCACCAAAACATAATTAATGCAGAGTAATGAAATAACGGGAATACATATGTCTACGCAGCAAATTTAAGTGCTTAACACTGCAAAGTCAAAGGATAACGTAAGGGCGAGGTAAGCCACTGCGAATGTTAAATGCTGGTATATCAATAATTGGCGTAATCGCCAGACTGTCGAATGCAACCACGAATCGTATTGTAGAGGTGGCGGATGTCAGTTTATGGGGTGGTATTCCATGCCTGTTGCACTTGATCGGCCAATACAGGGACGGTTAGTGTTGCTTGCGAATGGCGCTGAAGTTGGTGTCCCATCGTGTGCTCGGAGATATGGTGCTCGATCGGTCCAAGGCAACATGTCGACACTCTGTAAAGCATGATGGTTGCACAGCTGTATGGGGAATCTTGATCACGAATGCCATAACGACAGGTTAAATCACCATATCGACTAGCAGTTTTGCAGTCAGGGTGCGTAGGATAATCATGAAAATGCTCCTGCTGCGATACAAAATTGCACCTTAGACCATAACTTCAGGTGTGGGTCCTTTGTGTCTAGCACGTAGAGAGGCTGGTCGCAGGGCCTCAACTGGCCTCTTAGAAATAAACAGAAGGCCATTACCGACACAGAGGCAGAACTGGTTTTTATCAGAAAACACAACTTACCTCCATTCTGCCCTCCAGTGAGTTCTCACTTGACGCCACTGAAGTCGCAAATGGTGGTGATTTGGGATCGCTGGAATGCACACTACAGGCCGTCTGGCTCGGAGCTGTCTTTATTTGTATTTACTTACACGTAAAGTTCCGTAGGACCAAATTGGGGAGCAAATCTCCAAGGTCATGGAACGTGTTGGTACATGAAATTACAACATAAAAGTAATAGGAGATAAAAATAAAATGTTTAAGAACCCGAAAAAAGTCAAGCCATAAGTTCAAGTAAATGCAATCAACAACACGAGAATGAGCTTAATTTTCAAGGAACTCCTCGGCAGAATAGAAGTGACCCATAAGGAAACTGTCCTTGAAGTAACCGATTTGTAACAGTTCGTTGTGTCACTGTGGTGCCAATTGCTGCTCAGACTGCTGCTGCAGATGCAGCACGAGGCGCCAGAGCCTCTCAGCAGTGCCACGTCACCATCCGGAGCCCGGTCTTCTTCCAATACACTAAAAATTCTGACCGGTGGGGTATGAACGCGGTGGTGGGGATCGGGAGTGTTTAAAGGTCAAAGTTTTAGGTTTTTATCGACTCAAAAAAAAACCTCTGCTCCTTGCGAATATATTTCCCAGTACAAAATTAAACCACATTAAATTTTCTATGGGAAATGTCATATGTATTTTTCTCTAGGACTACTAGTGTCGGCGTTACAGGGTATGTAAAAGTCGCAGGCTATAAAAATAGTCTTGAGATTGGATTCCATCAAAATTTGAACTTTTTTTTTATAATTGCATGTCGATTTGTCACAGAATAATCGCCTGTAGTGGAAGACTAAATCTAGTGGACTCGTGTAATGATGCACAAAATGTAGCTTCAAACATAGATGTGAAGAACAACCCAACTAACACACAAGATTCAGAATCTACCTGCTAGTTGGGATTTTCTTATCTATGAACACGTATGTTTCAAGATATACACATCTGGAAAAGTTTTACCTCACCTCGATTCCGAGTGTTCCGGAACGTGTACTGAAATATTGAATAGAGATCAACATAAAAATCATTTCTGCCCTTTTTATTGCTCATGAAAACCACGTAGTGTATGTTGTTTCACCATACAGAGAGACCTTCAGAGGTGGTGGTGGTCCAGATTGCTATACACACTGGCACCTCTAATACCAGTATCACGTCCTCTTGCATTGATGCATGCCTGTATTCTTCGTGACATACTATCCACAAGTTTATCAAGGCACTGTTGGTCCAGATTGTCCCACTCCTCAATGGTGATTCGGCGTAGATCCCTCAAAGTCGTTGATGGGACACGTTGTCCATAAACAGCCTTTTTCAGTCTATCCCAGGCATGTTCGATAGGGTTCGTGTCTGCAGAGCATGCTGACCACTGTAGTCGAACGATGTCGTTGTCCTGAAGGAAGTCATTCACAAGATATACACGATATTGGCACGAATTGTCCTCCATGAAGACGAATGCCTCGTCTATATGCTGCCGATAGGGTTGCACTATCGGTCGGAGTATGTCATTCACGTATCGTTTAGCCGTTACGGAGCCTTCCATGACCACCAGCGGCGTACGTCGGCCCCATATAATGCCCCCCTCTCCCCACCTAAAAAAAAGCAAAAGAAAGAAAAAAAAAAGAGCAGGGAACCTTCTCCTTGCTACATTCGCTGGACAGTGTGTTTAAGGCATTGAGCCTGACCGGGTTGCCTCCAAATACGTCTCCGACGATTGTCTTGTTGAAGGCATAGGCGACACTCATCGGTGAAGAGAACGCGATGCCAATCCTGAGCGGTCCATTCGGCGTGTTGTTGGGCTCATCTGAACCGCGCTGCATGGT
The DNA here is from genome assembly GCF_023897955.1 of Schistocerca gregaria. Classification (NCBI taxonomy): domain Eukaryota; kingdom Metazoa; phylum Arthropoda; class Insecta; order Orthoptera; family Acrididae; genus Schistocerca; species Schistocerca gregaria. Next base: position 51,157,663 of record NC_064924.1, read on the forward strand.
GTCATAGTTGCTAAGTTGGATCTCGCCATGGACGTTGGGAGTGAAGTTGCGCATCATGCAGCCTATTTTTGCGCACAGTTTGAGCCGTAACACGACGTCCTGTGGCTGCACGAAAAGCATTATTCAATTTGGTGGCGTTGCTGTTAGGGTTCCTCCGAGCCATAATCCTTAGGCAGTGGTCATCCACTGCAGTAGCAGCCCTTGGGCGGCCTGAGCGAAGCATGTCATCGACCGTTCTTGCCTCTCTGTATCTCCTCCATGTCCGAACAACATCGCTTTGGTTTACTCCGAGACGCCTGGACACTTCCCTTGTTGAGAGCCCTTTCTGGCACAAAGTAACAATGCGGACGCTATCGGACCGTGGTATTGACATGGTTGAACTACAAACAACAAGCCGTGTACATACTTCCTGGTGGAATGACTAATTCGCGCTGCTCATTCATGGTTGTTTACAACTTCGGGCGGGTTTATTGACATCTCTGAACAGTCCAAGGGACTGTGTCTGTGATACAAAATATCCACAGCCAACGTCTATCTTCAGAGATTCTGGGAAGCGGGGTGATGAAAAACTCTTTTTTGATGTGTGTATTTTGTGCACGATTATACGAGTCCACTGGTCTTAGTCTTGCACTGAAGATTATTACTCTTATTGATATCAATATGGAGAACCAATGCCGAAGATTGCTTTGTTTGCAACTAAAACAGTGTCTTGATGGCGCAAAATTAATGCCGGTTGTTAAATAGCGTGGGCTGAGTACAAATATTAGATGTCTAAACCACATTTAAGTGCAGTAAAAACGGTTGAAGGGATGATTGTGTTCTGAAGGTGTAACAGAGTGAAAATGCGCGGTTGGAGGTTACAAGCGTGGAGGAGGGTGGCCCACCGTCTTGTGATTGTGCACTTTATAACACTACCTTCTGCTACTGTCATACTATAACCTCAAAGCTGGAGGCAGTTCGTATAAATAAAATTATTTTTATTAAAGGAATTGCAGTATAAAGAAGCAGAGCAGTGTTACCCTCTGAAATTAATTTAGTTGTATTGACCATGATATACCTAACGGAAGTGGCTTATCGGAAGTGAAAGTTAGAATTACGTAAGTATTTAAACAATAACAAACAGTAATTTACCTGTCCACAGTGGTCAAATGATAATAACAACGGTCGCCAGCCTAATTAGGCATTTGAATGAGTAACATTCTTGTTCAAGAAACTGAAAATAAGTAACTTCGATGGGCAAAAACAGCCTATAGTTTTTCACAAGAGAGTGCAATGAACTGTGGAACCTGCATATGTTCTTGTTAAGGTTGGAGCTGACAGAGCAGAGCAAACTATTTGCATAACTATAACAGGTAACGAAACACACTATTACCTTGAGGACTTGGTCTCAATAACGTTACTATTAATATTCACTGCAGAATCGTAAATTCGACATAGGTTCAGTATTACTTTTGAAACATATTCCTATCTGACACGAAATATGGATATGGTTCACAGCAAAATTGGTCATTATGCATAGATTAAGTCTCTCATTACTAAACACCTTTCTACTTAGAATGAAAATTAAATGGAGTTCACTGACACTGTCTTTTAAATAAAGAAGGTACTGTTTTCATAGATAGTGTTCTTTCTATTAACCATCATCTAGCATGAGCACAATGGACAAACTGTGGATCCTGTTACACCATTAATACGCACATTTAATACACAAGAGGAACCCAATACTGTACTTGAATAGCAAGAGTAATTGAAACTTTCTACAATTAAGTAACTTTATGCATTTGAACTTCTTTCAATGGATGGGGGCCCTTAATCTTGACCACTATAGCAGAGCAAACTAAACACACTTTCAATACACTAGAGAAATAAGCCCTTAATAAGCATGAACATGTAACTTTCAACAGTAATAGTTCTCAACTTTCACTGCTGTGAAACACAACTTGACGTGGTTATAAGACAATAGCTCACCTGTGGGTGATTTTCAACAGGCTGCACTGTGATCATTTAATTTGCAAAATTCTATAAGCCACAGTTTTGAGAACATTCACTTTTGAAGTTGGCAACAAAATATTAATAAGCAGTTTTAATAGAAAAATTATTTTCAGCAAGCATCATTTACTATATTACTCAGTTCTGCTACATTAACTTTAACTTAGTTTCTTCTTATTATCTTCAAGTGGCATAATTGAATTAATTGCTGGGCTTTCCCATTTTCACAAGATGGACACTCAGTAATCATTTTTGACATGGGAAAGACTCTAAGTGGTTGTATGGCTGGGGAAAAAATCAATGTAGGTATAAGAGTTGGAGTATAAGTTACCTTATATTTGAACACACTATAATATCCAATGAGCTGATCCTTCACTGGACATTACTATAATTCTTCCATTCCGTTGCAGTGATTGCGCAGTGTGGTGAAGAGTACATCTTGGCAGGTGGATTTACAGTTGGTAATGATAAAGCTCTGTTATTTCTTGGTGGCGATGATAGATACTATTTCCAAAACAGAGCTAGCTTACAAATCCATGCATCCGAGGCTTTGGCACATTGGGAAACGGTACGAAAAGCACAATACACGACTTTTACATAAGCTGTTGGCAGTTTGGTAGCTCGTCCCCGCCTGACTCTTAATCCACCTCTCTATCCATTCCAACCACAATTTGCGCGCGCTGCATGCTTCAGTTCCCGAGGGGAACCACAACGCCTTTTACATACATAATAACTAAGAACCCTAAGTGAAGGTCAGCAATTTATACAACAACAAAAAACATGTTAAATAAAACACACGCCGCGCGGGATTAGCCGAGCGGTCTTGGGCGCTGCAGTCATGGACTGTGCGGCTGGTCCCGGCGGAGGTTCGAGTCCTCCCTCGGGCATGGGTATCTGTGTTTGTCCTTAGGATAACTTAGGTTACGTAGTGCGTGCGCTTAGGGACTGATGACCTTAGCAGTTAAGTCCCATAAGATTTCACACACATTTAAATAAAACACATATTGACATTTATACAAAATTATTTAAATAAAATTATTCAATATTAAAGATAACCAAAGAGATTATATGAGAGAGACAAAACATATCATTGGCTCATATTGTACATATTACAGAGGTTACACTTACTACAATTTAAAAGACATGAAAGTTTTTTCAAAGGAAAAAGTGAACACTCTTGTGCTGTCAGTACATTCAAACAATATTTACAAAGACAGAAGGAAGAACAGACAAAAAGCAAAATTTATGCCAGTAGAGCTATGGAACTCTGGTGTTACAATTTTCATCCTTTTACTAAACGAAGAGCGAGTCCCATACTCCGTGCAGCAGTACATTACAGAAAGAAACTACAGAGTTTCATAAAGCTACACTGACCCTGCCGCATTTCACCTTATACATCACTGACGACAAAGTGTGCAGACATGCCTTGGCCGGCCGGCCGGTGTGACCGAGCGGTTCTAGGCGCTTCAGTCTGGAACCGCGTGAATCCTGCCTCGGGCATGTATGAGTGTCATGTCCTTAGGTTAGTTAGGTTTAAGTAGTTCTAAGTTTTAGGCGACTCATGACTTCAGATGTTAAGTCCAATAGAGCTCAGAGCCACTTTGGTAGCGATGTAGTGGGGATTTTGCCGTACGACCATTTCAGGAGTGTACCGTGAGTATCAGGAATCCGGTAAAACATCAAATATCCAACATCTCTGCGACCGGAAAAGGTCCTTCAAGAATGAGACCAACGACGACTGAAGAGAGTCTTTCACCATGACGCAAGTGCAACCCTTCCGCAAATTGCCGCAGATTTCAATGCTGGCTATCAACGTCAGTGCATGAAGCATTTAATGGAACGTCATCGATATGGGCTTTTGGAGCGGAAGGTCCACTCGTGTACATTTGATGACTGCACGACACAAAGCCTTACGCCTTGCCTGGGCCCGTAAACACCGACATCGGGCTGTTGATGACATGTTGCCTGGTCGGACGGGTCTCGTTTCAAATTGTATCGAGTGTATGGACGTGTACAGGTATGGAGATAACCTCAGGAATCCATGGCCCCTGCATGTCAGCAGGGGATTGTTCAAGCTGGTGGAGGCTCTGTAATGGTGTGGGGCGTGTGCAGTTCGAGTGATATGTGACCCCTGATACATCTAAATACGACTCTGACAGGTGACATGACTTAAGCATTCTGTTTGATCACCTGCATCCACTCATGTCCATTGTGCATTCCGACGGACTTGGGCAATTCCAGCGAGAAACGCGACACCCCACACGTCCAGAACTGCTACAGAGTGGCTCTTCAGAAGAGATCTCCACGCCCTCGGACATTACGGATTTATGGACAGCCCTACAGTATTCATAGTGTCAATTCCCTCCAAGCACTACTTCAGACATTAGTCGAGTCCATGCCATGTCGAGTTGCGTCACTTCTGCGTGCTCGCGGGGGCCCTACACGATATTAAGCAGCTGAACCAGTTTCTTTGGCTCTTCAGTGTAATACAACTATGAATTACGCTAATGTAAGAAATGTATATTGACTGAAGCATCGTAAATCTGTGGACTCTTTTTCTATTAGGTTAGACGGGCTACTGACCGTTACTCACCCTGTGTGGCTGCTGTAGTGCTGTTTCGGAAAAGGCAACTCCCTCCACCACGAATGCTGCTAGTTTTTCAGTTTACGGATAGACTATACCTCCCCATCATTTCCTGTTCAGTTCTGTCTTGTGAACAGACAAAATAACTTCACTGATGTATTGAGAGAGCAGAGTTATTTTCATTTTATTAAATGAGCTATTAACACAGAGCTCAACAGTTGGAGCTGTCAGCTGTCTACCACGCTGAAGTTTCCTTACCAAGTGTAAAATGCTCTCAATATGTATCCGATAGTGTCGATTTCACTGTTTCCACAATCAATGACTGCAATGAAACTTCCTAGCAGATTAAAACTGTGTGCCGGACCGAGACTCGAGCTTTCTAACAGGAGTAGGTCAACTACGTATTATACAACTCTAGATGTTTCAACACAAGTCAACCAGTGCCTTACAGCATATTAATGTTCTACATTTAAACATGATCAGTCCCATTGCATTGGAAATTTTTTGAGCGACTTTTCAAGATACATCCTGGACGTGGAAAAGTCGCTCGACTCGGTGCAGCACACTCTAGAGGTTCCAGCAATTCCTGATTTGAACCGATTTATACAGTCTACCAGTCACACAATTAATGATGAGAGAAGTGTAGCAACTTTCTGGTCATTCATTAATTCACCAGCGAGTGACTACAACGTGGTTACATGGCTTTACTATATGTCGGAAATGACAGACAGCAGCAAGATGCCACATTTACTAATCCAATCCCTTCCTAACCAATGCTAGACAGGTCACTGATAACGTCATACTTACTAATTGAGTACTTCACAGACATCGCTTAGAAGTGTATATTACATAAAAACGCACATAGGAACTGCAAATAAGTACTCGTTTAATAAAGTGAAAATAACCTCGCTATATAATCACGAGCTCAGCGAAGTTACTTTGTCTGCTTACGTAAGAGAACTAGACAGGAAATGGCGGGGAGATTGTCTGTCTGTAAATTGGAAAACGAGCAGCGGTTGGGGTGGAGGAAGTCGCCTTTCCCGTAACAACACTACAACTGCCGTACAAGATGTCCAAGATCTATTTCCCATCAGGCAATGTAGAACAGTGTGCAGAGATTTACTTAGAATTAGTCGATACGCTTTACTTACGTTTGTGTTATTAGCAACTCATGCATATATTCAGCAACATATTAACACACGTCATGGAAAATGAAGTGTCTCCTCGGGAGTGTGAAAGTACGGGGCCATGAGCAGTGAAGAGGCGAGCTGGTGAAGGGTCAGTATAACTTTGTGAAACACACTGTAGTTGCTTTTTACGACGTGGTGCGGTAGAGAGAATGGGAAATCCCCTGCCCCCATCTTCACTGTGCCGACCTATGGACCTGTGAAGGAGGGAAGTGCATGACCACAGTCTGGTGACACTCCTAAGGAAAAATGAATAGGACATTTCTAGTAGGAAATATAATGTAGTTTAATTTGGTACTGGGAAACATTTCAGGTATAAGCCAAGGTTTTAGAGATCTTCAAGAAAAACCTAAAAAAAGTAACCTTTACGCGTCCAACTCCCAACCACCCCCACCCCCACCCCCCACCCCCCCACCCATTTCCCGCACCTCCCTCGCCACCCGCACTACCCTCTGATCAAGTTTTTGTGTGTCCATTCCTGACTGGAGGTTTGAGGGACTTCGGCCAGTCACTTACGCAATAAAATGGGACACCTGCAACCGCTCTAACGATGTTATTTATTGTATGGTTACCAGTTTCGGTGCTTCAGTGCACCACTATCTTCAGGCCTTAACTGACGCTGAGAGGGTCATCTCCAATCGTGAAGACGACTCCACTGTGGCCAACACGTATTGCATCTCACTCCCCACATCCACCACTGCTGGCGGCTCACCTCCAACTGCGCAACGCTACGCGCTGATAACAGCGAACTGCCCAACGCTACAATGGCGAGTATTACAACAATGCCAACCGTCCACAGACTGCACACAGCACAGCCAGTGATTTTCATACAGAGCGCTACGTGTCGTTACCAATATAAAAACCTAAACAGCCTACTTACAGTATGAACTGGTATTCACAGACTACCCGTCACAAAGATGTGCCTCCAACCCTCATCCACCAACTGACTGGAGAAACATTCAAAATAGAAAGTTCTATTTTCAATGTTTCTCCAGTTAGCTGGTATCTGATGGCTGGGAACACAACATCGTTGTTACGAGTAGTCTGCGAAAACCGGTTCGCACATGTTGGCCACTGAGGAATCGAATACGTCTGGAGTTAATCGCCTCAGCGTCAGTCAAGGCCTGAAGATAGCGGTGCACTGAAGCACCGAAACTGGTAACCGTGCAGTAAATAACACCGTAAGGACAGCTGGGTCTTCGTTGACTGGGCGTTAAGGTAGGGAACAGTTTAATGAGGTGACCAGCTGTTCTGGTCACTTAATGATTTCGCTTAGTTGACCAATTAAAGTATAAAAACCCAACGGTAAGCCATTTTAATTCCTTTTCTCACATGAACGAATTCTTTATACGCCACTCATTCCTATCTCCAGTTGCGAGCCGCAGGCCGAGGGATTACCGACGCGACGCATGTATCGGCTGGCTACAGGACACGACATGCTACGGTCGTCAGCGATAATCGAAAGCGGCCTCCTGCACACACTGGAGAGAGTGATAGGGAACTCTCGCGCAAAGCACCAACCATCAAGAAGTTTCCCAACGTACGGTAGATAGTGGACGGAGCAAGTGGCCACAGAGCCACATTGGTCACGGGATAAAACCCACACAGGAGAACATGGACGCTAGCACGTTAAGCAACAGCTTCACAGGATACTTTGTTTGCTGCTCTCCCTAGCTTTCCAAATGCCTCAACCATTCCTTTTATGTCTATCAACTCGGTAAGGTTAGCCTGTTTTCCTCAAACTTGAGTGGGAATGGCGCATTGAGAGCAATGCACTTGAGAATGTCTTCCATAGACAGATTAGCAGCAGCCAACAGATAAGCAATTGTTGTCAGTAAGGTGTCAATGGATTATTAATGTTTGACATCATAGTTTGTTTAAAAAATAGCATTAGCGATACACGTACCAGTGCTATTTACAAATTTACAAGTTCTGCTCATTTCCTCTAAAGACACACATATATAAAAAAAACCACTTACCACACTGTGGTGTAACAGTAAGTGACGTCGATATCCAGTATTCCCTATCACAGTATGTTTTAATAGACAGACCTATATCCCGAATGTAACAACTTTCACTCTGCATTGTTTAACAGCAAATACGCACTCGCTAAGTAACAAGTCGACATTAGTGGTGCACGATGTCACTCTGAGACTCGTAAATAACTACAGGAAAATCCGAGTAAGTACATTGTAAGAAATTAGTACCACTGCTATTTTAAAGAAAGTCATAGCACGTTAAAACAATTACATCACTATAAAACTAACCATGGCAGACTTGTAAATAACTATTGAAAATCCGAAGTAAACACATGTCTCCGCAGTTCGCATAAATCTCACATCATCATGATGCGATGACCCACAGCGAAGTCCAAGAGCGATGGTTCTCTCTCTTTCTGGAGAGCTGCTCTTATCTAACTGAAAAGTCGAACATCTCTGTACCTGACGTACATTATGTGATCAAAAGTACCCGGACACACCCAGAGAAATACGTTTTTCGTATTAGGTGCATTGTGCTGTTACCTACTCGCAGGTACTCCATATCAGCGACCTCAGTTGTCATTATACGTCGTGAGAGAGCAGAATGGGGCGCTCAGCTGAACTCACGGACCTCGAACGTGGTCAGGTGATTTGGTGTCACTTGTGTCATACGTATGTACGCGAATTTTCCACAGTCCTAGGTCCACTGTTTCCGATGTAATAATGAAATGGAAACGTGAAGGGACACGTACATCACAAAAGCATACAGGACGACCTCGTCTGTCGACTGACAGAGTCCACCGACAGTTGAAGAGGGTCGTAATGTGTAATAGGCAGACATCTATCCACACCATTACACAGGAATTCCAAGCTGTATCAGGATCCATTGCAAGTACTATGACAGTTAGGCGGGAGGTGAGAAAACTTGCATTACATGGTCGAGCATCTACTCATAAGCCACAAATGACGCTGGTAAAAGCCGAACGACGCTTGGTGTTGGAGCGTAAACATTGGATGATTGAACAGTGGCAAAACGTTGCGTCGAGTAAGAAACCACGGTACACAATGTGGCGATCTGATAGCATGTCCAAAAGTAGAAGTCGGAGGCCATGGTGTTATGGTGTGGTCGTGTTTTTCATGGAGGGGCCTTGCACCCCTTGTTGTTTTGCGTGGCACTATCACAGCACAGCCCTACATTGATGTTTTAAGCACCTTGTTGAAGAGCAATTTGGGTATGGAGATTGCAACTTCCAACTCGATCGAGAACCTGTTCATAATGCACGGCCTGTGGTGCAGTGATTACACGACAATAATATCTACATCTACATTTACATCTACATTTATACTCCGCAAGCCAACCAATGGTGTGTGGCGGAGGGCACTTTACGTGCCACTGTCATTACCTCCCTTTTCTGTTCCAGTCGCGTATGGTTCGCGGGAAGAACGACTGTCTGAAAGCCTCCGTGCGCGCTCGAATCTCTCTAATTTTACATTCGTGATCTCCTCGGGAGGTATAAGTAGGGGGAAGCAATATATTCGATACCTCATCCAGAAACGCCCCCTCTCGAATCCTGGCGAGCAAGCTACACCGCGATGCAGAGCGCCTCTCTTGCAGAGTCTGCCACTTGAGTTTACTAAACATCTCCGTAACGCTATCACGGTTATCAAATAACCCTGTGACGAAACGCGCCGCTCTTCTTTGGATCTTCTCTTCTCCTCCGTCAACCCGATCTGGTACGGATCCCACACTGATGAGCAATACTCAAGTATAGGTCGAACGAGTGTTTTGTACGCCACCTCCTTTGTTGATGGACTACTTTTTGTAAGGAGTCTCCCAATGAATCTCAACCTGGTACCCGCCTTACCAACAATTAATTTTATATGATCATTCCACTTCAAATCGTTCCGCACGCATACTCCCAGATATTTTACAGAAGTAACTGCTACCAGTGTTTGTTCCGCTATCATATAATCATACAATAAAGAACCCTTCTTTCTATGTATTCGCAATACATTACATTTATCTATGTTAAGGGTCAGTTGCCACTCCCTGCACCAAGTGCCTATCCGCTGCAGATCGTCCTGCATTTCGCTACAATTTTCTAATGCTGCAACTTAGCTGAATACTACAGCATCATCCACGAAAAGCCGCATGGAACTTCCGACATTATCTACTAGGTCATTTATATATATTGCGAAAAGCAATGGTCCCATAAAACTCCCCTGTGGCACGCCAGACGTTACATTAACGTCTGTAGACGTCTCTTCGTTGATAACAACATGCTGTGTTCTGTTTGCTAAAAACTCTTCAATCGAGCCACACAGCTGGTCTTATATTCCGTAGGCTCTTACTCTGTTTATCAGGCGACAGTGCGGAACTGTATCGAACGCCTTCCGGAAATCAAGAAAAATAGCATCTAACTGGGAGCCTGTATCTAATATTTTCTGGGTCTCATGAACAAATAATGCGAGTTGTGTCTCACACGATCGCTGTTTCCGGAATCCATGTTGATTCCTACAGAGTAGATTCTGGGTTTCCAAAAACGACATGATACTCGAGCAAAAAACATGTTCTAAAGTTCTACAACAGATCGACGTCAGAGATATAGGTCTATAGTTTTGCGCATCTGCTCGACGCCCCTTCTTGATGACTGGGACTACCTGTGGTCTTTTACAATATCCCTGCGATTGATTGGCTTGCGCAGAGTCCTGACCTGAATCCTATAGAACGCGTTTGGGATGTTTTGGAACCCCGTCTTTGTGCCAGGTCTCACCGACCGACATCGATTCCTCAGTGCAGCACTCTGTGAAGAATGTGTTATGGGTTGCCATTCCCCAAGAAACAGTCCAGCACCCGATTGAAAGTATGCCTGCGAGAGTTGAAGCTATCATTAGGGCTATGTGTGGGCCAACACCATATTGATTTCCAGCATTACCGATGGAGGGCGCTACGAACTTGTAAGTCATTTTCAACCAGGAGTACGAATACTTTATATCACATAGTGTGTATACACCGCTACTCCTATAAATGTAAGCGACAAGATTAAACTTGTGGGCACCACACGCACATTGGTTGCCAGTAACTGTTGCAAAAATGTCTTACACGTGCCTGATAAGCATGGAATCCCCACCACCCTGCACGGAACTGCACATGCACAACATGTCTTTGTAGCTGGCTGGAGAGGAAATGAGACCCTGTGACGCAGCCCACGGAGTACCACCCACGTACAAGAACACACGTGGTCCGGGCTCTGATCTTTAAACGATAAGAGTAGACAGGGAATGCGAAGCACACGCAAACGCCGCCAGCTCCTGTGGCCGCTGGAAGCATGAGCACGAGAGGGCGGGCAGTGTGCCGCCAGTCGAAGCTTTCTGTACCAGAGCTCAGTGTAAGCTGAACACAACGGAATAGTCATTAAATCATGCAAGTTTTCTGGCCTAGGAGGTTGGAAACGTTTCGACGTTCATATAAATTATTTCCTCGACGTTTATTTCGTCACCACTCATTGATGAAAACCTTACTGATATAAAATTTGTGTAATTATGTTACTTTGTGGTTTGTAAGGTTGCTGGTCTTCGACTACTAACCGAAACGTCCTGGGTTCAGAATTTGAACCCAGCCACTGCTTAAATTTTGGATAAAAATCATCAGCAATGTCAGACAATAAATTCTGGCATAACTCACTATCGTTGTGCTAACGACCTTGTCAAGTCGGGCAGAGGAGCGGACAGAGGTTCGAGGTATTCTCTTGCCTTTGGCTGGGAGCTGCTTTTAAGAGGCGGACAATCAGCAATGATCAGCGCCATGAGGATGCAGAAGGCAATGGAAACTACTGCATTAAAAAAACTTAACGTTTATCTACGGGACATTTGGCCTGTGGGCCGGCCGCGGTGGCCGTGCGGTTCTGGCGCTGCAGTCCGGAACCGCGGGACTGCTACGGTCGCCGGTTCGAACCCTGCCTCGGGCATGGGTGTGTGTGATGTCCTTAGGTTAGTTAGGTTTAAGTCGTTCTAAGTTCTAGGCGACTTGTGACCTAAGATGTTGAGTCCCATAGTGCTCAGAGCCATTTGGCCTGTGACCGAAAGAGTGCCGTGATGATCTCTCCACTGTTAAAAGATTCCGGGGTCGTCCTGCCTTCAGATATCTGGGACGGGACTTCCAAGAGGGAGGATGACCACGAGCTAAAGGTGGAATAACCAACGACGGAATAACACTCTATGAGTCTGAAGTTAGTTGTAAACCTACAAAATCTAAAAAGGAAAATAGGTAAGCTCAATCTAGAAATGGAAACAAGGAAAGGATTTCTGGTCATATGAGTGTAAGGCAATATCAAAACCAACATAAAATAGTGTAACCAGAGTAGGGTTCGTTATGAATAGGAAGATAGGGCAAAGAGTGAACTACTGTGAACAGTTCAGTGATAGGCTTGTTCCCATAGGTTTCCACAGGAAACCAACGCCGACAACGGTAGTTCAGGTGTACATGCCGACATCGCAAGAAGCACATGAAGGGATAGAGAAAGTATATGAGATGAAAATCTAACAGTCGGCGGATTTGAATATGGTGGTAGGGAAGAGACAGAAGAGAGAGTTATGGGAGAATTGGGCTTGGCAGTAGGAATGAAAGAGGGCAAAGAATGAGTACAATAAATCTCAGATAGTAATACCGAATATTTTGTTCAAGAGGAGGAGGTATGCTTGGAAAAGACCTGGAGACGTGGAAATATTCTTACTGGATTACATAGTGGTAAGTCAGAAATTCCAAAATCAATGTTGCATTGCAAGTTGTACCAAGCGGCAGATACAGACTGTGATCAGAATTCAGTAATAATGAAGAGCAGATTGAAGTTTACGAGAATCGTCCAAAAGAATCAATGTGGAAGGCAATGGGATACTGAACTACCGAGGAATGACGAGACTCGTTTGGAGTTCTCTAAACATGTGGACACTCCAATAACGAACATCAGAATAGGCTATTCATTTCAAGAGTAGTGGAATTCAGGCACAGGCATAAGGGAGGTAACTGAAAAGAAACCTCGGGCAAAAGAAATACTTCAATTCATTGACGAAAGAAGGAAGTACAAAATGTTGAGGGTAAGACAGGAATAGGAGGAAAATAAATATTAAGTGCAGTTTCAACCCTCACCCAATGAGAATAGAGGTTTCGACTTCCGACAAACGAAAAATACGTAACAATATTAAACAATCTCCTGCTCTTTTCTGTCTTAATATACGCCAGCCAAGCGCACAGAGCCAGGCAGCCAAGGCGAAATCGCTGTGGGAAAGATGGGAGAAAATCGAAAAAATTGATTGTTGAGAAGACACTGTCAGTGTAGAGAAAAGTCAAAACAGCCTTAGGTGAAATTAAAAGTAAGGGTGGTGGTGGTAAGAATGCAGGAAAGAGAGCGGATTGGTGTAAAGAGTACACTGAAGGCCTCTGTGAGGGGAGGGACATGTCTGACGACATGACAGACAAAGAAACTGGAGTATATATAGAAGAGATAGGGGTGCGGTATTAGAATATAAAAGAGCTCTGGAAGAATTAAGATCAAAAGATGTTTCAGGGACAGACAACATCCCATCGGAATGTTTGAAGTCATTGGGGAAGTCGGAACCACACTATTAATCAAGCTCCTGTGTAGAATTTAGAGACTGTTGACATGCCACCAGACTTCCGACAAACTTCGTCCACGCACGTTCGAAGATAGTGCGGTGTATCGGTTGTATAGTAGCATACCCCTAGGATGCACAAAACCAAACTCTAGTGCCCAACAGTATGAGGAACCTTCCAAATGATTAGGAAAATTAACTGAAAACAAACGGAATGTAGTACAACGGAATATGTCTTATTTGAGTGAATATTAATAGGGGTGGCCAAATTACACATGAAACAAATGGGTACCACACCACTTGCAGAGATTTGTTAATGGGAGGATGGATCTTCTAGCTATGAATGGAAGCAATTGGGAACTACAACACATAGATTTATTGACTTTGGATGTGAAAGTTACGAACTGACATCTAAAAACAAACCATTGACAGTCAGACAAGGAAATACAACTCTAAGAATAAACTTGGCACAGGTGGGTAGAGAGGATAAAGCAAAGTTACGTTAATAATTTGTAGGCACGGCCATTGACTGCAAAAGTTGTTAGCTAAGTGAAGTAAGTACACAGAAAGATAGAAAGGAAAAAGCACAGAAATGCGAAAATGCTCGTTGAGAGCAACGAACTACACTCCTGGAAATTGAAATAAGAACACCGTGAATTCATTGTCCCAGGAAGGGGAAACTTTATTGACACATTCCTGGGGTCAGATACATCACATGATCACACTGACAGAACCACAGGCACATAGACACAGGCAACAGAGCATGCACAATGTCGGCACTAGTACAGTGTATATCCACCTTTCGCAGCAATGCAGGCTGCTATTCTCCCATGGAGAAGATCGTAGAGATGCTGGATGTAGTCCTGTGGAACGGCTTGCCATGCCATTTCCACCTGGCGGCTCAGTTGGACCAGCGTTCGTGCTGGACGTGCAGACCGCGTGAGACGACGCTTCATCCAGTCCCAAACATGCTCAATGGGGGACAGATCCGGAGATCTTGCTGGCCAGGGTAGTTGACTTCCACCTTCTAGAGCATGTTGGGTGGCATGTTATACATGCGGACGTGCATTGTCCTGTTGGAACAGCAAGTTCCCTTGCCGGTCTAGGAATGGTAGAACGATGGGTTCGATGACGGTTTGGATGTACCGTGCACTATTCAGTGTCCCCTCGTCGATCACCAGAGGTGTACGGCCAATGTAGGAGATCGCTCCCCACACCATGATGCCAGGTGTTGGCCCTGTGTGCCTCGGTCGTATGCAGTCCTGATTGTGGCGCTCACCTGCACGATGTTGGGGCGTGAGCGGAAGACGGCCTAAAGGTGTGCGGGACCGTAGCCCAGCTTCATGGAGACGGTTGTGAATGGTCCTCGCCAATACCCCAGGAGCAACAGTGTCCCTAATTTGCTGGGAAGTGGCGGTGCGGTCTCCTACGGCACTGCGTAGGATCCTACGGTCTTGGCGTGCATCCGTGCGTCGCTGCGGTCCGGTCCCAGGTCGACGGGCACGTGCACCTTCCGCCGACCACTGGCGACAACATCGATGTACTGTGGAGACCTCACGCCCCACGTTTTGAGCAATTCGGCGGTACGTCCACCCGGCCTCCCGCATGCCCACTATACGCCCTCGCTCAAAGTCCGTCAACTGCACATACGGTTCACGTCCACGCTGTAGCGGCATGTTACCAGTGTTAAAGACTGCGATGGAGCTCCGTATGCCACGGCAAACTGGCTGACACTGACGGCGGCGGTGCACAAATGCTGCGCAGCTAGCGCCATTCGACGGCCAACACCGCGGTTCCTGGTGTGTCCGCTGTGCCGTGCGTGTGATCATTGCTTGTACAGCCGTCTCGCAGTGTCCGGAGCAAGTATGGTGGGTCTGACCCACCGATGTCAATGTGTTCTTTTTTCCATTTCCAGGAGTGTATTTTACACGTTGTAACGAGTAGATGGATATGCCACCTGACATACTTGGGTGATAGTGAGCAGATTTGCCTACCAAAATATACACAATGTAATGCAAAAAAAAGAAAGCGATGACACTAGATTCGATGGTATTAACACATCCAACCCAAATCCTGCATATCAGCGAGCATAAGGTGAAAAAAGCTGCTGGAAGAAACGCTTTAGTTTGGAGACAGACGCGAGTTGCGCAGTCACGGCCAGTATACAACGAAAGGCTTCTAATAGGTGTCAGTTACCTGTGGCAAGAGAGACAACGAGGGGAGCACGTAGCAGCCCAGCGCTGCCTGTTATGGAGAAATTCTTTAGAAAATTATATTGGGGAATTTCCAGATGGATACAAGCAGGCCAGAGACACAGTTAAAAGAGAGACGAATTTACTGATCATGTGAAAGGTCCGTGATGCTCTCATGAGATAAGCGTGTAACTTTCAGGCGTCAGGAGCGGGCACAAAATGCCCGATTGTCTGGAATAAACTCGGAAGGAGTAGAAGTGTCGATATTTTGGCGCAGTTTATTGGTACGCCCTTGGCGATTGGCGGGAGTAGTTTCCACGAGATGAAAGGGACGCTCCCACTGGTCTGAAAAGACCATGACGCGAAGCATGAAAGGACACAGGTGGGTGACAGTTTGCTATGAAAGACAGAATACCGAAAACTTTGGGGACTCTCCTCTGAACCAGTTCAAGTGTAGAACAGGGCGCATTATGCTCTGTACGACACCAAAATAGGAATTTTGTGTGGACACTGTGTTCACTTTGGCTGACATTCAGATAGAAATTAGCCGAAGCGTCACTGAGCTCCAATAGCGGAGAAACGAAACAGCCACGTAGTTAATTGTTTTTCTGAGAACTGAGAGAGCGTTGACGTATACACACTGCTCCAGCTACACACGTGTATACTGCCATATTTTCCAGACAAGGGATGAATGCCTGTTTTATCACCTAACGGGAAACATTGGGCAGTTTCAGCTGATAAAATCAGCAAAGGCTTTGATTAGCTTTTTATGAGAGTTTCAGAGGTCGAGAGCAGCCATGCAGCCGACAACACATATCAGCTAAAGTTAAATGCCACTGGCACAGGTGTAAAACTATTGGATCACCAGCTTGCGTCCACTGTAAACATGAGCTACCTTGAGTAATCGTTTGCATATCTTGACACAAAAACTAACTGTCCTCCATAGATTTGATTGTCATCCTAAGTAGTACCGAACTTACAACTGGAATCGGATGATTTGATGTATTATTGGCCAACTCAGACAGTGCTTCTCTTTCAAAATGTAAGAAAAATCTCGTGCAGAACCTTCTGTTTAAATTCGATATTATTGTGTTCAGTGTTATTTATGCTTCTCAGGTCGTAATACGTTATTTTGACAACTGTCCTGTAATTGTCACGTCACAATATATGTAAACCAGTGTGCTTCATTGACAACAATACAGAAATTAAACAGATTTTGTACAGCTAAACAACGACGTGCTCTGTTGCAGAATAAGACTGCAATCTTGACCCCAGCAATTTATTGTATTAACGTTAACATACTAACAGAGTGTTTTTGTCTGATGAATGTGAAAAGGTGTGGAGTGTCAGATAATGGCGACCCTGCCACAATGGTAATTGGTCTGCCAGGATGGCAATTAGTTATATTAGAAAGTAATTAAAAATTGGTATTAAGAAAAAAAATTCCGAACAAAGTGACAAGGTTACTCAATGTACGAGGGTCAGTCAAAAAGTAATGCCTCCTATTTTTTTTTCTACATTTAATTGTCAGGAAATTTAAATGCAATTACATAGGTTGAAAACCACAACATTGAGGATCATTTTGTCATTTTTCAATGTAATCTCCGCCCATCTCTACAGTTTTGGTCCATCTTTGAACAAGGGCATGTATCCCAGCACGGTAAAAATCACAGCTCTGCTTCCTAAGCCATTGACGCACGGATGTTTTGACGGCCTCCTCATCTTCAAAATGAATCCCACGATGAGGTTCTTTTAGTGACCCGAACAGATGGAAGTCTGATGGTGCCAGGTCAGGGCTGTATGGGGGATGAGGCAAAACTTCCCATCCAATTTTGACAATCTCGTCAGAGGTGTGACGACTGGTCTGTGGTCTTGCATTGTCATGCAAAAGAAGAACATCTGCCATTGATTTTGTTGGGCGAACTCGCTGAAGACGTGCTTTAAGTTTTTTGAGGGTTGTGACGTATTGAACAGAATTTATTGTGCATCCCTGCTCCAAAAAATCAACCAGAATCACACCCTCTGTATCCCAGAAAACTGTTGCCATAACTTTCCCTGCCGATCGCACAGTTTTGAATTTTTTCTTCCTCGGCGAGCTTGTGTGACGCCACTCCATTGACTGCCTCTTTGATTCGGGTTCAAAAAAATGCACCCATGTTTCGTCCCCGGTCACAATTTTTTTCAGAAACTCATCTCTCTCCAAACGGAAGCGCTGCAAGTGTTGGGAGGCTATTGTTTTCCTTGCCTCTTTATTCTGATCGGTTAACATTCTTGGAACCCACCGTGCACAAACTTTTGAGTACCCCAATTGTTTAATAATTGTGATCACACTGCCTTTACTAAGAGAAATAATGCGACACACTTCATCTGCAGTCACCCGACGGTCACCACGAATGATGTCATCAACTTGCTGAATGTTGTGTGGAGTCACTGCACTCACCGGCCTGCCGCTCCGCTTTTCGTCAGTCAACGGTGTTTGCCCTTCAGCTTCCTTACAACGACGAACCCACCGTCTAACAGTGCTGACATCCACTGTCACAACACCATACACCTTCTTCAGTCTTTCATGAATGCGTATGGGCGTTTCACCTTCTGCATTCAAGAATTCAATCACACAACGCTGTCTCAAACGAACATCGATGTCGGCCATCTTACAAACTTCTGCTGTGCTGCCACCTGTTGACACAGAAAGTTACTACTGCAGTGGATTGCAGAAGAAGGTTTGAGGAATGGCGCCAAATTCAAATTTTTCACTTAACTTAATTTTTTTAAGTAGAAAAAAAATGGAAGGCATTACTTTTTGACCGACCCTCGTATGTGTCTGCATTGTGGCCATATTACTGTAAATGTGTGGTCCACAGAGTAGAAAACGTTGCATTAACGAGTAAAGAAAAAAAATTATGTTATGAATACAAGTAGTTTATGGATGACCTTTCTGGGGCGCGCGTGTGGAGTTGGCTTGAGTACCCACAAACTGTGGACGCCGTAATGTCACAAGAGACTTTCCATGATGTTTTGGAGACGTGTCAGGTCGTATAACTTCATGCTGATTAGAGCTCAGGTAAGTCCAGATCGTGAAAGCAGAGGTCAGTTAGGCGGTCTAAGATGGCGGTCGGTCGTAGGTCATCGCATACAGACAAATTGTAGATCTTGATAGGATAGAAAATGACTTACAAAAAATGTATCAAATGCGAGTCACGAAACCGAATGAAGTGACAATGCAGAGGGAATGGTGAGAGTTACGCAATCGGTATCTCAGGGTGAGACCGCACAAAACCAAACAGATGACGGAGCTGGAGGTTCAGAAGCAGAATCAGAGGCCGTGCTACTTAAGTACGTTGAACCAAATGTTGTAATTCTCTATCCAACAGGACAGTTTCCTACGGAAATAACGTGTGTAAGCGCGTCAGCATCATGCACAGAGGTCGGTGAGGCGTTATATGAAAGACCCGACGGGCAAAATTTGGTGACAGATGTCGATGGCGAAACGTCTGATAGTCTGTCCGCAATGTTGAAGCAACTCGCTATTGTTGTCAAGCAAACAAGTGAAACGATGAGCGCAGGGTTAGTAGATTTAAAAACCGAAACGGCGAATTAAAAAACTGCAATGGCGGATCTAAAAACCGAAGGAAATGCTGTTTTAAATGGTCTTAGATTTGAAAACAATGCTGGGTTCGAAAAAGTTCACAAAGATGAGCAAAAGATGCGAACGGAAGTTAGTAAACAGTTTATTGAAATGCTCGCTCCAACTTATCCACTCGCTTATGGCCGATCAGAAAAGGATGCCTTCTGAGATTGACGAGGTGCAGGACGCAGTGTCTAATATCTACCAAAGAGTTGATAATTTAGCACGTAAGGAGTCTGACAAGGCTCAACAAATCGCAGAATAATATAAGAAAACGTGGTCCGCGACCCGCGTTAAAGAGATTCGATACACGCATTGTAAATATCGTCTTGAAAAATAAGCAGCAGTATGAACAGCTTCATACAGAACTGAAGCAGTGTATTGAGAACCGTACATAAAGCAGTAATGAGGTGACGAAATCGGTAGTATCATCTGACGTAGTTGTGGAAAAAAGTCCAGATGTAACCAAGCCCCTTCCTTGTCAGTTGTGAAAACGCAAAAAAGTCATGAGATTCCACTTGAATGTCCACAGGATGTTGTGTTAGTATTTTCCAATCAGAAAGAGAAACAGATGGTAGAAGCAGAGTTGAGACAGGTGAGGGGAGCAGATAATGTGCGTTCACAGCCGACAGCAGTGCAATAAGCATTAACTGCGCGCATACCAACAGAGCGGCAGCCAACCCAGCAAATGATGCGGTAACAGAGCAGTTTATTTCGCCACGCGTAACAAATTCTCAATTTACGAGTTACAGCACAACCGGCCATATAACGAGGTCGATATGAAGCAAGTACAGAGACAAAACACTGATCTTGTAACGGGAAATATAAACGTGTCTTTCAGTCCGATACACGAGGAACGGTACGGTGTAGATAATTGCACACTATTGCGTAGATACGATGCTCGATGGGACTCAAATATGTCGTCTCAGGATCCAAATATGGTAGTACGAATAAAGAAAAATATGATGCAACTGAAGGGAACGAAAAATGGTGCGAAAACACAAACGCCATATGGTGCAATAGAGAAATTTGACAATGATCATTTTTTGACAGTCAGAAAATTCCAACATTACAAAGATACCGGGAACGGCTTACACTCCCGCAAGTTTATACATCAATTCCAAATCAGTTTACCAGAACATTCGCCACTTAGACATAAACTTGATTTCATTTGTGCTCATATGGAAGGGGCAATAGCGGAAACGATGGAAAGATTCGCTGCAATCTGTCAGTCGTATGGACAATCCAGGTCTGCATTCTTGGAGCGATACCCACAATAGGATAAAATATGAATTGTTACAGAAGACGTCATTCGAAAATTCGGGAGAACAGAAGCTTGTTAGCCTTTTGAAGAAATGACGAAAAAGAATCAGTGTTTAGACAGTCCATTCAGTGATGGGGGACTGATACGTATGTGCACAATGAAGTTACTCTAGCGTTATCAGCAATCTTTGGTTGGCATAGCTGGGCATAATATACAGGCATTTAAGGGGACGTTAAGAGAACCTGAATTTATCTTCAGTGAAGATGACGTGAGGAAACAACGTGCAGTGAGAGAAACCAATGCTTACAAAGGAAATAGTAATGTTGGGAAAGGTAATCGATTCGGGAAGAATAGTAATCGCCCATGAGATAATAGCTACGGTTTTTGCAACTCACAGAGGCCAAACAACTGTTATGGTTTTGGTGAGCCACTGAATTACAATAATGACTATGGTTCCAAAAATTACGGAGGTAACTATAATTGGCTATATGACCACCATGCAAACGAAGCAGAAAGGTTCAGAGGTTTTCCAACACAAAACCCAAATTATTCGGGTGGGAGTAGAATGCCTATAACGCAGAAAGGTGAGGAGAATTAGACTTCAGCAGGACGACACACTCGAGATGAACCGGTACAAGAAGTAGAGTTGAGGCCACCAAACCCTGGTACAAGAAGTAGAGTTGAGGCCACCAGACCCTGGTACAAGAAGTAGAGTTGAGGCCAGCAAGCCCTGGTACAAGAAGTAGAGTTGAGGCCACCAAACCCTGGTACAAGAAGTAGTGTTGAGGTCACCAAACCCTGGTAAAAAACGGAACTGACGAGAGGAACGGTACGAAGATCAGTCAGAAGACATTCAGTCGCCATATGAAGTTGATTTTATAATTCAATGTATAAATAGACTTAGCTTTGATCAACAACATTTTGAAGTAGGTTTAGGGGTTGATCAAATACAAATGCCAGCATACTGGGATACAGTTGACTGGGAATCGTCCGCTGATAAGAAACAAGAGTTGTCAACAGTTAATGTAAGCAGGTTCACAAAAACTGATGATGTCCAAATTGTGGACGATGTAGTTCCTCTATACGAAACCGAGAGAGAAATGGTATGCACCATTGGCAACACCAGTATTCATATGCAAGTCAGATGATGTATATAGGACAGGGTCTTATGAAGAGATCATAGAGGCGTATGATAAAGAATATGGGAAAGTAAATTCATCCCAGAACATTCTCGTGTTAAGAGTGATGAGGAGAATAAGATGACTAGCAAACCAATGGGAAATGCAGACAAAACACATTGACAGATTAACGTATGACTCGACAGTGGATGCTTTAATGCATGAAAATAAAACTAAAGCTCCTCGTGAGATTCAACCGATCGTTCGAGCTGAGATACGTGGCACGCTTGTGGATGCCATCCTTGATACGGGAAACGAAATGAAGGCTATTTCGGAAGAACTTTTTGAGAAATGTAACGCTGAACATGCGCTACCAGCGTTGCGGACGGAGCGTGTTAAAGTACCAATTATCGGTTCGTCGACGTTGGTTACTAGACAGACGCGTGTAGATTTTTTCTGTCAGTGTTGAAATAGAAACTAACATGGTAACTGTGCCGAAATCATTGGAGCCGATTTCATGTTTGAAAGTCGTGTTGCATTCAATATGGACGAGGGGTATATGATGCTCTGGAAGATACGTCTTAGATTTGAAGAAAAATTCAGTCATGAAGAGATGCCAAGTGGTTACAAGCAACTGATTATGCAACTGGATCTGTATCAATCGAAGAAGGGCCATCCACGGAATAGGTGGGCGGAAGAAACAATTCCCGCATATGACGAAGTAATGGTGGAAATTCATCAAGAAATAGACAATAAGTTGCTAAAAGCAAGGGATATTTCAGATACAGACAAAGCCGAATTGGAAGGAGTAACACGGAAAAATGTCGAGGTGTTTCTACCCAAATCATGTGCCATAAAAAATTTCAATACTAATTTAAAGTTAGAAATCACAAACCAGTCGGAGTACCGCCTTATACTATTCCATTGTGTTACCGAAGACAAGTATTTTTAGAATTACACTAGACTATGACATTATTGAAACTTCAACCCCGACATACAGCAGTCCATTGCAAATTGCGGATAAGAAGGATGGCAGTATGAGGTTGGTGATTGACGCACGACAGGGAAATTCCATTATCATTCCTGAAACCGATCGCCGAGAAAATTTAGAAGACCTTTTACAAAAGTTCTTTGGGGTCAAGATTTTCTCTTCTCTTGATTTGAGGGATAGTTTATGGCAAATAGAACTAGCACCTGAACTTAGAACATTTGCGGCTTTTATCGCGTTTGGATTAAGTTATCATTCTAAAAGGCTCCCTTTCAGACTGAACATATTCTCTGCTGCCTTTATAAGAGGTTTAGGAACTACACTCCTGGAAATGGAAAAACGAACACATTGACACCGGTGTGTCAGACCCACCATACTTGCTCCGGACACTGCGAGACGGCTGTACAAGCAATGATCACACGCACGGCACAGCGGACACACCAGGAACCGCGGTGTTGGCCGTCGAATGGCGCTAGCTGCGCAGCATTTGTGCACCGCCGCCGTCAGTGTCAGCCAGTTTGCCGTGGCATACGGAGCTCCATCGTAGTCTTTAACACTGGTAGCATGCCGCGACAGCGTGGACGTGAACCGTATGTGCAGTTGACGGACTTTGAGCGAGGGCGTATAGTGGGCATGCGGGAGGCCGGGTGGACGTACCGCCGAATTGCTCAACACGTGGGGCGTGAGGTCTCCACAGTACATCGATGTTGTCGCCAGTGGTCGGCGGAAAGTGCACGTGCTCGTCGACCTGGAACCGGACCGCAACGACGCACGGATGCACGCCAAGACCGTAGGATCCTACGCAGTGCCGTAGGGGACCGCACCGCCACTTCCCAGCAAATTAGGGACACTGTTGCTCCTGGGGTATTGGCGAGGACCATTCGCAACCGTCTCCATGAAGCTGGGCTACGGTCCCGCACACCGTTAGGCCGTCTTCCGCTCTCGCCCCAACATCGTGCAGCCAGCCTGCAGTGGTGTCGCGACAGGCGTGTCGTCTTCAGCGATGAGAGTCGCTTCTGCCTTGGTGCCAATGATGGTCGTATGCGTGTTTGGCGCCATGCAGGTGAGCGCCACAATCAGGACTGCATACGACCGAGGCACACAGGGCAAACACCCGGCATCATGGTGTGGGGAGCGATCTCCTACACTGGCCGTACACCTCTGGTGATCGTCAAAGGGACACTGAATAGTGCACGGTACATCCAAACCGTCATCGAACGCATCGTTCTACCATTCCTAGACCGGCAAGGGAACTTGCTGTTCCAACAGGACAATGCACGTCCGCATGTATCCCGTGCCACCCAACGTGCTCTAGAAGGTGTAAGTCAACTACCCTGGCCAGCAAGATCTCCGGATCTGTCCCCCATTGAGCATGTTTGGGACTGGATGAAGCGTCGTCTCACGCGGTCTGCACGTCCAGCACGAACGCTGGTCCAACTGAGGCGCCAGGTGGAAATGGCATGGCAAGCCGTTCCACAGGACTACATCCAGCATCTCTACGATCGTCTCCATGGGAGAATAGGAGCCTGCATTGCTGCGAGAGGTGGATATACACTGTACTAGTGCCGACATTGTGCATGCTCTGTTGCCTGTGTCTATGTGCCTGTGGTTCTGTCAGTGTGATCATGTGATGTATCTGACCCCAGGAATGTGCCAATAAAGTTTCCCCTTCCTGCGACAATGAATTCACGGTGTTCTTATTTCAATTTCCAGGAGTGTATAGTGGATAAAGGGCTCCAACAGCGTCTCACCTGTTATGTCGATGACATACTAGTAGTTAAACCATCATGTAAACTGCATAATGAGGTGCTAAATAAATTGCTAAGGACATTAAAAGAATATGGAGTAACTGTGAACATAATTAAGTCCATTTTGGGAATAGGAAGGTTGAGTTTTTAGGCCATATTATTACTGAACAGAGAATTGAAGCAAACCCTAGCAAACCGCAAGGAATACAGAATATAGGTACTCTGTACAACAGAAAGACATTGCGTGGCTTCTTGGAGCTCATTAACTTCTACAAAAGGCTCATTTGGATAGAAACCCTTGCTACCCCAGGTTTATGTGTGTTAACTAGTAAATAGATGCCCTGGGTGTGAGATGCCCAAGCAGGACAGGAGTTCCAACAACTAAAAATGTCACTGGTAAAGGCTCCAACCTCGATCTGACGGAGGAATTCTGTGTGGTGACCGACAGTGCTAAAACAGGCTTGGGTGTGGTACTCTTTTCAACAGTATAAGAAAGACGGTCAGTGGATAAGAAAGACGATAGCTTTCGCTAGTCGAGTACTTACTAAATGTTTAAAAAAATTACTCTATCACAGAGTTAGAAGCCTTGCCAATAGTATGGTGGTTTCATAGATTCAGATACTTCCTGTTTGTTCGAAAAACCAATGTTTTTACTGACCATAAGGCACTGGAATTTATGTTAAGTGGAAAACTGTTGCCAGGAAGATTAGACCGGTGGATGTTATCGCAGGAATGTGATTTTCGAATCACGTACGTGCTTGGGCCATCAAACATCATAGCCCATATCCTATTCAGATTGCCGGAAGAAGATAACGAAAGCAGAGGTGGTGGTGGTTAGTGTTTAACGTCCCGACGACAACGAGGTCATTAGAGACGGAGCGCACGCTCGTGTTAGGGAAGGAAATCGGCCGTGCCCTGTCAAAGGAACCATCCCGGCATTTGCCTGAAACGATTTAGGGAAATCACAGAAAACCCAAATCAGGATGGCCGGAGACGGGATTGAACCGTCGTCCTCCCGAATGCGAGTCCAGTGTGCTAACCACTGCGCCATCCCTCTCGGTTATAACGAAAGCAGAGTGAGCAATAAAGAAGAAGAGAAAGTAGCCATGTATTGCTTGAAAAATGTGCCATTTGAAAATTACGCCACCAATACTTTAAAACAATTAGGCAGGGAACATGATAAAGATCCAGATCTCGCCACAGTTACAGCTAAGTGGAAAAACCGTGAATCAAGGGCCATTAGACAGTTCTGTTTCATAAAGGACGACGTCTTACTCTACAGAATTTTTAACATTGTGCAGCCCTTTCAGCAGATGTTATAATTGAACATGTAACAAGTCAGCGTCAGTTGCAAATAGAAACCAATCTTTACCCGGGCTTCAGCCAAAATAATTTGGCCTTCCTCAGAAGCCTGTGGCACTAAACTATTGCATGCCCAACTTTAGCATGCAATAGTTTAGTGCCACAGGCTTGTGCAGAAGGCCAAATTATTTTGCCTGGAACCTGGGTGAATACTGGTTTCTATTTGCAACTGAGGCTGAAGTGTTACGTGTTCTTATTCTACAGACGTAATACAAATACAAATTTATGGGTCGCATGTATACCACAGGATCTTATTTATATTTGGCATACACATTTGAGTAACAATAATTTTGGTCCTAAGAAATGTTTCTACATATTAAAGATGGGCAGAATGAGATTTTCACTCTGCAGCGGAGTGTGCGCTGATATGAAACTTCCTCGTAGGTTAAAAGTGTATGCCGGACCGAGACACGAACTCGGGGCCTTTACCTTTCCCGAGCAAGTGCTTTTAAATTAAAGATGTCTTGTCACTTCGCAAATATGGAGCGAAGAATCAGACATGTTCTGGATAAATGTGAGAGGTGCCAGAGAACAAAACATGTAATTTTTCAAACGAGAAAAAGAAGTTTATTTTTCTGTATCAAAGAAAGTAAAAAAATGACGCGTGAAGAATTATGTAAGAAAGAAATATTTATTTTAGTTTGTTCCGTCACGGACGGTGAACATTTTGTTCAGGAGATATTTTTGGGAACATGAGTGGTATTTATGATTTGTGGAAGTTACCACAAGTTAATACTAAAAAGAGATGTTAGGGAAATGGATGTTAGGAGATAGGAACTAAGAGAGAGAATTCCAAATGAGTACAAACAGGCTAAAGACACAGTATTTTTTTCGTTTTGTTTTGTTTTTGTTTTGAAATCTTATGGGACTTAACTGCTAAGGTCATCAGTCCCTAAGCTTACACACTACTTAACCTAAATTATCCTAAGGACAAACACACACACCCATAAAGGACATATCAATTGAGTCAGGAAAAATTATAGAATATACTACAATTGTAAACAGATCCGTTTTTCCATCTTTCAGATGGACCGTTCTTCTTTAAGCGAACTTCATTTTCAGAATAGTACTCAACGTACCACGTAAACACAGCTCGGTTCCTGAATCTATCGTGCCCAATGTAGTATTTCAGACCGCTTTTAAGACTAGGGAGGTCTCGAACCTCCGCCGGGACCAGACGCACAGTCCATGACTGCAGCGCCTTAGATCGCTAGAGACACAGTTAAAAGAGAGACGAATTTACTGATCATGTGAAAGGTCTCTGGTTCTCTTACGACGTTCGCGTGTAACTTCTGGTTTCAGGAGGGGGTACAAAATGTCCGATTGTCTGGGATAAACTCAGAAGGAGTAGAAGTGGCGATAGTTCAGCGCAGTTTAATGGGATGCACTTTGGTATTGACGGGGGTAGTTTCCACGAGATGAAAGGAACATTCCCATTGGTCTGAAAAGGCCGTGACGCGAAGCATGAAAGGACACAAGTGGGGGACAGTTTGTTATCAAAGACAGAATACCGAAAACTTAGGGGATTCTTTATGACGCCAAAAGAGGAATTTTGTGTGAACATTGTGTTCACTTTGGCTGACATTCAGCTGAAGCACTGTTTGAGCTCCAATAGTGCAGAAACGAAATAGCCACGAAGTTAATTGTTTTTGTGAGAACTGAGAGAGCGTTGAAGTATAAACGCTGCTCCATCTATGCGCGTGTATATCGCTATATTTTCCAGACTAGGGATAAATGCCTGTTTTATCACCTAACGAGAATCATAGGACGGTTTCAGCTGATAAAATCAGCAAAGACTTTGATTAGCTTTTTATAAGATTTTCAGAGGTCGAGAGCAGCCATGCAACTGACAACACGTCGCACCTAAAGGTAAATGCCACTGGCAGAGGGGTAAAATTATTAGATCACCAGCCTTCATCCACAGTGAACACGAGCAACCTTGAGTAATCTTTTGCACATCTTGTCACAAAACCTAACCATCCTCCATAGGCCCGCATCTCGTGGTCGTGCGGTAGCGTTCTCGCTTCCCGCGCCTTGGTTCCCGGGTTCGATTCCTGGCGGGGTCAGGGATTTTCTCTGCCTCGTGATGGCTGGGTGTTGTGTGTTGTCCTTAGGTTAGTTAGGTTTAAGTAGTTATAAGTTCTAGGGCACTGATGACTATAGATGTTAAGTCCCATAGTGCTCAGAGCTTTTGAACCATTTTGAGCCTCCATAGAATTGATTATCATTGTAAATAGTACAGAATTTACAACCGGAATAGAATGATTTGATGTAATATTGGCCAACTCAGACTGTGCTTCACTCTCTAGATGTAAGAAAAATCTTGTAGAGGACCTTCTATTTAGATTTGATATTGTGTTCAGTGTTATTTCTGTTAATCAGGACGTAATACGTTGTTTTGACAATTGTCCTGAAATTGTCATGTCACACTCTGTGTAAACCAGTGTGCTTCATTGACAACAATACAGAAATTAAATTACGGACAGCTAAACTCCGATGTGCTCTGTTGTACAATAAGAGTCCACTCCTGGTCTCAGTAATTTGTTCTAATGACGCTGATGTACTGACAGGGTGCCTTTGCTGATGTCTGGCGAATGCGAAAAGGAGTGGAGTGTCAGGACTCAGCTCCTGAACAGAGCGAGTTAACTTAGCGTCAGAACGAAATTTGCGGGAGAGTCAACGTCTCATCTCACCAGAGCATACTTAGCTTATGTTTTCTGCTCTCTCGTGATGATTAGTGCTTATGTAAGGACATCCTTTCAGCAGGCGCAAGGCTCGTCTCATCAATCTTAACCTGAGTTGTTTACTCTAAAAACGCATAAAGCGGAGAGTTTATTATTCAAAACTGTAAAACAAAGTCATCACTGCACGAAAGCCTAAGGTAAAGTGTAATCTTCAAGAGACGTCTGAAACTCGGCAGTCTTACTGCCAGAAGTGACAGTCATTGTCCAATGAGCGCGGAGATTTCGAGTTCCGACAAATGAAAAATACATAACAGCATTAAATAATCTCCTACTCTTTTATCTAATTGTATGGTAACCAGCGTCACAGAGGCATGTAGCCAGAGCCAGAGACTTGCCACACTTCATGAAATGATTCTAAAGTTGATGAATGAAAAATTGTGCCTACAGGTACAGTGTGAAATAGTGGGCACTCCCGAAAAGTACACATTGAGCTAATGACCCAATGAGAAGGTGGTATTGCGAGAGTTTAAATAGGATGTTCCTTCTCATGGACTCCTACCTTATCGTGATGAGGCGGTTTGTGTGTCTCAATGATCCACAGAACCATGCTGACAGGAGCTATGCTCCTGGTAGGACCACTCATGCCATATTGGTCTGATGCCGAGAGACCAGACGAAGAGTAGCCCCCACCCCCCTCAGAGGTCTCCCTTCCTTGGAATATGTGGTTAGCAATCACATGTCCCCTTAGCTAAGTCTGACATTACTTCCAGTTGTTTGTGTCAGATTTCTCCTGTCTTTTTTCCTTTCTGCCCCTCTTTGCCAACTCTTGCAGGCTGGTTGCGGGGCCCGTTTATTTACGTTGGCTAGTCTTATCATAGAGATGGGGGGGGGGGGGGTCCCTTTAGGTGTAAAGAAGCAAACCCTTTTTATCAAATCCTGGTGCTCCACGCTGATGGTTGGGTCAATGCACCAGCACCAGATTATTCACAAAAACTCTCTATGGTTTGATAATCTAATGCGAAAGCTCCAAACTTGGATGGAAAAACATTACAACTATTGGCATGGAAACAGTCACTGAGAGTGGGTACAACAAACGTTCAGAGGATGACAAATAAGCACACTGAAACAGGAAATGAACTGCATCGACTGAATATGGACATAATTGCTTTATCTGAAACTAAAAAGAAGGGAGAAGGAAATGAGAAATATGGAAATTTTATTCACTTTTGGCCTGGAGTTGATTGACATTAACAGACAAAAGCAGGGTTTCCATTCTAATTGATACGACTCTGAGCACTTGCAGCCAGGACTGTACATTTTTAAATGAAACAACTGTCACTGCCTCCACTAAGTTATACAGAAACGACAAAGTTATAGTAGGAATACATGCATCGAATGATGATATGGCACAGCAAGCCAAAGATCATTTCTACCAGAAATTAGACCAAGTACTCAACCAAGTTAAGAGCCACAAAGAAGTAATAATAGCAGGAGATTTTAATGCAAGAGTGGGCTCTCAGGTAAGTGGTGCAGTGTTAGGAAGATATAGAGAAAGTGTTAATAGCTCTGGAGAAAATCTTATAGAATTGTGTAAACATTAAAGTTTCTGAATTTTTAATACAAGTATATTTACAAGTATACATGGAAAAGACCCTCATTACAGCGGAAATAGTTAATTGATTACATCATTACTAAGCGAAGATCTTAAGTAGTACGTGACTATCGAGAGCAATGAAGAAGAATTGGAACAGACACGGAACAATCTGTTTCTCCTGAAGCAACTCATCGTAAAGGATTTTTTTTTCAGCGAAGATTAAAGTGTGAACTAAAAATGGTGCGAGAGGATGACAATGTTGAAATATAGGAATATTAACGAAGCAATTAGGAAAATTGCTCTAGAGGTGCTGGGGACTGAGAATAAGAGTGTAGACAAACAGGTTTCTGCATTTATGTCAGCTGAATTTAAGAAGTTGATTTGATAAAATAATAATTTACACAAAAGTGGTTATCAACTAAGTCACCTTAAGACGGACAAAGTTACAAGACAGTAAATCACGACTCAAGAAACAGAATTAAATCAGAAAAGAACAAGACGTGGGAACATAAATGCACCAAAATTGAGAGTTTAACAGGTGGATCACAAACGACAGAAGTATGGAGAACAAACACTGATATGAAGAAAACACCAGGAAACAAAGTAGTAGACAATTTAATCCCCTTAAGCAACTGGAAAAAACGTCATACAGATCTTCTAACTGAAGGCAGACTCCAGCACACTAGACACGAAGAAGGTAGGACTGAACAAACATTTCGAAGTACGACCGTCTCGACGGAGGAAGTACGCAGCGCATTAGCTGGAATAAAGAGTGGCCGATCATCTGGTCCTGGAAATATTTCTGTGGAATTATTGAAAACGGGGGGGGGGGGGGGGGGGGCACCATTTGAAGACAAGAATTGTACGCCTTATGAAAAAAAGCTGTCAATAGGTGAAGTTCCGTCGAAGTTGAAACGATCGTATATAGTCTCCATTTTGAGAAAGGGATGTAGAAGAGACACTAATTGCTATAGAGGCATCAGTGTGATTACAGCATGAGCCGCTTATCCGGGAAAATTGTGTGTGAGAAAATAAGACAGAACGTTGAACACCATATTGGAGAAGACCAGAGAGGGTTCTGACAGAACAGATTTTGCACAGATAACATCTTTATTTTTACAACAGCTAATGGAGAAATTCGTAGTAGTAGGGAGAAGCTTACAAATCATCTTTGTAGATTTAGCTAAATCCTTGTAAATTATATATGGATTATCATCTTTTACAGATTATTTTTGAAATGCACAGAGATAATAAGGTACAGATTAAAAAAGGGTCAAAATTGTCGGAAACTATTGTTACAAAAGGGCTGACACAAGGATTCAGTATGTCTCCCACATTGTTCAATTTATATGTAGTAGTGGCTCCCCAAAGATGGAAAAACATCTGTAGAGGAATGGGAATCTACAGCTGCTTTCGTTAAGTTTTGCTGATGATCAAAATGATCTAGCACAAGATGAATTCGATACTGAGTTCATGATACGGCGTTTAAGTCAGGAAAATGATAAATGGGGATTGCAGATGAGTCCGGCAAAAACCGAATACCTGGTAGTAGTGAATAGTGACACTAAATTTAAAGTTCGCGTCAGTGACGGAGCAGTCATGAAACAGGTAGAAAAACTTAAATGTCTAGGGGCATATAATGACAAAAATGGACTGGATACCACAGAAACAAAGCTCACAATACAGCAAAGCAGAGAAGTAGTACGGTGTATGAATTCTTTTTTGTGGGAGAAGAATGTCTCTAATAACTATAAGAAAAGATTGGTAGGGTAATGGTTGGATCTCTTCTATGCTATGGGTCAGAACTATAGATTTTAAATGCTGACCTGAAAAGAAGAATAACAAAATATCAACAATCGAAAAGAAAACTAATGACAAAGTGCGTGTTCGAGTGAAGACAGATGAAATACTGATAGAATTGAAAGAAACTCTCTAAAGTGGTATGGACATCAGATCATCGATGGCCAAAGAAAATTTTTGAATGGAAACCACCTGGCAACGTAGTCGTGGAAGACCACGACGTTCTTGGAATGACCACACCAACGGAATAATGGAGCGTCGCTGGATAGGCAAGGTGGCGGCACTGAATACAGAGACCTGGCAGAAAATGATCAGAATACAACAGACTGTTGACATTAACCTTGACCTATGCATTAATTAATTAATCATGTACTACTACTACTACTACTACTACTACTACTAATAATAATAATAATAATAATAATAAATTGGACGTTATCTTGAGACATCGTAACGATTACTCTTCACACAGCCTGAGGGAAGCCACACCTATCTAAAGACCTTTTATGTCGCTAAAAGGCTTTTGCAAAAAAATTCCAGATTTAATTCGACACCGCTACCTTTGGCCTGGCACCTGCCCAGAGTACATCTGTTCTGTAGAGGAAAATTCCTCTTAAAAGGACCATTACCTCGCGCATCCAACTTGGAGGCTTCCAGGTCTTCGAAATCTGCACCATAACAAAGGCGAAAGAACAAACATTCGGATGGAAAACATCCACTGGCAATACTAATCCAGAAATGCAGTCACACAGCAGTGGAGCTGGACCGCTGCTTGATAAAGGGAATTTAAATATCATGCTCTGAAATATGTTACTGCACCTTTTCCGAGAAAAATGGACACAATACACTAGCAGTGACAGATAATCACCTTAAGAGCTCATGCATCCAAGCTGCTGAGAAGCCTGGAAAAGAAAACTGAGGAGGCTACAGGGGATGTAAAGAAGGCACTTCTGATGTTATAATTGATAATGGAAACCAAGCTTAAGAAAATTCAAGACATTCTCATACTATTCGTTGAGCTAGAAAAAGCCTTCGATAATGTAAAATGGTGCAAGGTGTTCGAAATTCTAAGGAAATAGGAGTAAGCTATTGATAAACGTCAGTAATGACAATATCTACAAGAACCAAATAGGAACAGTAAGACTGGAAGACCAAGAGCAAAGTGCTCGGATTAAGAAAGGTGTAAAACAGAGAGACGGTGTTTCGTCCCTACTATTCGATCCATACATCGAAGAGCAAATGACGGAAGTAAAAGGGAGGTTCAAGAGTGAGATTAAAATTCGGTGTGAAAGGGTATTACTGATAAGAGTCACTGATGGCATTGCTATCCCGGTGAAATTAAAGAAAAACGACGGGATCTGTCGAATAGAATGAACAGTAGAATGAGTACAGAACATGGATTGAGAAAAGACAAAGATGATGAGACGTAGCAAAACGAGAAAAACGAGAAATTTAACATCAAAACCGGTGACCACGAAGTAGATTAAGGGATTCTGCTACCTTGGAAGCAGAATAACCCTTGACGGACGTATCAAGGAGGACGTAAAAACCTCACTAGTACAGGTAAAGGATAAAGGAAGCATTCTTGTCCAAGAGAAGTGTACTGGTATCAAACATAGGACATAATTTGAGGAACAAATTCTGAGGATGTGCGTTTGGAACACAGTATTCTATGGTAGTGAACTATGGAAAACGGAGAAACAAGAACAGAGGAGAATCGAAGCTTTGGAAATGTTGTTCTACAGAATAATGTTGAGAATTTGGTGTACTGGTAACATAAAGACTGTGGAGGTTATCCACAGAATCGACGAAAGAAGGAAGATAAGGAAATCACTGACAAGAAGGAGGGACAGAATGATAGGACATCTGTTAAGACGCCAGGGAAAGACTTCCATGGTACCAGAGGGAGCCGGAGAGGGTAAAACAGAGATTTGAATACATCCAACTAATAATTCAGGACGTAGGGTGCATGCTCTACTCTGAGATCAAAAGGTCAGTGGAGGATAGGAATTCAGGGCAGCCAGTAAACTGATGCTGATTACTCAATATAAATAAATAAATGTAAACGTTGCTGGTACCCGTCTGTGACTTTCCCTTTGGAAACTACTTGACAGCAATAAATATTTCGTTGCTTGCAGCAATATATAAATGCTGTAATACACACTTTAGCTACTGATAGCCAAATCTGTAGAAAGCTTTCTTTAAATCATTCATGTAATGCTGTGTCAGATAGATTTTTTGTCAGCAGTTTATTTGTTGGCTGGTCCTAAATCTACCAGTGGAAGACGTTATTTCAAGAGCGTTACTTGAGTTGTGCGACTCCTATCCACATGTGAAGAAAACTTCTAGGTGCTTCCTTAGCACGGTTATGGACGCAGAAAGACTGTCAGAGGCAGTGCGAAACATTTGGGAGATCATTTACTACAGATTGTACCAATGAGTTTGGTGGGTCTGTATTCTCCAGTGTGGGTTTTGGCTCGTGTTTGACGTGGCTCTGCTGGCTGTTT
Source organism: Schistocerca gregaria (assembly GCF_023897955.1). Lineage (NCBI taxonomy): Eukaryota > Metazoa > Arthropoda > Insecta > Orthoptera > Acrididae > Schistocerca > Schistocerca gregaria. The sequence continues at coordinate 51,191,894 of NC_064924.1, forward strand.
CCTGCTGCCCACTATCTACAATACATTGGACAACTGCTTGATGGTTTGTGCCTAGTGAGAGAGAGACTTTCTTCTTCTTCATGCCCGAGGCAGGATTCGATCCTGCACCCGTAGCGGTCGCGCGGGTCCAGACTGAAGCGCCTAGAACCGCTCTGCCACCTCGGCCGGCGTCGGCGATTTATTTATAGCTAAGTCAATCATCCTTGACACTGGTAAACAGTAATGGAGGAATAACATCATTCCTGAGAGTGTTTGCAGAAGTTATAAGCAGGGATGTATTTGTCATTAAATAAATTACGCACGCCGGAAACTGTTTAACGAAGGGTATCGGAATTTCTTTTACAATAATGAGACTGGGGGTGTTGTTTAACTTTGTATTTAGTTACATATCTTACAATGGAAGTATGGGTATTTGGGGGAAAATCTGTCTAAAATTGTAAATAGCTACAGGATAAGGAGCACTTATGACATTGGTTTTAACAGTCTATGATGTCATACATCAGCAATACAAGGACATGTTTCGTCATATCAGTAGTTCATTTGTTGCAATGTGGTAGTTGCAGAACTTGGAATGCAAAATGTCTAATACCTCATTGCAGTGTCTCCAACTAGTTTCAGTAGCACTTAGAATAATTTGTAAGGATCCGCGTTGTGGCATTGGGTCAAGCTAGTGCTGGGCAGCAACCATAATGTGGCGTCATATGAGTTATAGCAACATGTCCGCAAAACACACCGAGACGGACTAGCCGTACTTAGCTGACCTCTGCACTGCACAGTGGTAGTAGCCAAAACGGGCAGCACAGCGTCACCTCACAATGGAAGACTCTTGTTAAGAACTACGTCGTTGGCTGCTGTGGAGTATTAGGGTAACAAGTTGTAAGTCCTTTTTGGACAACAAAAGCACGACTGAAGTACTGTTTCTGATCATAAGATGTGACCTGTAACAATAAATGAACTGTCGTAATAAAACGTGTACTGTCGTGATGGGAAAGCAAAGCTGCATTGTAACAGTAACTAACTGTCGTAATGAAAAGGGAAGTATTTCACACTGTAAAAGTTATCAAACTGGCTGCAAGAATTCTGAACAGTATAAACGGCATGAATAATGAACTTTGTCATAAAACCTACAATAATTAGTTTTGCAAAGCTGATCTGAAAAACTGTCTCTGGATAACAAAAGTTGGCGCTGACTGAATAAATAAATAAAAAAACATCAAAATATTTAGTCCTTACCTCTATTCCGCGTAAATCTGGATAACGCGTTACAGCACTGCTCTGTCTTGTGCGCGGCAACGGTAAGCGGCAAATAACGATAGCTACGCAGATACACACGTGACATGCAATGAGCTCTCTGTTAGTTGCAAATCGAAGTATTTTCCGAACTCACCTGGTTCCTTTTCCATTTAAAATGTCAATTAAAAGTTGTAAGAGAAAGGTAGGTAAAACTCTGAAATACGGGTATAAATGATAAAACAAATTTTTTTATTTTTATTTATTTATTTATTTATTTTTGCAGACTTTGAAACAGTGCTCATGACTGATTTCAAAATTAATTAACGTCTTAACATCCAAGTAATACACTTGCCTATCTTTCAAATCTAGCAAATCTCTGTAAAATAACCAAGATAATCCGATGGCGTAGCAATAGTGAAAAGAAAAGTAATATCATTATAATATTTACCTCTAACATTCTACTTCCGGTATACACTTAGTTCCCCTCCTTCACAAATCAGTTTCCGTTACGATCTTGATACAGACCGATGGCCATCAAAATTGCTACACCACGAAGTTGACGTGTTACAGACGCGAAATTTAACCGACAGGAAGAAGATGCTGTGATATGAAAATGATCAGCTTTTCAGAGCATCCACACAAGGTTGGCGCCGGTGGTGACACCTAAAACGAGCTAACATGAGGAAAGTTTCCAACCGATTTCTCATACACAAACAGCTGTTGACCGGCGTTGCCTGGAGAAACGTTGTTGTGATGTCTCGTGTAAGAAGGAGAAATGCGCACCATCACGTTTCCGACGTTGATAAAGGTCGGTTTGTAGCCTATCGCGATTGTGGTTTATCGTATCGCGACATGGCTGCTCGCGTTGGTCGAGATCCAGTGACTGTTAGGAGAATATGGAATCGGTGGGGTAATACGGAATGCCGTGCTGGATCCCAACGGACTCGTATCACTAGCGGTCGAGAAGGCAGGCATCTTATACGCTTGGCTGTAACGGATCGTGCAGCCACGTCTCGGTCCCTGAGTCAACATACGGGAACATATGCAAGACAACAACCATCTGCACGAACAGTTCGACAACGTTTGCAGCAGCATGGACTATCAGCTCGGAGACCATGGCTGCGGTTACCCTTGACGCTGCATCACAGACAGGAGCGCCTGCGATGGTGTACTCAACAACGAACCTGGGTGCACGACTGGCAAAAGGTTTTTTTTTTTCGGATGAATCCAGGTTCTGTTTACAGCATCATGATGGTCACCTCCCTGTTTGGCGACAGCGCGGTGAACCCACATTGGAAGCGTGTATTCGTCATCGCCATACTGACATATCACCTAGCTTGATGGTATTGGGTGAGATTGGTTACACGTTTCGGTCACCTGTTGTTTCATTGACGGCACTTTGAACAGTGGACGTTACATTTCAGTTGTGTTACGACCCTTGGCTCTACCCTTCATTCAGTCCCTGAGAAAACCCTACATTTCAGCAGGATAATGCACGACGGCATGTTGCAGGTCCTGTACGGGCTTTTCTGGATACAGAAAATGTTCGACTGCTGCCCTGGCCTGCACATTCTCCAGATCTCTCACCAACTGAAAATGTCTGGGCAACGGTGGCCGAGTAACTGGCTCGTAACAATACACCAATCACTACTCTTGATGAACTGTGGTATCGTGTTGAAGCTGCATGGGCAGTTGCACCTGTACACGCCATCCAAGCTCTGTTTGACTCAATGCCCAGGTGTATCAAGGCCGTTATTACGGCCAAATGTGGTTGTTATGGGTACTGATTTATCTGGATCTATGCACCCAAATTGCGTGAAAATGTAGTCACATGTCAGTTCTAGTATAATATATTTGTCCAATGAATACCCGTTTAGCATCTACATTTCTTGTTGGTGTAGCAATTTTAGTGGCCAGTAATGTAATCATATTCATTAAACACATTGATAAAATGAGACTTTACATTTGAACATAACATTACAATTGCTTCCTCACTCCTCCATGGCGTAGCATTTTCTGACCCTGCGCCTCCGCGCACACGACAGATAATTAACTATCTTTTGCGATACAGCTTTACAACATGGCTGCTCGCTCACAATCGATTCAGATACCAAATCTATACCTGACACCTATAAAAGTGCGCACCAGAGCCATACAAATAGTAGCGGATTTTGAGGCAGAGGCATTGGGAGTCCATCAGCAACACCACGACATCAGGGGCACACCAAATGATGAGGGGACTGGGCATCGCCAGCTGAAGCTGTGGGCTCGAAACACGGTGAAGTTAGCCGTGTCCTGCGCTGAGTCCTTTCGGGATATGACGTCTGCCGTCCACGCCTCTCGCCATGTGATTCCTGCCAGGGGGCAGGTGGTGTCCTGTGCACCGCACAATAGACGCCGGGGCAGAGCGCCCAAGTTCACGTGTCCGTCACTGCAGACAGACGTCACAGCACAACACAGAGCGCGGGATTCGAACCTCGACTGGGGGGGGGGGGGGGTGTAGGGCGGGGGGAAGGGCGGGGAGGGGGGGGGGGTGCGAGCCAGCCACGCGAACCGTGGCAAGACGCCCAAGACCGCGTGGCTACCAAGCACAGCACCGAGCCTACCAATTGTACGTGTGACCCAGTTGTCTTTTACTCTTTAAAGTACGAGAATCGTGTGTAATGGACCTTTTTTATGCTTTCGTAATATGCAAAGTATTTCTTTTTAACTACGAACATAGCAATTTTTATCTTTTGTATTAGCTGTGTTTGGTTTCTATGATGCTCAATGTGATACAGAACGCTATGTAAATTGAATCTGCGTAATGTCCCATGTCCAAAAGAACAGACACCATGCATTCATGTAACACAGAATAAAGGTTTAAGTTAGTGAAAGTACATACTTCGACGCCTAGGAGGTGCGAAGAAACAATCTACATCTACACCTACTGCTTGATCTACATACAAACTTCCAAGCCTCCATATGGTGTGTGGCAGTGGGTTTGCTGTACCACTTCTAGTAAGCTCCTTTCCTGTTCCACTTACAAATAGGGCAAGGGAAAAAGACTGTCTTTATGCCATTGTACAAACCTTGATCTCTCTATTCTTATCTTCGTGGTCCTTACGCGAAATGTATGTTGGTGGCAATAGAATCGTTTTGCAGTCAGCCTCAAATACCGGATCTCTAAATTTTTTCAATAGTGTTGAAAAAGAACGTTTCCTTCCCTCCAGTGATATCCCTTTGAGTTCCTGAAGCATCTCCGTAAAACTTGTATGTTAACTGAATCTTCCAGTAGCAAATATAGTAGGTCACCTCTGAAGTGATTCGATGTCTTTCTTTAATGCGATCTGGTGTGAATTACAAACACTCGCAGTATTCAACAGTGGGTCGCATTAGTGTCGTATTTCTGGTCTCCTTTACAGATGAACCACACTTTCCCAAAATTTGAATGAGGTGTGGTTGTTTCAAAAATGAAATACCTGCTTGCGCTGTACTATTAAACAAAGCTGCACCTTAAAACGAGCCACATAGATGATTCAAGACTTCGAATATTGAACTGTATCACGCCCAGTCTTATCAAACTTTCCCACTGTGGACAGTGCTGTGTCTCATTTGCCATTTACGAGAGTGAATTGCACTTCCAGCTCATCAGAATGCAACATATGAACAGGCGGACACCAAATAGATTCACTGACCATATCGCACAAAATAAAACATCCAATACTTCGGCACTGATCAGTGGGTGACTGTGCACTTCCACTATTATAAACATATTAAGAACAAAAGCTATAAGAACGCCTTCAAAATAAAACCAGAAGGAATTCCTGAAATACAAACATTAACTGCTGGTGTCACAAGGTGATTTATTGCACTAAAATGTCACAACCTCCGTTAAAATTAAACTTTGGCAATAAGATGAGACAGTGGAAAAGCTTTTAGTGGATTTTTCAGAAAATTGACAACTCATAGTTGGCAAATGGAAAAAGGGAAAGCAAATCATTAACGCTTCCCAACAAAGTTATTACTGATAACACAAACATATCCGACTTAAACCACAAAGTTCTAATGTAATGAGATGAGTCTGCAGACCCCAAGGAACGAACTATCCCTAGATTTACTGAAGTACCGCGAATTTCAACCTCTGTGCTGCCCTTCGCAATGTGCCGATGATCTTATCTATGCTATACGGGGACTGCCTCAGACGATCGTTGGATGACCAACTCTGGAAACGCTTTTGGTGCGCCCAGAGTCAATGAGTTCTGCGTCCACACCCCGAAAGCAAAGTGGCCTCCACGAAGGACGGATCCCGACTTCTGTCCCTGCACCTAGCCGGCCACAACTAGAAACCCTTGTTCCCATGGTGCAAAACGTTTCTCCCCTACATGAATCACAAGCCTCGCACCACAGACTAAAACTAACATCGTATAGAACTGTGCACAAGGGGCACACCAGCGGCAGAATTATTCAGTTTTTGGGAAATTCCGCCTCACTTCCTGTATAAAACACTCGGCGAATGAGAGACGTGTTCGCAACTCTAGCGTGAGTTTGAGAGCAGTACTCCGACCAATCAATTCTGAAGCCTGTAACTGCATCGTGAAAGCAGTCTGGCGTCGAAAGGAGAGACAAAACACCACCCAGAGGCGCCAGCAAGTCGCCTCCTTCGCTTACGATACAGCCCGACACTGTACTCCCGCGGTCGCTGCCCCCAGACACCACCCACGGTGGTCACCCAAGTGCACCGCTTCCAGTGCCCGTCCTTTGAAGCCTGCTGCAGTTCCGCTGTCTATCGGTGCCAGGGTGTCACAGACCTGGGGGCTATGATTGTTTCGCCTGCTGAAACATCCCTGCTTCCTGCGAACCGGCCTAAAGCATACTCTACACAACGTCGAAAGAGGGCCACCTACCGCTGCCCTGCCTTCTAATCAGCAGCCATAGTGGAAGGCACCACCATACACAGCTCACAGAAAATACATTTCCCAGATTAAAGAATATTATCATTATTGTGCCCACTAACTATAGTCATAATGGTTAGCCTTGTGTGATCTCGTTCTCAGTTAAATTATAACAAAAGCCATACTGCCTTATACTAACATAGATTTTCAATGATAACTGAAAAAAGATTCATAAATGAATATCAGAAAAAAAGTGATACAAGTGACAGGTTGACAGTTGAATAATACAGATCTCTTTCAAATGCGAGTTGGTTATTGGCCTATTCTACAGGCCGCTGTATCACCCTGTTTCACGTCCGTGTAGTCGCTGCCTTGCATATTGTCACGAAAAATCGTCTTACTGGCCTGCCTATCCCTCTCTCTCTCTCTCTCTCTCTCTCTCTCTCTCTCTCTCTCTCTCTCTTACCAGAAAACTAAAGCTTTTTCTTCTCTCAGCTGAGTCTTGTCAGTTAATCTGCACTGTAAAACTGTTTTTAATGCCTCTAGCAATAGTTTTTCACTGATTTGACCATGTGTAACCTAACGGAATGCTGTTAATTTTCGGTGGCTATTTGTCTCTTGAATCCTTCTCCAAAGCGTGATGGGGATAATAAGGCTCGATTTGCACATCTAGCACGTGTGAGACTGGTACTGATCTGCCTTCCTACCACAGTTGCGCAAGGATCCTCTTTGAGTGTTTTCGGAATTTGGTGTTGAACATATGGCCTGCAAGGTAGGAAGATAATATCTCATGCATGCAGAGTTCAGAAGAGAGGAGCAGTACAGACAGTGATGTAATCAGACAATGATCTCAATGTCGGTTCCACTACACTCCCTGTATAAGAAACATTACCGCTAACAGAAATTAGTGTACGGATTCAGGCGTAATGATATGTTAAGGTTTATTTTTACTCTAAATATGACTTCATGACATAGTAATAATTTTAATACACAAAGGATGGTAAAATATTGATATTGGGTGTTCACAACTGTGAAGCGAAATTCCTAACTATTCCAAGGTTCTTTAATACCAGCATGGTTGATGACCATGTCTGTGGGTCAATAAAATACAAAACAAATTAAATACAATTGGGGCTAGATATATCAATCAAGCTAAAATGCACAATTTAAATAACCAAATAATAGATGGGGTCGGTAAATGGCAATCAGAAATTAGTACACAATTAAAACAATTCAATCTCTTCAGAATATTAAGCGCTCTATAGTGGCTGATCAATTATGTCGTTAATCGAATAGCTCGCGTGTCTGCTTTCATTACGCCCGACAGTTGTGAATATGCTTATGACTACAGGTCATGGTTGAATGTACGAAAAAATAGGAGAGACTGAGACGACTACAGTTCATCACTTGCTGGCGTAGCGCAAGCGCGCTTGTTTACCTTCTCTCAGCGGCAGCAGTGGCGGCTGTCGGCGCGAGCTGTGAACCTGGGAATGTATTTTAAATGTCTCTCGACTGTTAAACGCCAGCATGTTACTTTTCCTACGTCTCTGGGGAAGCTGAGACTCCTAGTTTTTCTCTAGCTAAGTTAATTGGCACGGTACACGCTATTTGGCTGGAACAGCGCATGCGTTATTGGCCCCAAATCTCTCGCTATTCTGTGTATTATGAGACTTTACCCTTTAACTCCCTGAGGGTTAAGACGAGCCTGTGGACGAGTGTTCACGTAATCGTCTCAGCATGGCACTAGTTGCCTTGCTCAAAGACGACGATTTCCTGCAACAGAAAAAGTGGAGAGCTTTGGCTACAATTTTTTTGACCGTGACTGTCTCAAGAAATATATAAATGTTTTTAACTACAGCTACTCACGTAACTGGCGACCCTTGCCCTAGGATAGAGGTCCCCCACCCCTCGCCTAGTTTCTTCTTATATCAATGAGTAAATCCTGATTACACATGAAAGTTTTATCACTCCTTTTAGTTTCATGGTAGTATTTAGAGTCTGAGCGACTTTAACTAATCTTTACATTTCAGACCTTTTAGCATGTTATTTATTTGTGTTCACATCTCGGTTTTGTGGGTACTGAACCGCGTCCATAAATTTAACATTTCACTGTTGGTGTCTGCGTTGAAAACGAAGTTTGTAGGGGAAATTCTGTGTTATTTGTTTAGTGACTAGGGTGAGGTAGGAGATCAGGTATACTTCCAAGCGAAATAGCTTTTTCTGGGTTCATGAAAATTTTTTTGCTCTCCCTCTCTTTCGTGAATGTTGATGAAGAGCAGAGTGAGGTTCTTACAAAGTCAAGGGCAATTAGATCCTTGTAATAGTATGGAGCACATAAATAACAGAGGCGTCGACTTACCTGTGGTGTTATAATGTGAAGTCAGTGCCTGCATACCAGCTGGGAACGACAGAGAAGAGAAGGCTGTGAGAGGAGGTCAGCCAATACCAGGCTCACCGACGTCCCTCCAGGACGACAAAGTGACAGCAGAGACCCCTAGATGGAGACGACATAAGTGCTGCGCCCAACTGGTGGCGGCCCACTTCGATAGCAGCTTCAAAGTTAGCCACTTCATTAGCTGATGCATCATAGCCTCTTGTAAGGTGTCAGGCAAATCCAACACCTTCCATGAAAACCCTGACATGATAAGCAAATCCAGTAGTATGTCACATAGCTCCGAGTAAATCGTGACATTAAATTAACCAATTAATACGAGTAACGAGTGAGCAAATGGAATACCACAGACTAACACAAGAATACCTAAATGCATGTCGTACCTTCCCAACCGTGAGACCGACGCAGTTCCGAGGGGAGAAACGAGAACAGAAGCCGAGAGCAGAACCGTGTTAAGCTAGAAGGCCCTACGATAAGGGACGGACTGGACATCCACGTCGCCAGCCTACCTCTAAGACTACCACCCGCACGTTTCAGCGTGAGACTTTTTCGCATCTCTGTTACGTCAAGGACCACCCCCCAGCCCATGTTAAATACTAGAGCCCTCCAGAAAAACGGTATAGATCTTACGACAACACAAAAAGGGCCACTACCACCCGCAAGTTTTAGCGTGAGCCTTTTCACGTGTCTGTTACATTAGGACCACTCCCCAACCCATGTTAAAAGATAGAGTCCTCCAGAAGAACAGTATAGATCTTACGATAACGCTAAAAGGACCACACCAGCTGCAGGTTTTAGCGTGAGCCTTTTTGCATCTCTGTTACGTTGCAAACTTTGAAGACATTGCCCCACCACGAAAAGTATAACGTTTCTCATTGGATAGACAGAATTTATGTAGTCGGAGCTTAAGGTTAACATTGATACCCTGATTGGTCAGATGAAAACACAGCCAGTTCGTTTTTTTAAAACCAACTTCGGTAAATTGTAGTAAGGGAAGTTAGGAGAGAGTTCCTTCGGAGATGGCGAGGTGAGCGGAGCTGTGCTGCCGGCCGCTGCCCTGACGCTGCCTAAACACCGACAAGGTAATGAATGCACGCAGAAGTCTCATCTGTTACACCCCCTTTTTGCGTAATACTAGTGTCAATCGTTAATTAAAACTCATGGTGTTCACATTTGCCACTTGAAGAACAGATATGAAATGCGATGATTTTTCTTTTATATAGTTATTGAGAAGCCACATCAGCCACTGTTATTTACAAGTTAGATAAGTAATTAAAGATAATTGAGGGTTACTGTAGACCATTTTGATAGTTTTCTCTTTTGTGAAACTTAAATTTAACCTAGATTATAGATGTGATATGGCATAGGTCATCCTTCGATCGATTGTAGAACTTGGAAACCCATTCAGGGAATATTCGTTCACATTTTTGTTGAACACAGTTGGTTTTTACCATCCTGTATTAAAACATGTCCTTTTATTAATAGTGTAATTTATAAACGATGTTTTGTGAGTAGAATAAAATTTCCAATGGTAAACTTAACTGCTTTTTCAGCTAACTAAAAATAGGAAAGCCTTGAACCCCTTCCACTAAATTTAGTTAGTATTAAGATTCTTTTACAGGGAGTGTAGTGGAGCTGACGCTGAGATCATTAAGTATTTGGTTATATCAGCGCTAGTCTCACTGAACTCTTCTGAATTCTACATGTCATGTGTGGTCTGGCGTCTCCTTACCAGCAACAGGTCCCAGGTTCAAACTAGTCAATTGCCTAAAAAACACGCTCAGAGCGTCGTTGCGCGAAAGTGGTAGGGAGACACGATATAGAACAGACACCACCATGAATGTTTAGACTCTATCATTAGCAATCTCTATGTAGCTCAGTTAGAGATCAGTAGTCACTGCAGTTCGGCTGACACACTTTTGTTCTTAGCGGTGGCAGGGAACAGAAGTGTTACTCATGTTTGTCTCTTCAGAAGAAGACTGATTATTTTGATGTCGCCCATTGCTTGCGAAACATCTGTGAAATTGGACTTGTGGATGACCATGTATAAAAGACTATTTCTCAGATCAAAGTTAAGTATTTGTACTTGTCTTGCTGTAATGAAACTCATTAATACGAGTTGTTTGATTGTTTGTTTACTGAACCCACTATGCAGAATTCCTAGGTACAACAGTGGACGAACTGGTCGCCTTCCCCATGGAGAAGACTGGAGCGACCACAAATGGCAGCTATTGGGTACCAATACATGATGAAGTATGGGAACCTGGACTTCACAGTAGAATCGAGTCTGCCAATGAAGACAACAGGTACCACATAGAGGCTATGGTCACTGTTAGAAATCCAGAAAAAGAGATAGCTCGATCAGGCAACGCCAGTGCCATAGTACTCACAAATCGTGTGTCACATCACCAATTACAGACAGGCATTGTGAACCACAGCCTGATCCAGAGATCACACTGCTCGGTAAGCTGAAGAAGCAGGCTGAGAAAGCAGAAATGACATGAAAACAGGAGACAGAAGAATCAAAAAGCAGCGACGCACGGATGCACGCCAAGACCGTAGTATCCTACGCAGTGCCGTAGGGGACCGCACCGCCACTTCCCAGCAAATTAGGGACACTGTTGCTCCTGGGGTATCGGCGAGGACCATTCGCAACCGTCTCCATGAAGCTGGGCTACGGTCCCGCACACCGTTAGGCCGTCTTCCGCTCACGCCCCAACATCGTGCAGCCCGCCTCCAGTGGTGTCGCGACAGGCGTGAATGGAGGGACGAATGGAGACGTGTCGTCTTCAGCGATGAGAGTCGCTTCTGCCTTGGTGCCAATGATAGTCGTATGCGTGTTTGGCGCCGTGCAGGTGAGCGCCACAATCAGGACTGCATACGACCGAGGCACACAGGGCCAACACCCTACACTGGCCGTACACCTCTGGTGATCGTCGAGGGGACACTGAATAGTGCACGGTACATCCAAACCGTCATCGAACCCATCGTTCTACCATTCCTAGACCGGCAAGGGAACATGCTGTTCCAACAGGACAATGCACGTCCGCATGTATCCCGTGCCACCCAACGTGCTCTAGAACGTGTAAGTCAACTACCCTGGCCAGCAAGATCTCCTGATCTGTCCCCCATTGAGCATGTTTGGGACTGGATGAAGCGTCGTCTCACGCGGTCTGCACGTCCAGCACGAACGCTGGTCCAACTGAGGCGCCAGGTGGGAATGGCATGGCAAGCCGTTCCACAGGACTACATCCAGCATCTCTACGATCGTCTCTATGGGAGAATAGCAGCCTGCATTGCTGCGAAAGGTGGATATACACTGTACTAGTGCCGACATTGTGCATGCTCTGTTGCCTGTGTCTATGTGCCTGTGGTTCTGTCAGTGTGATCATGTGATGTATCTGACCCCAGGAATGTGTCAATTAAGTTTCCCCTTCCTGGGACAATGAATTCACGGTGTTCTTATTTCAATTTCCAGGAGTGTATTTCGCAAGCAATTCCTCTACTTCTTCAGTAAATGTGCGTGTTTGTGAGGGCATGGTAGAGCTTCATGATTTCAGTTTGGATGTCTGCTGAACCCTGTGGTCTGAGACATTTGTAAGGCGACATTCAGCACAACTTTCAGCCTCGTGCCCAATTTTCGTGTGATTGTGAGACAAGATGGGAGTTTGGATGTGGGTTTCACAGTGAGTGTTGCGAGAGATATTAGTTTCTAGCTGGCTGGGAAATAAGCAATGTTTTCTCCGTTTTTTTCCTCCTTTCACTTCCCATTGTCACCACAGCTAGTGGCTGTTACGATGTTCTTGTCATCTATTTTCATTGTCTGGTTTCACACCATCTCTTGCTCTTAAAAGTAGCTCTTTAATTTTTTTTTAAACACTGACCTATCGAATTTTCCCTGACAAAGACAACTCAGACTTAACCTATTCATTTATTATCCACATTATACAATTGCAACACAATCTGACTGCTATACATTGACTACATGACTTCCAATAATTAACATAACAAAATGGTCCTGAATTGTGGGAAACCCTAACAATAATACAAACCCAAAAAAATATGAAATTAAAGAAATATGAAACTCCCTCCAACTCTGTTAATTGCCTGAACTCATTTCAATCACGAATCCCAATATTGGAAACCCCATTCTGTTTCATAAGTCACTCACATCACATAAAATCTTCATAACACGAACTGCAGCCATTACAGCATATAGCAACAACAGCCAGCTAAATAACTACTATAGACTCTAACTACTAGGATGCATATGGTTGAAGAGCAAACAATGTATTTAGAAAATGTTACCTTATTCATGCGATGTCCAGTTCCAAAAATTATGTAGTTGTCAATAATTCCATTGCTCAAAAATTATCAACAAATATCCATCATCATACATTTCCTTGCGTATTTTCTTATAAACACATAATTTCATCTCACTTTACAATGCACATCCTACCAACACAGACTCGCCACTAAGAATATCATGTCCATACTTTTCCCTATCCACTGACTTACTGCCACTCTGTCTAAGCACAGAATCTCTTGCCGAGGACGCAGTGTGCTGTCAGTGATATTAACACAGTCTGTAGCGTTGCCAACATACAAACAGGCTTCTTACCCCTTTTGTGAGCAGCACATAAATCTCTTGAGAGCGGGAGGGTGGATGGGGTGGGAGGAGGGGTGATAAGAAGGTAGCAGGCCCTTCTGGCTTGTACAGTCCACTTGAAAAGCCCATCAGGCCCTTGTCCTTTCGTTCTTTTCCGTGTCTGTCACGCAAATTTTGAGATCATCGCGTTAAAATGCGGCGGACCATTAGTGGTAGAAGAATCCTGTGATTATCTGCTCTGTATATGGATGACATGGGAGTCTGTATGTAAAGCAAACTCTTTTCTCCATACTATTTTTCACTTGCTGCACGCGACTGCTGCATTTAAGCTGAGACAAGGCAACCAGAGAGTGTGTGCGTGTGTCAGAGGTAGGCACACTGTCTAAATATAGGCTGCGTTCACACTGGCGGCCGGGCCGCGCCGACACGGCGTGAGTCTCCCGGAGCCGAGCCGGCGACATCACGAGTGTTTAATATTGCCGGCGCAAGGCGACCGCAGGCGCGAGCCTGTGGAGCAGCACTACAGCTTCTGCAGTACACGCATCACACGTCTCCCTTCTGTGTGACTGCACACGTCTTTTATTTTAAGATGTTACCTCACATTTCACAATCAGTGAGGAAAAATTGCGTTTCTTATAATGATACACGCGAAATTACTTTTATTTCATTTATTTAATCTACCGTATTTACATGCATTTACAACAATAGCTTGCCAGCGATCGCGGCATTGCCGCCACTGAATAGTTCGCATTTACTTGGAGACAGATGTGAGTGTCACTGAGGGACGGAAATGTGTCCCTACCAGATGATAATGCATTGTAAAGTCATGCTGTGGCATTTCCTTATCAGTGGAAATAGAACCATTGACTCAAAGGGCATTACCTCAAAACTCTTCGCCTATCAATCTGTCTATCTTACAAGGTAATTAAAAGAATTCTGTGCGGTCATCAGTGGTTCCACATGATGAACCATCACCACTGCCAAGCGCTGCATCATGAAGAAAAAAGAAGAAAAAGTTGGAAAATTCTGAAGGAGTATTTCTGAGATTCTTCGTTGAAGGCACAGCAAGACATTACCCAAAACGACGGAGCTAATTACTTACTAATGATTCTCAGGAGTCCCATAAACTCTCTTCGCCTCAGAGGTGAGCGTTTGTGAAATTTAAAATACAAAAGCATGGCTACAATTAATTGGAGGTAGTGAATGCTGCACAAAGTTCTACTGCAAACCAAAAAGTGTGTACTAACGGATCTTACCTTATCGTTATACACCATTTTTCTTCTGCTGTTATACTTCTGCGAAAATTTGTGTACTGGTTAAAAATTTTGTCTTGAATGTTCTGCAGCACATACTGAAATGTATTATGATTCATTCTGTAATTTGAATAAAAATTTTCAGGATAGTTTTTTAATTCTTCATCTAAAGAAAAAAACTCTCCTAAATGTCTGTCGCTATTTATGGGATGAATCCATAACCTGCTAGTTCTTCTGTACTTCAAAACTCGATGAGTTACTGCAGAGTCAAAACAATACCAATAAAAGAGTGAGGACATTGTTCTACACGACAGCACAGACTAGCTAAAGACTGCACCTGCGTCTTCTACTGACTTTCTTGTCAGCTGTCGAACGGTGGAGATCTTTTTAAATTTATTTATTTAGCCTCCGGCCAGCCACTTAGCCAAAGAGTGGGGATTACCTTGACAGTGCAGCGCAGCCCGCCAAGGAAGAAAAAAACAATGAAGAACAATGAAACGCACATCTGCGCCGATCTACAGTAGTTTCATTAACTCTCCATTATTTTTTTATGTCAAAGTAGACAACGAGACTACAGAATTGCGCTTCAGTTATCTTTTATCTCGAAATACAAAATGTACATCATACTAATTGTAGGATGTTGATGACAAATAATTGTTTGTCTTTTGTGATGCAACGTATGGCCAATTATAAAAGCATAGCAGATGATTGTCCAGGAGCCGAGGGAAAAATTCTTATACATTTGGATTTATCTAGACAATGATACCATTAAAATAATACGAGGGACCGACACTAGGTCTGCGCTGATCACTAGTAATTAGTTTTTTTTCTGTCCTGCATTATATGACTACACTAAACCGAGCTGTAGCCGCGCGAACTCCGTGGCTTGCGGACGCGCCGCTGACGCCACTGAGTAGCTCGCATTACTTGTGACCAGAGACAGATATCAGTATCATTACCATTTCAAAAACTTTTTGGTACTTTTAACTACATTACATTCCCAACAATGTATGGTCTAAAACGGATCTAACAGTAAGCTACGCGCTACATAACTTTTTCATTACAAGATTTGTAAATCAAGTACACAACGTTGACAAAGAGCATCATTTCACAATGACTGTTAAGAAATATGGAAAGATAAATGATTCAATACGAAGCTAAGATGTTGCACTACCACGTGTACAAAAATCAGATTGTTTAGCAGCATACTTTCTTCAAAGTCGGTTGGGAAGCGGTACGAAACTAAGAAATCACGCGAAACGAAAAGTAGACTTTTTCTTTTTTCACGACGTAAGTAACGCTTTTAAGGAAAAAATAAGTTCATAAAACGATGTGGCGAAGTCTTATACACCGCTAAGAATTTTTAAAAGATGAGAATCGGAGAAGTGGATTTTCCCCCATTTCGCCGTTCCGGCTCGGCTCGGCGCGGCGCGCAATGTGAATGCACTACACGTCTGCCTGGGCTGGCCAGGCACGAGCCGACCCAGCACGCGTCAGCCCAGCCCGGCCCGGCCCGGCCGGCAGTGTGAACGCTGCCTAGACACAGTCACGACGCTCTCTTGTGTCAAAGTTGTTACCGCTTAACAGCTGGAGCGACAAGAGCGCTGTAAGTGGTGAGAAAACAGCCATACACATGTACCGTAAGGATACTGTACGTTTTTAATTATTTCCTACTTAATTAACGAAATAGTTGTTATATTTTTGTGTACCATGCTTTAGTAAATTACTAAGAGACATCAGTAATGTGAAACAGATTTAAAAACTGCCGAATTAAATTGATTCAATTAAGTGAGCTAGAGCTTATTCACGAAAACATACTTTCCAGTATGTGTATATTGGCTGCCTATTCCGCTGAAAGCAAGAGAATATAAAGATGTATATGCTTCTCATTCGCGAAATATTTCTGTTGTTGTCTATCGTTATCATAATAGGCACTTCCCTTGATACTTAAAAATCTTTTCTGGGGTTTAATGATTCGCCCATTCTTGCACTTCATTCGACTTCCTAATACGCGAATATTTTTGTAAATGTAATTACTCTGGCTTCAAAACCGAATGTGTTAAGCATTCTTGCCTTTTGTGGCTCAGATTTAGCAACAATTGTGGAATTGATTTCTTATGTGCCAGGAAAGAGTTATATGGCTTTTATCGATTTATTATCACGTCTGTGTGGTTTTTCCTTAACCTGCAGTTGTGGTGGCTTATTTGGTACATTAAATAACGTTGGTCTTACATTCCATACAAGTTAAGCATTCTTGCCTTTTGTGGCTCAGATTTAGCAATAATTGTGGAATTGATTTCTTATGTGCCAGGAAAGAGTTATATGGCTTTTATCGATTTATTATCACGTCTGTGTGGTTTTTCCTTAACCTGCAGTTGTGGTGGCTTATTTGGTACATTAAATAACGTTGGTCTTACATTCCATATAAGTTTCCTAAGTTCCACGTTTACTGATTTTCTGTAACTTTGGTGAACAAAACTCTGCTTTGTTGAGTAGTTAGATGATGTTTTCTTCCACAAAAGGTAGGGTCTTCTGGAATTTACTTGCTGTTATTTTTTTGTTTTTAAAGAAAAAAATATATATTCAGTAATGTCTATACATTACAAGAGAATCGTAAATAAACTTTCCTGTAGTGTAGCGTTTCGTACCTCCAACGTCCTTGGCAAACTACATAATGACAAAAATGCTACATACGTTCTCTGTTCTAAACACTACGTTACAAATCAGTATAAAAGTTAGTTAGAAGTAGAAATAGTGTTCAGAAATGCAGCTTCCTAGCCGCTTGAGGTGCTGCTATCGCTGTGAGGAACAAAACGGGAGTGTCGTGACTGTTATGTTAAGCTGGGCTCACAGAGCTAACGAAAGTGTAGCTACTCTACTGCAAGTGGGTTACTGCAGTTGCAATGCTATTGCATGTGTTGAAACGCCCCCTTTGAAAAATGAAGACTGACTGTGATGGTAAACTTCTACGCTATTTGATTTTCAAACAGCTGAGCAAAACTGAACGTACTCAGACATTTCTCTCTTTATTAATTCTGATCATCACTAAACTGACACACAATATTTTTAGCGCAACGCAATCTGACTTCCGATAATCCCTACAAAAGAATGGCCCTGACTAACAATAACCTATACCTTTCACGAATCACTTACCTAACAAACATCTACGTTACTCGAACTACTGCAATACAGCGAGCGCCAATACTCCCAGCTAAATAAAAGATTATAACTGCTGAAGGCACTAACTACTGATAGGCATAGTTAGCAAATGAAAGATTTTGATAGAGAACAAACAATGTATTTACCTTAATAGCGTTCAAAAGTCATAATATATATATATATAATTTTGTGTCATCGAATTAAACAAATTTCCTTATTCTGACGGACTCACGTCCAGATCATCTCCCCACATCCACCACTGCTGGCGTGTCATCTCCAACTGCCCAATGCTACGCTTTGTTCCCATCCAACAGCCCAGCACTACACAAGCGAATATTTCAACAATGGGTCCAACCAGCCACAGACTGCACACAGCACAGTCAGCCGTTTTCATACAAAGCACTATGTGGGATCACAAACATTAAAACCTTAACAGCCAACTTACAGTGTGAACTCCGAATTTTTAGTGGTGCAACTTCAGAAACACAGCTTTTGCCATGCCACAAAAAGTTCAGCTTGGTTGTAGTGTGTCATGCCACTTTATTTCAACCACTGCTCGCTGGTGGGATTATTTTGAAATACGAGCATTGTGTCGCAGTTATCATGGAGCAATTGCTGCTGTACTCCATTAGATTTCAGTTTGTTTCCATTTAAGAGAGAGAGAAGAGATGGCTGTGGAAGGCGTCAGCCAATCGCTCACTGACAGACCCCTCTCCAGGATGACAACGCAACACCAGTGGCCCCTGTGTGGACAAAACATAAGCACAGTGACCGACTGGTGCCGCTCAGCTGCTTAGCAGCATCAAGACTAACGTCTCGGATAGAAGTGTCAACGCTCATTACTTCACTTGTGTGCTCTATGTAGCACAGGCTTGAGACTGTTTGTACTGAATAAGATTTAATATTTCGTATGTCAAGCTTTGCTTGCTCAAAGTTAAGTATTGTAGCTTTACCTTCTGTAATAAAAATCATACATACGACTTGTCTGGTTTGATTGTCTAACAAGTACAAAGGATTCGGAGACAGCCCGTATTTGATGAGAAGCATGGAGATATAGTTTTTGGCAACGAGGATGGGATATAATACTAAACAAAGTTATTCGAAATGCCTAGGTCAGCAAATACAAGAAGATTGTAGAATCTTGGAAGAGTAGCGTGTTTGCAGATGATATTTTCATGCCAACTCTTCGCTACTTTTCCACTGCAGACAGCGTTTTCGGCTCCGACTATTATTTACTGCTGTGCGAAATCTAGTTTCGGATTTCCTTGTATTTAACTCTTGTCGCAGCTTCAACGGCGCACATATGATTTCAATTAACATCATATTGAAAAAGCTGTTCAACTAGGTAGAATTCTTAGCATCGTATCTGGACGGTAACTCATTACAGAAAGCTACTCTACTGGCCATTAAAATTGCTACAAGAAGAAGTACAGATGATAAACAGGTATCATTGGACAAATATATTATACTAGAACTGACATGTGATTACATTTTCACGCAATTTCGGTGAAGTCAGTACCCAGAACAACCACCCCTGGCCGTAATAATGGCCATGATACGCCTGGGCATTGAGTCAAACAGAGCCCTGATGGCGTGTGCAGGTACAGCTGCCTATGCAGTTTCAACACGATACCACAGTTTATCAAGAGTAGTGACTGACGTATTGTAACGACCCAGTTGCTCGGCCACCATTTAGCAGACGTTTTCAATTGGTGAGAGATCTGGAGAACGTGCTGGCCAGGGCAGCAGTCGAACATTTTCTGTACCCAGAAAGGCCTGTACAGGACCTGCAACATGCGGTCGTGCATTATCCTGCTGAAATGTAGAGTTTCTCAGGGATCGAATGAAGGGTAGAGTCAGAGGTCGCAACACATCTGAAATGTAACGTCCACTGTTAAAAGTGCCGTCAATGCGAACAAGAGGTGACCGAGATGAGTAACCAATGGCACCCTATACCATCACGCCTGGTGATACGCCAGTATGGTGATGACGAATACACGCTTCCAATTTGCTTTCACCGCATTGTCGCCAAACACGGATGCGACCATCATGATGCTGTAAACACAACCAGGATTCATCCGAAAAAATGACGTTTGGCATTCGTGCACCCGGGTTGGTCGTCGGGTACACTATCGCAGGCGCTCCTGTCTGTGATGCAGCGTCAAGGATAACCGCAGCCATGATCTCCGAGCTGATATCCATGCTGCTGCAAACGTCGAACTGTTCGTGCAGATGGTTGTTGTCTTGCAAACGTCCCCATCTGTTGACTCAGGGATCGAGACGTGGCAGCACGATCCGTTACAGCTATGCGGATAAGATGCCTGTCATCTCAACAGATAGTGATACAAAGCCGTTGGGATCCAGCACGGCGTCCCGTATTACCCTCCTTAACTCACCGATTCCATATTCTGCTAACAGTCATTGGATCTCGGCCAACGCGAGCAGCAATGTCGCGTTGCGATAAACCGCAATCGCGACAGGCTACAATCCGACCTTTATCAAAGTCGGAAACGTGATGGTACGCATTTCTTCTCCTTACACGAGGCATCACAACAACGTTTCATCAGACAACGCCGGTCAACTGCTGTGTATGAGAAATCGGCTGGAAACTTTCGTCATGTCAGCACGTTGTAGGTATCGCCACCAGCGTCAACCTCGTGTGAATGCTCTGAAAAGCTAATCATTTGCATATCACAGCATCTTCTTCCTGTCGGTCACATTTCGCGTCTGTAGCACGTCATCTTTGTGGGGTAGCTTTTTTAATGGCTTGTAGTGAACAAGCTGTGACGCCACAGTAGTTGCGTGCGTTCACTCGGCTTTAGAATGTGGACGCCGGCTTCCTGGAAAGACCGTTCAGCGCGGACAATGGGGGGAGGGGAGCCTGCGTTCGGTGGCCGGGGGCCGCACGGTTTCCTTTGAGTTACTGCTGGGCTCCGCCAAGTCAGCGCCTAGCAAATCGTTTTACGGCAGGCTCCGTATGCGTTGATAGCCGCTATCTCTCGTAGTGCGGAACGCTGGAGCCCTGGCGACAGTACTTCCTGCCACATTTTGTTGTGCTTCGTAGAAATGTGCGTCCTGCATCGGTAGTGGGAGAGCCGCGCTCTCAGTTCGGTGTGCGACTGGCGCAACGGCAGTTACGTTTCTCGGAGCTTCTGCTGGAGAGTAGAGCCTTCTCACTCGTTGCTTGACCGTCGCCGAGCATAGTCGTTTTATCTCTTCCGCAGCAAAGGAGAGATCTCACGGAAGGTTTCTCGTACGGACGTCCGGACCAAAAGTTAACTTTTCTCGCGGTCGTGGAGCAGACCATCTATTGGTCGGAAGTCATCTGCCGACGCGGAAAGCAGCAGCCCACATTGCAGGTTTGGCATCGTCTTCACACAGTTGACAGCTTCACATCGTATGACTGCTGTAGTGGTAAAATTTCGCTGCTTCCGCAAGTAGGGTGATTCAGGCCGTTAACCCTCGTTGCAGTCTTATTTATGCAGTGGCCGCATTCAGATCCTTTATTTCCGCTCATCTAAACATCCATACGTGTGATAAATCACTCGGACGTGACAGGAAAATCTGTATGTTCCGATCCGAAGCACTCCACTCAAAGTAGGTTGGATTGCTAAGACATTTTCAAGTTAGGTCTCCAGTCATGATTCCCAACCATTTAGCCACATACGTCAATGAAATTTTACGTGGTGTTAGTGTATGTCATTCGATATTGTATGTTATGGCCTTCAGTGCGAAGACTGGTTTGCTGTAGTTCTCCATGATACCCTATCCTGTGCGAGCCTCTTGATCTCCGAATAACTACTACAACCTACATCCTACTGAATCTGCTTGCTGTATTCATATTTTGGTCTTACTCTAAAATTAGTACCTACTGCAACCTACATCCTTCTGAATCTGCTTACTGTATTTATCTCTTGGTCTCCCTCTACGATTTTTACTCACCACGTTACCCTCCAAGACTAAATTGGTGATCCCTTGATACCTCTGACATGTCCTACCAACCGATCCCTTCTACTAGTCAAGTTGTGCCACAAATTTCTCTTCTCCCCAATTCTAGTCAATACTTCCTTATTAGTTATGTGATTTACCCATCTAATCTTCAGCATTCTTCTGTAGCACCACATTTCGGAAGCTTCTATTCTCTTCTTGTCCAAACTATTTATCGTCCATCTTTCACTTCCTTACATGGCTACGCTCCATACAAATAATTTCAGAAACGACTTCCTAACAACTAAATCTATACTCGATGTTAACAAATTTCTCTTCTTCAGAAAAACTTTCCTTGCCATTGCCAGTCTACATTTTATATCCTCTCTACTTCGACCATCATCAGTTATTTTGCTCCCCAAATAGCAAAACTCCTTTACTACTTTAAGTGCCTCATTTCCTAATCTAATTCCCTCAGCATCACCCGACTTAATTCGACTACATTCCATTATCCTCGTGTTGCTTTTGTTGATGTTCATCTTATATACTCCTCTCAAGACACTGTCCATTCCATTCAACTGCTCTTCCAGGTCATTTGCTGTCTCTGACAGAACTACAATGTCATCGGCGACCCTCAAAGTTTTTATTTCTTCTCCATGGATTTTAATACCTACACCGAATTTTTCTTTTTTTCCTTTACTGATTGCTCAATATACAGATTGAATAACATCGGGGATAGGCTAAACCCCTGTCTCACTCTTTTCCCAACCATTGCTTCCCTTTCATGTCCCTCGACTCTCGCAACTGCCTGTACAAATTTCAAACAGCCCTTAGCTCACTGTATTTTACCCCTTCCACCTTCAGAATTCGAAATAGAGTATTTCAGTCAACATTGGCAAAAGCTTTCTCTAAGTCTATAAATGCTGGAAACGTAGGTTTGCCTTTCCTTAATCTTTCTTCTAAGATAAGTCGTAAGGGTAGTATTGCCTCACGTGTTCCAATATTTCTACGGAATCCAAACTGATATTCCCCGAGGTCGGCTTATACGTGTTTTTCCATTCGTCTGTAAGGAATTCGCTTTAGTATTTTGCAGCCGTGACTTATTAAATGGATAGTTCAGTAATTTTCACATCTGTCAACACCTGCTTTCTTTGGGATTGGAATTATTATGTTCTTCTTGAAGTCTTCTGGTATTTCGCCTGTCTGATACATCTTGCTCACCAGATGGTAGAGTTTTGTCAAGGCTAGCTCTTCCAAGGCTATCAGTATTTCTAATGGAATGTTGACTACTCCCGGGGCGTTGCTTTGACATAGCTCTTTGATTGCTCTGTCAAACTGTTCACGCAGCATCAGATCTCCCATTTCATCTTCATCTACGTCCTCTTCCATTTCCATAATACTGTCCTCAAGTACATCGCCCATGTACAGACCTTCTACATACTCCTTCTACCATTCTGCTTTCCCTTCTTTGCTTAGAACTGGGTTTCCATCTGAGCCCTTGATGTTCATACAAGTGGTTCTCTTTTCTCCAAAGGTCTCTTTAATTTTCCTTTAGGCAGTATCTATCTTACCCCTAGTATGCCTCTACATACTTAGATTTGTACTCTAGCCATTCCTGCTTAGCCATTTTGCACTTTCTCTAGATCTCATTTTTGAGACGTTTGTATTCCTTTTTGTCTGCTTCATTTACTGCATTTTTGTATTTTCTCCTTTCATCAGTTAAATTGAATATTTCTTCTGTTACACAAGGATTTATATTAGCCCTCGTCTTTTTACCTACTTGATCCTCTTCTACCATCACTACTTCATCCCTCAGAGCTACCCATTCTTCTTCTACTGTACTTCTTTCCCCCATTCCTGTCAATCGTTCCCTTATGCTCTCCCTGAAACACTGTGCAACCTCTGGTTTAGTCAGTTTATCCAGGTCCCATCTCGTTAAATTCCCACCTTTTTCAGTTTCTGCAGTTTTAATCTACAGTTCATAACCAATAGATTGTGGTCAGAGTCCACATCTGCCCCTGGAAATGTCTTACAATTTAAAACCTAGTTCCTAAATCTCTGTGTCACCGTTATATAATCTATCTGATACCTTCCAGTATACAATCTTCTTTTATGATTTTTGAACCAAGTGTCAGCTATGATTAAGTTATGCTCTGCGCAAAATTCTACCGGAAGCTGCCTCTTTCATTTCTTACTTTCCAATCCATATTCAACTACTACGTTTCCTTCTCTTCCTTTTCCTACTGTCGAATTCCAGTCACCCATGACCATTAAATTTTCGACTCCCTTCACACTCTGAATAATTTTTTTTATCTCATAATACATTTCATCAATCTCTTCGTCATCTGCAGTGCTAGTTGCCATATAAACTTGTACTACTGTAGTAGGCATTGGCTTCGTGTCTATATTGGCCGCAATAATGCGTTCACTATGCTGTTTGTAGTAGCTTACCCGCACTCCTATTTTTTTTTTTATTCATTATTAAACCTACTCCAGCATTTCCTCTATCTGATTTTGTATTTATAACCCTTCATTCACCTGACCAGAAGTCTTGTTCCACCTGCCACCGAACTTCACTAGTTCCCACTTTACCTAACTTTAACCATTTCCCTTTTTAAATTTTTTAACCTACCTGCCCAGTTAAGGGATCTGGCATTCCATGCCCAGATCCGAATAACGCAAGTTTTCTTTCTCCTGATAATGATGTCCTGTTGAGTAGTCCCCTCCTGGAGATCCGAATGGGGGACTATTTTACCTCCGGAATATTTTACGAAAGAGGACGCCATCATCATTTAACCATACAGTAAAGCTGCATGCTGTCGGGTAAAAATTACGACTGTAGTTTCCCCTTGCTTTCAGCCGTTCGCAGTACCAGCACAGCAAGGCTGTTTTGGTTAGTGTTACAAGGCCATATCAGTCAGTCATCCAGACTGTTGCCCCTGCAAGTACTGAAAAGGCTGCTGCCCCTCTTCAGGAACCACAAACCACACGTTTGTCTGGCCTCTCAACAGATACCCCTCCGTTGTGGTTGCACCTACGGTACGGCTATCTGTATCGCTGAGGCACGCAAGCCTCCTCACCAGCGGCAAGCTCCATTTTTCATGGGGGGGGGGGGGGGGGGGAGTCCACGGTTCATATATATATATATGAAATTTCCTTGAATATTAAATAGGGAATCCCTTGATGTCTCATAATGTGTCCTGTCAACTGATCCTTTATTTCGGCCAAGTTGTGCCACAAATTTCTTGTCTCCCTAGTTCTTTTTGTCACCTCCACATTAGTCACGTGACCTATTATTCTTCTGTAGCACCTCAATTTCAAAAGCTTCTACTCTCTTTCTGTCTAAACTGCTTATCGTCCATATTTCACTTGCATACATGGCTGCATTCAAGACAAATACTTTCAGAAACGTTTTTCTAACACATAAATCTTTATTCGATGTTAAGAAATTTTTCTTCTTCTGAAATGCCCTTTTTGCCATTGCTAGTCTACTTTTTATATCCTCTCTACTTCGTCCATCATTAGTTCCCTTGCTGCCCAAATAACAAAACTCATCTACTACTTCAAGTATGTTCTTTCCTAATCTAATTCCCTTTGCATCACCTGATTCAATTCCGCTACATTCCATTGTTCTTATCTTGCTTTTGGTTATGTTCTTCTTATATAATCCTTTCCAGAAAGTGCCCATTCTGTTAAACTGCTCTCCCAAGTCCTTTCCTGTCTCTGGCAGATCTCAAAGATTTTATTTCTTATCCCTGAACTTTTACTCCAAATTTTTTTTGGCTTCCTTTACCGCTTGTTCACTGTACAGATTGAATGACATGAGAGACTGCGTACCATGCTGTCTAATTGCCCTATCAATTGCTGCTTCTCTTTCATGTCCCTCGACTTATTTAACTGCCGTGTGGTTTTTGTACAGGTTGTAGATAGCCATTTTCCTCCCTATTTTTTAACCCCTGTTACCTTCAGAATTTCAAAGAGAGTGGTGTATACCTTTTCCTAATTCGTGACCTAGATTTTATTCAGTAAATATAGTTGTGATATTGTACCACCTTTTTATTCCTTTAAAGCATCAAAGACTCACTTCCCTTATCATGTCACTTATTTTACATTGTCTGTGTCAGGTTAGTCAGCTCATTAGGGGTCTACAATTTAACTAAGCATTTAGATTCCATGCACAACGGTATTCATGTGCAATCTCTGATGTGTTGTGGATATCAAGGACTTCATGTTTGATATTTATCTTATGTAAAGCAGGCAGCCACAAACTGACAGCACCACAGGCTAGCCCACAATTTTACTTTAGGATCATCTTCATTTTTCCCTTAGGAAGTTACTTTCTTTTTGACTGTCTTCTGTAAATGTTGTTCGTATTCAGGGAATGGGATTATCTCATGAAAATGTTTTTGTACTTGCATCTGTGTGCTAGGCTTATTTCTTTCCTCCCTTTTTGCTATTGAGACTAGAGCCTCATCTAGGTCACTGCCTCTGACATCTTGTTCGATTTTTCAGTTTTTGAACCCATCGTACATTTGATAAAGTTTTCCAAATCACTTAACGTCATCTAACTTGTCGTCTATCTCTTATTGTTAGCTTCCGAAACAATATCCCCCTCCTTCAATACTTCCGAACCATCTTCTTCCTGAGCCATGAAGTCTACTTCTTTTTCTCTCACTATACTCCATTCCATTGGATCATTTTCAAATTCATGTACTTTTCTCGCTATCGTTTCTTCTCCAGCTCCATGTATCTTATCCTTCTATTGTGTCAGTTGTGAAACTTGCTTCAATTAACCCCACACGCTTTGTTTATCATCCTATCTTCAGGCTGATAGTTGGTTCAAATGGCTCTGAGTACTATGGGACTTAACTTCTGAGGTTATCAGTCCTCTAGAACTTAGAACTACTTAAACCTAACTAACCTAAGGACATCACACACATCCATGCCCGAGTCAGGATTCGAACCTGCGACCGTAGCAGTGGCGCGGCTCCGAACTGAGCGCCTAGAACCGCGGGACCATCGCGGCCGGCTCAGGCTGATAGTACTTTTGCTGTCGCCATTTCTTTTTTCCGCACCCGACGTATCCGAAACCTGCGTAGACGTTAATTTTCTTTATTTGCGTGCCCCCTCCAAATGTTGACGTTGCGTCTGCCACGATAATCGAGAATTACTCTACCATAACCTTTCATTACGTTTATTTGGTACCCTTTCCGGCCTCCTTTTCCAGGTACATTTCGGTTCCCGAAAGTTCTCTGATCCCGTGTTCCATGACACCTATCTTCGTCTTTGATTTTCTCTAAGAAATCGTCGACCGTTTTGTGATTGTTACCGAAGTGAAGTTTCGAACTATTATGCAGTTTCTTCCATAGCTTCCATACTATCTCTGATTTTGAATGCCTGTCTTTTAAATACTGTAACATCTTAAAACGGGACTTAAAGAAGTCCTGCACAGTGCTACGCCTATGATTTTCTGCCAATTTTGCGACAACGAACGCTCGCCATTGCTTATCCCGTTTTTGCACAGACCAAAACTCCTCTAAAAACTTCTGTATGAGCTCTGATAAAGCCATATTTGAAGCGTCGGAGTTCAAAACATATGTTTTTGCACTATTAGTCATAGAATCAATTGCTAAATTACTATTTCTGTGATCTTTTATATCCTTTGGTAGCATGCATTCGCAGTTCTTTACGAAATCCACCGGATATCAGCTTCTCTGGTCTGATGATTGCCTTTCTCATCTTTCCTCAAAATAGTTCTGATTTTTGCATAACCGAAGCAGCACTAGTCGCTTTGTTTTGTAATTCCATGGCTAATGATACTAATTCATTACGAATTCGTGTAGTCACGTCATCTACACTGCCTTGTAATTTCATTTCATTTTCGTGACTATCTCTGAGTGCCACGACCTCGGGATTCGTTCCATCTGTAGTTTTGGTCTTCATTACCAGAACGACCTGATGCAACTTATTCCCAACTGTTGGTTCCACACTTTCTTATATTATTTGTAATGCAGTACCAAGTATTTCGTTGATGCCTGGTTCTAGACTTTTATTAAGTCACCTTTTACTTAGCAGGTGGAAGTTCAGTAATCTTTTGGCTCTGCAAATACAATATTGCCACATTCATTAAGCTCTCGTCTAGATCAGAGATTTTGGTCTCAAATTTTTGGTTCTCAGGTTTGAATTTGGATATGATTCTGCAGTTTTTGGTTATAATATATTACATTTTTTGTATCTGAGCCTTAATATTAGTTTGAAAAATCACCATATTATGATTCATTGTGGTCATTTTCACGGCTACGTTTTTTCACCATTCCATACTTTCGGATCTAGCAAGTTGCTGTTCTGTCCCTTTTGCTTTATTCTGTTCTGCGAAAAATGCAGTTTCATTCTCAGTTTTGATCACCATCGGTGTGGATTCGCCTAACGCGTGCGCAAAATCAAGCGCGCTGTCACTAGCTAATGATGGTGATACTGTTGGCTGTTGTTTTCACTCTCTTCGCTCACGCATCCGCGATTTGCAAGCTCTTTGTCATTGCTAACATTGTTCAGTTCTTTCTTCACTTTTGCTGGCCCTTGATTAATGATAACTCTTTTTCTTGTCTCGCTAATATAATAATACAATCTAATACATACTGTCGTATAATCAAGAACTGCTTTCGGTCCACTACTTTACAAGTTATCGTCATCTACTTTACCAAACTTTCGGTATTTCGTTTTTTCATGAACAGAAGTCAAGTCCATTTTCACAAGAAAACTCTTAAAATTCAGCCACTGTCGCCACGTGCAACCGAACCCGCCGACTGCACGTGAGACTGATTCGTCCTTTATTTTTAAAGTAAAAGAATCGTTCGTAATCAAACTTTTTAATGTTTTCATACCATTGACAGTATTTCTTTTGAACTACGGAAGTAGTAATTTTTAACTATTGTGCCACCTGTGACTGCTGTCTACGATCTTTGACGTGGCTCAGAATAATGCTTTGAGTTACTGGAAAGAAAATGCTTCGCCCTGCCTTATGTCCACGCAGCGCTCGATCCAAACGCTGCCTCGCTTATCGTCGCAGTAAAACCATTCTACTGGTCTACCTCTCTCCCTCTTCGCAGGAACCGTAATCCCTCTGTTCACTCAGCTGAGTAATGGCGTATAATTTGCGCTATATGTCTGTTACTACTTTTTCTGACTGTAACAATACTTAGATACTGATTTGACCATGTTTAACTTAAAGGAATACTGTTATATTTTGGAAGCTGTTTTTCTCTTGGACCTCTCTCCACAACGCAATGAGGATAACAAGGCGCAATTTGCAATGATTTCGGCACATGACGAAGTATATTATTGTGGATAATCACTTCACAGCCTGCCCTGTAATTTTGTCTTCAGCACAGAAGTGAACGGATTGTAGGCCGATGTGTCCTTACTGTACGACAGCCCCTCTGGAAAACATGCTAATTCTATGGACATAAGTTGTCGCCAGCTCTGAAGGAGCAATTTGACTCTATTGCTTAAGCAGTTATTAACTGTTACTGAAATGAATTTACGGTAGTACAGTTAATTTTGAATGTTCTACTCGGAGTCAGGATGAATGCAAGCTGTGGGATTCTGACCTAGCTCCATGGATACAATCTTTACACTACTGGCCGTAAAACTTGCTACACCACGAAGATGACTTGCTACAGACGCGAAATGTGACCGACAGGAAGAAGATGCTGTAATATGCAAATGATTAGCTTTTCAGAGCATTCACACAAGGTTGGCACCGGTGGCGACACCTACAACGTGCTGACGTGAAGAAACTATCCAACCGATTTCTCATACACAAACAGCAGTTGACCGCCGTTGCCTGGTGAAACGTTGTTGTGATGCCTTGTTTAAGGAGGAGAAATGCGTACCATCACGTTTACGGCTTAAATAAAAGTTCGGTTGTAGCCTATCGCGATTGCGGTTTATCGTATCGCGACATTGCTGCTCGCTTTAGTAGAGATCAAATGACTGTTAGCAGAGTATGGAATCGGTGGGTTCAGGCGGGTAATAACGGAACGCCGTGATGGATCCCAACGACTTCGTATTACTAGCAGTCGAGATGACAGGCATGGCTGTAACGGATCGTGCAGCCGCGTCTCGATCCCTGAGTGAATAGATGGGGACGTTTGCAGGACAACAACCATCTGCACGAACAGTTCGACGACGTTTGCAGCAGCATAGACTATCAGCTCGGAGACCGTGGCTGCGGTTACCATTGACGCTGTATCACAGACAGGAGCGCCTGCGGTAGTGTACTCGACGACCAACCTGGGTGCACGAATGGCAAAACGTCATTTTTTCGGATGAATCCAGGTTCTGTTGACAACATCATGATGGTCACACCCGTGTTTGGCGACATCGCGGTGAACGCACATAGGAAGCGTGTATTCGTCATCTGGCGTATCACCCGGCGTGACGGTATGGGGTGCCACTGGTTACAGATCTCGGTCACCTCTTGTTCTCATTGACGGCACTTTGAACAGTGGACGTTACATTTCAGATGTGTTACGACCCGTGTCTGTACCCTTCATTCGATCCCTACGAAACCCTACATTTCAGCAGGATAATGCACGACCGCATGTTGCAGGTCCAGTAAGGGCTTTTCTGGATACAGGAAATGTTCGACTGCTGCCCTGGCCAGCACATTCTCCAGATCTCTCATCAATTGAAAACGTTTGGTCAATCGTGGCCGAACAACTGGGTCGTCACAATACGTCAGTCACTACTCTTGATGAACTGTGGTATCGTGTTGAAGCTGCATGGGCATGTGTACCTATACACGCCATCCAAGCTGTGTTTAACTCAATGCCCAGGCGTATCAAGGCCGTAATTTCGGCCAGAGGTGGTTGTTCTGGGTACTGATTTCTCAATATCTATGCACCCAAATTGCATGAAAATTTAATCACATGTCAGTTCTAGTATATTATACACTCCTGGAAATGGAAAAAAGAACACATTGACACCGGTGTGTCAGACCCACCACACTTGCTCCGGACACTGAGGGCTGTACAAGCAATGATCACACACACGGCACAGCGGACACACCAGGAACCGCGGTGATGGCCGTCGAATGGCGCAAGCTGCGCGGCATTTGTGCACCGCCGCCGTCAGTGTCAGCCAGTTTGCCGTGGCATTCGGAGCTCCATAGCAGTCTTTAACACTGGTAGCATGCTGCGACAGCGTGGACGTGAACCGTATGTGCAGCTGACGGACTTTGAGCGAGGGCGTATAGTGGGCATGCGGGAGGCCGGGTGGACGTACCGCCGAATTGCTCAACACGTGGGGCGTGAGGTCTCCACAGTACAGCGATGTTGTCGCCAGTGGTCGGCGGAAGGTGCAAGTGCCCGTCGACCTGGGACCGGACCGCAGCGACGCACGGATGCACGCCAAGACCGTAGCATCCTACGCAGTGCCGTAGGGGACCGCACCGCCACTTCCCAGCAAATTAGGGACACTGTTGCTCCTGGGGTATCGGCGAGGACCATTCGCAACCGTCTCCATGAAGCTGGGCTACGGTCCCGCACACCGTTAGGCCGTCTTCCGCTCACGCCCCAACATCGTGCAGCCCGCCTCCAGTGGTGTCGCGACAGGCGTGAATGGAGGGACGAATGGAGACGTGTCGTCTTCAGCGATGAGAATCGCTTCTGCCTTGGTGCCAATGATGGTCATATTCGTGTTTGGCGCCGTGCAGGTGAGCGCCACAATCAGGACTGCATACGACCGAGGCACACAGGGCCAACACCCGGCATCATGGTGTGGGGAGCGATCTCCTACACTGGTCGTACACCTCTGTTGATCGTTGAGGGGACACTGAATAGTGCACGGTACATCCAAACCGTCATCGAACGCATCGTTCTACCATTCCTAGACCGGCAAGGGAACTTGCTGTTCCAACAGGACAATGCACGTCCGCATGTATCCCGTGCCACCCAACGTGCTCTAGAAGGTGTAAGTCAACTACCCTGGCCAGCAAGATCTCCGGATCTGTCCCCCATTGAGCATGTTTGGGACTGGATGAAGCGTCGTCTCACGCGGTCTGCACGTCCAGCACGAACGCTGGTCCAACTGAGGCGCCAGGTGGAAATGGCATGGCAAGCCGTTCCACAGGACTACATCCAGCATCTCTACGATCGTCTCCATGGGAGAATAGCAGCCTGCATTGCTGCGAAAGGTGGATATACACTGTACTAGTGCCGACATTGTGCATGCTCTGTTGCCTGTGTCTATGTGCCTGTGGTTCTGTCAGTGTGATCATGTGATGTATCTGACCCCAGGAATGTGTCAATAAAGTTTCCCCTTCCTGGGACAATGAATTCACGGTGTTCTTATTTCAATTTCCAGGAGAGTATTTGTCCAATGAATACCCGTTTATCATCTGCATTTCTTCTTGGTGTAGCAATTTTAATGGCCAGTAGTGTAAATTTTTGCGTTCGATTTTAATAAAAACTAAATAACTGAAAACCAAGTGTATTAGCAAGGCGATCATACACATGAAATGTAAAACTGTCGTTTCCGGCTAAATACACTTGTGAAAATTTTACGGTGTCATAATTATGAAGTTGTTTTATACAACCTTTTGACCTTTGAGATTTAGTTAAATTTATTGAGACACAGTGACAAGGAAATCGTAATTCAGTTTGTGGCTACACAACAATACATGTAATAAGTACTTTTAAATAACTTATTCTATTAAGTAGTTACATATGAAGCTGGTGTCTAATACTCATTTATTTTCTGCTCAGGTAGTTGTAATGAAAAGTCGTGTCTTGTTTGTCGTGGCTGTTGTGGTGTTGCAACTGAAGCTTGTAGAATTGTAACTGGCTAGGCTCCTAATGTCTCCAGTAAGACGACATCAATTTATTACTACCACGTTGTTTGCGGTAGCCATATTTAGTGGAGTTGCGCTGGCACCAAATTTCATCTGAAATTGATGTTGGATAGATCTTGCTTTCGTAGAACTGCAATTTCTGGAGACGACCTTACGACAGAAATGCCACAACCCCCTCAAATTTCAGTCGATTATGCACAGCTTAAGTATTAAAAAAACTTTAACATCGTCAGATGGGGCACAGTTTCGTACGCCACTAAGCCACCCTGCTTGCATCTTTTCGTTTCGGTCTGTTCTTTCCGCACCACGTATCACCAAGGTCATTAACACAACTCTGGGTTGAAACACCGAAGTGGATTCCGATTTCCTTATTTGGTTTGTTGAAGTATTGTACGTTTTCAATTAACTGATGAACATTACACTCCTTATAATTATTCGGCTCCTGCTTAATCCATAGCGTTTTTGTTTTGCATGTTGGTATTCCAGCTGCTACGGGTTTATTTATCGAGTATCACTTTTTGTTTCTAATTCGGTGTTGCTCTTTCAGCTGACGTATTGTCATTTTGTCGTTTTGGGATAGCAACTGGAGCTGTGAGCGGTAGAAAATGAATGCCAAGTGGCGAGTATCACTTTTTGTTTCTAATTCAATGTTGCTCTTTGAGTTAACGTATTGTCATTTTGTCATTTGGAGATAGTAATTGGAGCTGTAAACGGTAGAAAATGAATGCCAAGTGGCGTAATGGGAGCATTTTCGGCATATTCCTCTGTTTGAGATCACTAGGCGGGTGACAGCAGGGGAGACAGCCAGAAACGTTAGCGCCTTGTGTGGGGATAACACCATTCGATAGATCGCAAGAAAATGGTTTTCTCGGTTTAAGGAGGATATTTTTGACATTACCGACTCCCCACGTTCAGGAAGATCTTCGGAGTTTGAAGAAGATCGTTTAAACGCATTAATCTACAACGACTCAATTCAGTGCACTCGAGAACTGCAAATGTATGAACTGTGATCTTGGCTCCATCGTGTGAGATTTGCGTGCAGTGGGAAATGTTGAAAAATCAAGTGTATGAGTACCGCATGCTCTAAGACAAAATCACAAAGATCAGCAAGCGGGCGTATGTGCAGCTCTGCTTACTCGTCATCGATTGGCTCGTGAACAACACCGACCATTCCTAGCCTGTATCGTTGTATGGTGACGAGAACTGGTGTGTTTATGCTAACGTAACTAAGAGAAAGAAATGGCGGAGCCAAAACAAAGCAGCATCACCCCTTAGAAAGACCTGCGGGCATTCACGACATTTAATGTTATGCCTCTGGTGAGACAGCGACGGTGCGGTGTTCTACGAATTGATTCCCCGAGGCGTCACCATCACTGCGCTCATTTGCTGTCAGCAACTGAAACGCTTCGCAGACGCAATCTAAGAACGACCAGGAATGCTCCGTGAAGTACTGCTACTCCACGGTGACGCTCGCCCACATGATGCTAGAGTGACAAAAAACACTGTACAGGGGTTGGCTTCGGATCTCAATCCGCACCCACCTTATTCATCTGAATTTGAGCCTCAAATTTTCACTTTTTCCACTCTCTATCCAACAACCGTAAAGGAAACAAAAGAAAAATTCGGAGTAGGTATTAAAATCCATGGATTAGAAATAAAAACTTTGATGTTCGCAGATGGCATTGTAATTCTGTCAGAGACAGCAAAGGACTTGGAAGAGCAGTTGAACGGAATGGACAGTGTCTTGAATGGAGGGTATACTATGAACATCAACAAATGCAAAACGAGGATAATGGAATGTAGTCGAATTAAGTCTGGTGATGCTGAAGGAATTAGATTAGGAAAAGGGACGCTTAAAGTAGTAAAGGAGGTTTGCTATTTGGGGAGCGAAATAACTGCTGATGGTCGAAGTAGAGAGGATGTAAAATGTAGACTGGCAATGGGAAGGAAAGCGTTTCTGAAGAAGAGAAATGTGTTAACATCGAGTATAGATTTAAGTGTCAGGAAGTCGTTTCTGAAAGTATTTGTATGGAGTGTAGCCATGTAAGGAAGTGAAACGTGGACGACAAATAGTTTGGACAAGAAGACAATAGAAGCTTTCGAAATGTGGTGCTACAGACGAATGCTGAAGATTAGATGGGTAGATCACATAACTAATGAGGTATTGAATAGGACTGGGGAGAAGAGGAGTTTGTGGCACAACTGGACCAGAAGAAGGGATCGGTTGGTAGGACATGTTCGGAGGCATCAAGGGATCACCAATTTAGTATTGGAGGGTAGCGTGGAGGGTACAAATCATAGAGGGAGATCAAGAGATGAATACACTAAGGAGATTCAGAAGGTAGGTACTGGGAGATGAAGACGCTGGCACAGGAAAAAGTAGCATGGAGAGCTGCATCAAACCAGTCTCTGGACTGAAGACCAGAACAACAACAACAACAACCTTCAAGGATATTCCTTTCCAAATGAAAATGCGATCCGAACATGGCCCTTCGGGTTCTTCGCCTCAAAAGCACGTGATTTCTATAGTGGCGGAGTCGAAAAGTTACCTGAGCGTTGGCAGACTGTTGTAAATAGTGAAGGACAATATATTATAGAAGACTAAAGTCTTCTAATATGTATCTGTTGTCTTTATTTAACTTACCGAAAAACGCTACGAACGTATACACCAACTCATTCATTAGTATGCTTTTGGTTTCTTTTAACAATATCTACTACTTCAGTTACCATTAACATATTGTCAAAGACATTTAACATGGGAAACATCGATACATTTAAAGTAGTTTCAATACATCGATACTTTTATGTAACGATTTTTAGGATTACAGTTTAATCGAAAAATTTAAGCTGTTACTTTACACGTATTGCATCTACATCTACATCCATACTCCGCAAGCCACCTGAAGGTGTGTGGCGGAGGGTACTTTGAGTACCTCTATCGATTCTTCCTTCTATTCCAGTCTCGCATTGTTCGTGGAAAGAAAGATTGTCGGTATGCCTCTGTATGGGCTCTAATCTCTCTGCTTTTATCCTCTTCGCGAGATGTACGTAGGAGGGAGCAATATACTGTTTGACTCCTAGGTGAAGGTATGTTCTCGAAACTTCAACAAAAGCCCGTACCGAGCTACTGAGCGTCTCTCCTGCAAAGTCTTCCACTGGAGTTTATCTATCATCTCCGTAACGCTTTCGCGTTTACTAAATGATCGTGTAACGAAGCGCGCTTCTCTCCGTTGGATCTTCTCTATCACTTCTATCAACCCTATCTGGTACGGATCCCAAACTGGTGAGCAATATTCAAGCAGTGGTCGAACAAATGTACTGTAACTACTTCCTTTGTTTTCGGATTGCTTTTCCTTAGGATTCTTCCAATGAATCTGTCTGGCACCTGCTTTACCGACGATCAACTTTATATGATCATTCCATTTTAAATGACTTCTAATGCCTACTCCCAAATAATTTATGCTTCCAGTTGCTTACCTGCTATACTGTAGCTAAATGATAAAGGATCTTTCTTTCTATGTATCCGCAGCACATTACACTTGTCTACATTGAGATTGAGTTGCCATTCCCTGCACCATGCGTCAATTCGTTGCAGATCCTCCTGTATTTCAGTACAATTATCCATTGTTACAACCTCTCGATATACCACAGCATCATCCGCAAGAAGCCGAACAGCAGCCTAAGATACCCTCATTGTGGGGTGAACGGCTTTGCAGTTTTTTTGTGTGATGATGATGTGGGGTCAAGAGAAAACGGTCGTGGTAACTGTTGAGTTAACTTTTGTGAGGCCTAAAGAACCGGTGGATGTGTCTGAGTTTAAAGGTAATTCTAGGGTACAATGGCTAGAGCCTGTGTGATGCCAACAGTGTACTTTGCTTGGGCATTCTAACCCCTTGTGCCGAATCTGTGGCAGTTTGTTTCTCGTGTCGTCGCCCGTGTTACAGGGCTAGGTAATGTAGGGAGTCCAGGTGATTGATTAATGATTACACAGAAGAAGTTAGCATTGTAGTGTTACTAGCTGACAAGTGTGCTGTTTGTATTATTTTCGAATTGTTATTTCTATGTCGTAAATATGAGTAACAGTGAAGCAATGGCGAAATTAGACATATAAGTTGTCACCGGAGATGAGGGTACGCTGTTGTAAATTAATCAGATAATACAGCTGAAGGCAGAGTATAGGTTTGTGAATAATAAATTAGCAGAGAAGGATGAAGAATTAGGAGTGTTGGAATCACAGAGTCTGAGGTAGATCAGGTGTTGTTAATCATCTTTCTATCTTTTTCTGCGAGTAGCTTGAGGATGTGTAATTATTTATAGACTATCTCGTGTCATCGGCTGAGATATGGGACAGGTCAGACAAACAGTTGTTACAGACAGGAAGATTACTCCTGTCAGGTAAAGCGAAGTCATTCGTACAGTCCACAGTGGCACTGGACAAAGCAGAAACTTTTGAGCAACTCAAGCACAGATTGGTACATAGACCTAAGATGCAAAATAGCGTGCGGTTTTTCCGTGAACAGTTGCGTGGTATTTCTAAGAGGCCTAATGAACACTGGAAGATTTTGCCGACAAAATTAGAAAGCGCAACGTACATACGGATGAGTTAATACGTAGTGAGGAGGTAAACAGGGTGTTGCTACACGAGGCTGAGCAAACGGTACTCTATGTTTTCCTGGGGTTTGGCGCCTTACATGTCTAGGAGGGCGCAGCTATTAGGATGGTTTTGGAATTTTCGGACACTGATGTTGCTACAAGGGTAAGAGAACGTTGAAGTGCATTAACAGCAAATACAAAAAGAGGTTTATTGGTGGATATACGGTTCATATGCATAGGCAGTTCCTCCAGCCACATAATAATAGGGGAGGTATGAACTGTCAGCGGTTTGGTGGGACTAACAGTAGGGGTGCTCTAGACCAGCAACAGTATTGTAGAAATAATGATAGGAATGGTCTGAGTGGTAATAAGCACCTGTTAAATTTAAGAAGGAACTCGAGGCCCAACGAAAGGCGTTCTCTGTAAAAGTGAACGCAGTAAAAACGAATGCAGAGACGAAATGTGTCATAGTGGATGTAATAGGTGGTAATGAATATAAGTTTTTGTTAGACAATGGTGCGCATGTGTCTGAAGTCTAGATAGTTAGTGGAAAAGAGGCAACAGAACCGACAGCTTAATGAGTTGCGTGGGTTAGGGGATAGTGTTATATGATCACGAGGATCGATAATAATGATTTTTCAGTCAGAGGCAACCAAGTTTAAGCAGTGTGTGAAAGTGGTGTCTCGCGTGAGGGCTGTTGCATGATCCTAGGGTTAGACTTTGTGTCTGAATCATGCATAATTGACCTTTGACGACGTATAGCTGAGCTTACAAGTAAATTTAACCAAGAAACACTCTTCGATTTTGATCGGCTTTGAATGTGTTGTAGTACAGAGCAAAACTTATAATATATGCCCATACGGCTGTTAAAGAGGTAGGACAGCTCCTTGAAAAATACTGAATTTATATTTCTGAATGAATAACATTGAAATGGTAACCGATATAAAAAAACTTCAAATAAAAGTTCTATGGTTTTTAATGCGCCTTAAAACAGTGCACCTATGTATGTCGAAAATCGTTTTTTAGAAATCCCCTCCCATTCAACGTCTTTTTGACTTGAAAAATTCTGCATTTTCTCATTATGGTATTGATTTACAATTAAATTACAAAAACAATGTACAAACAATTCCAAATGTAACATAATTAATCTTAAAAGGTTACTACTTGAAAAAATACACAAAATTTAAAAAGAAAACGCAAATACAACACAAGATATTATGCATTTCACAAAATCACAAGAAAAAGTATATGTAGAACAATATATGCAGAATATAGATTTAGAATATATTTATCTGGGAAAGATTACATAAATAACCCAGCATGACATCGGCATTGAATCAGACACATATGGGGCGCTCGTACAGTGATATTGAGATATTTCTAGTGTATTACTGACAAATGTGCCTTTGGAATAGCACTTGATCATATATAATTGAACTTGGTGTTAATGATCCTATACGTTTTGCTCATAGTAAAATGTCGAAATGAAAGACAAAACAGTGTGGGGAGAGGATTTCGAAAAAACCGACTTTTTCGACAAATATGGGTTCGCTGACGGAAAGGACATTAAAAACGATAACACTTTTACTTGATTTCATAAAAATATCTGTTACCGATTCAACGGTAGTCATTCAGGAATGTTGAACTCAGTTTTTTCAAGAGTGTGTATCACCGCCTTAACAGGCGAATGGGAATTTATAAAAAATGTAATTTGCTCTGCTCTACAACATATTCCAAATTGATCATAATCGAAGTATATGCTTTGGGTAGGTTTACTTGTTAGTGGGGAAGTATTCCAGCTGCGGAAAGTCGTCATCAATGTTGATCTGTCAGAAGCAGCATCTGTTGTGAAAGGCTGTCTAATTAAACCGTGAACAATGACGTTAACGATTGATTCGCTTGACTGTGTGTCGGTTGGCACCAGAAAGACGCTGTGAGTGAATGAGGAGCCTGACTTTCCAGTAGGTGTGTTGTGTAAACTGGAACCACCGGAACACAGTGATACAGTAGATGCAGCATTTTGTTTAGTAAAATGAAGTATCGTACCGGCACAGGAGAAGTAGGGAGTTGAGGTAGCACCTTCAGTGTCGATAATTTAGGTGACAGGGAGATTAAGTCGTAGCTGTAGTGGGATGAAAATGGTATATGCCGACATAATTGCAACAGGGGCTGCCAACGTCCTCGTCTGTCTGCAAGTGTACCGTGTATCAGGAGATTTGAGTGATCAGATATTCACTCTTTATTCGTAAGAGGTACATACAGGGATAGGCCGAATAATTTGAACAGTGGTAGTAATGGGAAGGTTGTGTATGACGGTCAACAACGCAAGTAAGGCACATGTCGCGCTGGACTGTGCGCCATCAGTACGGACTACACATCAATGCAGGAGTAGTGCACATTTCGTATTCGCGTTCAGAGGCCCAGTTCGACGTGCAATGAAAGACCTAACAGTTCCAAAGAGGGTAGATTGTGGGTGTGGAGTCACCGCCAGACACCACAGTTGCTAGGTCGTAGCCTTTAAATCGGCCGCGTTCCGTTAATATACGTCGGACCCGCGTGTCGCCACTATCAGTGATTGCAGAACGAGCGCCGCTGCACGGCAGGTCTAGAGACACTCCCTAGCTCTCATTTGCAGAGACGACAGTTTAGCACAGCCTTCAGCTACGTCATTTGCTACGACCTAGCAAGGCGCCATATTATTAAAGAATGTATTCTGAACAAATAAAATTGTGACTCATGTACCGTCAAGAGCGACGTTCATCATTAATGGATTAAAGTTAAGTATCAAACTAATTACGACCGCTTTCTGAATTCTAATTCCTTGTCATGTTCCAGACCTCACGTCAGTATAGTCCTTCCCTCCTCACGCCAGCCTGCGTGAGCTAACACGCGTGCATTCCGGCCTCCACTAGTAACATGGTGTTGGCTCTTCTGCCAATACAACACTGGGGGCCCGATTAGATGGAGCATCAGTAACCAAGACATCCAGCTTATTCAATGTTTCAAGAGCAGCTATTTGAACAGTCATGACAGCCTACACAAAACATGAAAGGACATCATGTAAACGTAATACTGGGCGCAAATCAATACTAAATGACTGAGATCGTCGTACTAGCTAACACGAACTGTGTCAAAACTACGGCAGCGAAAATGACTGCAGAGCTCAATAGCCATCTTAGAGACCCCGTATCTATCGACATTGTCCGCCGAGAACTCCGTAAAGCGAATATTCATGGATGAGCTGCTATACCGAAACCATTAGCGACGACAACCAACGCAAAGAAACGTAAAACATGG
Organism: Schistocerca gregaria; assembly: GCF_023897955.1. Lineage (NCBI taxonomy): Eukaryota > Metazoa > Arthropoda > Insecta > Orthoptera > Acrididae > Schistocerca > Schistocerca gregaria. The sequence goes on from NC_064924.1 coordinate 51,232,083, forward strand.
TGCCAGGAGCATAAATCCTGGACGGTTGATAAGTGGAAATACAACATATGGTCCGACGAGTCAATGTTTTCGTTATTTCCAACATTGGGCCGGGTTAACGTCTGTAGAATGCCAAAAGAAGCCTACAAGGTGCTTGATTCCAATGGTTAACCACGGAGGTGGAAGTGTGATGGTGTGGGCAGCCATATCATGGTATTCTGCTGGTCCCATCATTACTCTCACAACCATCGATAACATGAACGTTTTAGGTGATCAGCTGCACACCATGATTCAAATGTTGTTCCCCAGGAATGATGCGTATTTCAGGACGGTAATGCATCTATCCGCACAGCCAGGACAGTACAATCGTGGTATGAGGAGCATGCAACTGAACTGCAGTGTCTTTCCTGGCGAGCACAGTTCCAGGACTGGAACATTATCGAACTCTTGTGGGTTCCGCTTGCCTCGTCACTACAGGAGTTAGAAGAGGTTCTGATCGAAGAGTGGCATAACATTCCACTGAAGACTATACAATCATGCCAGTATTCCAAGAAGAACTGCAGCTGTATTACGGGCATATGGGGGTCGAACCCCTTATTTATAAACCATTCCCAAGTAAAGACAGGCGTTCGCATTATTTTGCCAATCCCCTGTATGTAGACATTGGATCTTTTTCATAAGTTTGTCAACTGAGTCTCGTCTACAGCCCCCTTATAAACCTGTAATAGGAGTTGTGAAACACCCTGTGCAGAAGGAAACTCCTAAAAAAGAGTAAGATACAGTGTGCTAGAAAAACCTAAAAGGAATTAAAACGCAGTTAGGTGGATGACCAAGGCTGGTGGCAGAAGAAATATGATGGGCATTCGGGCTCAGCACATGGTGGGAGAAGTCCCTTGTCCCAGTCATGCGACACAAATGTTTGTTTAAAATGAAGTAATACCCGAGAAAACAAAAACTCATAGAGGAAACAAAGAACCAGCGGAGCTGTCCTAGAAGCAAAGTACCCAGGAGCAGACTTTAGTAAATAAGGGAAGGCTGCAGGTTGGATGGAATGTAGGAACGGTCTATATAAAGTCAACGAACATGGAGTCAGTACTGTAAAACATTTAGCCACAAAAGCGGATCACACAATTCAGGCATCATAAATATTCATGATCACCCACCACAGTAATATAGTTAAGTATCTCCAGAGACCCACAGAAATCTGTAAAACGAATTTGGAAACACCTTGTACATTTAAACATGTAGCAGTATAGTTGTTGTAAACTGTTACCAAAAAATAGTTCGGATTTAGTGTCACGTAATCCACTGTAGGCAAATGCAGGAAATCAAGTTTGTGGTACGTCAAAAAGCGTGGTCACAGGTCGATTCTTCTTTTTCCTCCTCCATCCTTTACTCCAAGTAGCAGAGTGGGCTGTCTGAGATGCGACACATCAGTCGCAGTTCTGTTCAACCAAATGTTCCAGAAGGCTGGGAATATTTGGAAAGGGGCTTCCTGCTATGGCGTTCACCTGTTAACCAACGGAAACCTTCATTGGTACCGCGGAATAGGAATATCGAGAGGCGTCAGCTTGAGACTAGGTTCCCTCCGCCCAGTTTTAATTCATTCCTTATTGCCGATCCCCTAATTTGGGAACTAAGTAAATCGTGCTTGTGACATTAAACTTCCTTGCGGGGGTTCATGAGTGTTAAGTGATCCATTTGCAGTTTCACTTTCTCTCCTCCTTTGGTTGAATTTAGGTAAAGTGTGTACAGTGCACGCTTTTAGTAACGTTAATGAATGATAGTGAACATTTATCATTTATTGCTAAATTATAAACCTGTTACCTGATGTTTTAAAACAGGTCGTACATCTTACAAGTTTCTTTTTTCATCTTTTTACAGTTTCCTTTTCTTTTGTTTTATCTACAACATTTGCAAAGGATGACAGTTTTTAAAATAAAAATAATTTAAGGTTGAAATATAAATACATTTTGTTGTTTTTAAGAAGAATATAAAAAGATGACAGGATAGAGGAGAGGTTTGTTAGTACCTTCACTGAATGTGACTGACGGTGAATACCTCGGAATGGTTTCTTCAAGCCGTTGACTTCCATTCACACACACACACACGCACACACACACAGAAACACATGCGCACACGCGCCCTCACACACACACACACACACACACACACACACACACACACACACACACACACACACACACAAATGGTTATTAGTAGAGAAATAGTATAATATTCATTACTAATCCTACGTATTAACTTCAGGTGCCCATCCGTGTACAGCATCTGGTGATTTCTTGGCTAGACCGCCAGCACCTTATGCTCATTTACTGTCACAACTCGGCTTCCTCCCCCTGTTCCCCTTCGTTATCACTGTTTTCGCTGTTCACCCTCTGGAGATTGTTGTTACGTTGCACATAGGCACGTCTGTTATGTCGTGTCCTCATGTACTCTTCATGTGTTGTTTTTGGAATACTGTTTGTCAGTACGTTTAATTGTGCCCATTGTTCTCGTCTCTTATTGCTGCGTATATATCTATGCCTGTATCTGTGTAGTGTAGGTGTAGTGTATGACTTTTGTTAGCGTATAGCCCGCAGAAAAAGACAGTGTGTTCTGGGGAACCTTCTTCCCCGTATGTGCATGTAGGTGTCTGCCTCAGACTCATGTGGTTCAAGTGAGTGAGATAAGGCCCGCGTCCGGTTAAGAAATGTACCATACCGCGGCTGGGATCGATATGTTTCATTCTCAACCGCTCTCTTATGTCAGGGAGGAAGTCGTGCAGTCTACGTCCCTTATTATTTACATCCCAATCAGCCGGCTGCGGTGGCCGAGCGGTTCTAGGCACTTCATTCCGGAACCGCGTGACTGCTACGGTCGCAGGTTCGAATCCTGCCTCGGGCATGGATGTGTGTGATGTCCTTAGGTTAGTTAGGTTTAAGTAGTTCTAAGTTCTAGGAGACTGATGACCTCAGATGTTAAGTCCCATAGTGCTCAGAGCCATTTGAACAATTTGAAATTACATCCCACTCACCTTGCCATGTATCCAGACGCCAACTTTTAAGGTGATGTTTCGTCTCTATCGACACACCGGTTATTGTGTGTACCTTATCTAGTCTGCCCACCTTTAACCAGTACCTTGCAGCTTTGTATTTGATCGTGATATCTACGGGGCATATTCCGAGCGCCACACACAGTGCATCCGCTGAAGGCTCCAGATAGCCTAAGTAGGACACTTCTCTGCCCTCGTCTGATCTGTACTATTTTGAATTTAGCCTCACCAGTTTGTGTAGTATTTTTCTGCTTTGTCTGTTGTTCGCCTTATGTGTTCGTGGAAATTCAATTTTTCATCTATGTGTACCCCAAGATAGCGCGTAACGTGTGCTCGTTTGATGATTGTGTCCCCAATTTTAACCGTAGGGTTCTTTTGAGGTGATCCTTTCAGTAATGTGTATGTTGCTTTATTTTCGGCTATCCTGAGTTTGTTGTTGCCACCATTGTGTAACTGTTTTTAGTATCCCACTGGCTTCCTCTTCTAACTGGGCTCTGTTGTTTGCAGTGACTACAACTAATAGGTCATGTGCGTAGGCGACAATTCCGTCTGGGTCCCCATCCAGAAGTTGAAGGAGGAGTTCGATTGTTATGTACCCGCAGATGGGAGCAGCAGATCGACCCTTGAGGAGTGTCTTTGGTAATTCCTTTAATTACTTTCCGGCTGTCCATCTGCCATTCGACTCTTTACAGTAGTCTAGGAAACTGTTGAACAGTGGCTGCGGTACCTCAAGATGTTTTAACCTTTGAAACAGTGCGGGCCACCAGAGGTTATCGAATGCTCCGGCAATGTCAATCACTATTGCCATGGCGCATTTCTGTTTTGTAATATTAACTATGTGTAGGGCCTGGTTGTTGGCGTCATCTATTGATCTGCCATTATGAGGCCGAATTGGTGTTGGCTCATACCCCTGAGAGTTCTGTGTGTTTGCAGGCGCTTACACAGTAGCTTCTACTGAATCTTTGCTGGGGTGTTTATTAGGCATATTGGCCTGTAAATCTTTGGATCTGAAGGATCTAGTGAGCAACGGAGAAACCTGGTAGGGAGAAGTGGTCCTGTTTACCTGTAGGCCGCCTCGAAGTAGAGGTTTCTGGCCTACGAGGGATCACTGACCGTGGGTCGATAACTATGATAAGGGCGGTGCGTTAGCAGGCTCTGGTGGTGATGCTATGAGCTGGATATCCAGTCCGTGCACGGCAACTGCCTGCAGAAACGGCCTCTCTCCAGAAACATAGCGAGCAACTGATTGAGTTTTAACTGGCAAAATACACTGCTGGCCATTAAAATTGCTACACCAAGATGAACTGCAGATGATAAACGGGTATTCATTGGACAAATATATTATACTAGAACAGATATGTGATTACATTTTCACACAATTTGGGGGCATAGATACTGAGAAATCAATACCCAGAACAATCATCTCTGGCCGTAATAACGGCCTTGATACGTCTGGGCATTGAGTCAGACCTTGAATGGCCTGTACAGGTACAGCTGCCCATGCAGCTTCAACACGATACCACAGTTCATCAAGAGTAGTGACTTGCGTATTGTGACGAGCCAGTTGCTCGGCCACCATTGACCAGACGTTTTCAGTTGGTGAGAGATCTGAAGAATGTGCTGGCCAGGGCAGCAGTCGAACATTTTCTGTATCCAGAAAGGCCTGTACAGGACCTGCAACATACGGTCGTGCATTATCCTGCTGAAATGTAGGGTTTCACAGGGATCGAATGAAGGGTGGAGCCACAGGTCGTAACAGATCTGAAATGTAACGTATACTGTTAAAAGTGTCGTCAGTGCGAACAAGATGTGACCGAGACGTGTAACCAATGGCACCCCATACCATCACGCCGTGTGATATGCCGGTATGGCGATGACAAATACACGCTTCCAATGTGCGATCAAAGCGATGTCGCCAAACACGGATGCGACCATATTGATGCTGTAAACAGAATCTGGATTCAGCCGAAAAAATGACGTTTTGCCATTCGTGCACTCAGGTTCGTCGTTGAGTACACCATCGCGGGCGGTCCTGTTTGTGATGCAGCGTCAAGGGTAACCGCAGCCGTGGTCTCCGAGCTGATAGTCGGTGCTGCTGCAAACGTCGTCGAACTATTCGTGCAGATGGTAGTTGTCTTGCAAACGTACCCATGCGTTGACTCAGGGATCGAGACGTGTCTGCACGATCCGTTACAGCCACGCGGACAAGATGCCTGTCATCTCGACTGCTAGTGGTACGAAGCCGTTGGGATCCAGCACGGCGTTCCGTATTACCCTCCTGAACCCACAGATTACATATTCTGCTAGCAGTGATTGGATCTCGACCAACGCGAGCAGCAATGTCGCGATACGTGGTGGTGGTTAGTGTTTAACGTCCCGTCGACAACGAGGTCATTAGAGACGGAGCGGAAGCTCGGGTTAGGGAAGGATGGGGAAGGAAATCGGCCGTGCCCTTTCAAAGGGACCATCCCGGCATTTGCCTGAAACGATTTAGGGAAATGTCGCGATACGATAAACCGCAATCACGATAGGCTGCAATCCGACCTTGACGAAAGTCGGAAACGTGGTGGTACGCATTTCTCCTCCTTACAAGAGGCATTACAACAACGTATCACCAGGCAACGCCGGTTAACTGCTGTTTGTGTACGAGAAATCGGTTGGAAACTTTCCTCATGTCAGCACGTTGTAGGTGTCGCCACCGGCGCCAACGTTGTGCGAATGCTCTGAAAAGCTAATCATTTCCATATCACAGCATCTTCTTCCTGTCGGTTAAATTTCGCGTCTGTAGCACGTCATCTTCGTGTTGTAGCAATTTTAATGGCCAGCATTGTAACATATTCAGTGAACGCACTGTGGTTATAGAAAACTTGAAGACAGCTTTTTTTGCCAGAAGGACGCATTCCTGATCGTCTGACTGAAAACGATACAAGATAACTTCTTTCCATGTTGCACGGAAGCCATCACGAGCAATATATTGTTTTCTGTTTTGTGGGGGCGGAAGGGAAACAGCCTTGTTCTGAACCGGGAAGAAATTTTGGGCGGGAATTTCCGTATTCGTGAACGCAGTGTATTGGCTCATTCAAAAGGTTACTGTATCCAGAGGAAACGATTTCGTTATTAAACTTTCCATTGGACGGAAGCGGGAAAGTGAGCACTCAGACTGGCGGATGGAGATGTACGAAATTATAAACACAACTCTGAAGATGAGGAGTCTCGAGGGCTGCACAGCAGGCACTTGTGGAGTGAGAATGCTGAGAGCGTTGGCTTTCAGTACACACGTTTTGTACTCGATATGGATCCTGCCTCACGACGATAATCTGCAGACAAAAGCCGTCGGAGACGATGTATATCTGGCCGTCCTGCGACTGATGCTTGTGGCTTATCTGGCTGTGGTCACACACGTCATGCAGTTGCAGTTTCCTGCACACCACAGTAACATGTGCCTGCAGTAGGGGGTTTTGAGACTTTGATGAAGTTCAGGCGCAATTGGAACATTCCATATACACTGATGGAAAACAAAAATCGCAACACGGAGGAGGAGTTGTGCCACATAAACGGACAAGCGTGTTTCTTTATTTGAAAGATGTCTGTTGAAATTCGCAACGATGTTATAAGAGTGGCGCTTGTAGTGTTACTATGAGGATGAAAATCAGATTTGTTTTAAATACAGGCTGTAACGGTCGTGGACATTAATTACCTTCTAAATTCGACGTGGCGAGTTGATGCCTTTAAGGCCACAGAGACACCATAATCAACACCTCACTGGCATTGAACGAGGTCGTGTAATAGGGTTATGAGAAGCTGAAGGTTTCTACTGCGATACTGCAGAGAGGCCTGGCAGGAATGTAGCCACTGTTCATGACTGCTGACAGCGGTGGTCACGAGAATGTATGGTCGCAAAATGTGTGAGCTCTGGACGGCCATGTGGCACTACCAGGAGGGAAGACCATCGTCTTAAGCCTAATGTTATGGCACGTCGTACTGCATCTGCAGCAGCTGGCACCACAGTGACACAACGAAGTGTTATGAATCGGTTACTTCGAGGACGGCTCCGAGCTAAATATCCTGTAGCGAGCATTCCACTGACCCAAAGCTATGTGCGACTAAAGTGGTGTCAAGCGATATCTGATTGGAGGGCGGGGTGGAGGTCTGTTGCGTTTTCTGATGAAAAACTGGTTCTGCCTCAGAGCCTGTGATTGCTAAGTGATGGTCAGCTGCAGGCCAGTTGGGAGACTGCAGCCAACCTATCCACGTGCTCGACATGCTGCAACTACGCCTGGAGTTACGGTCTAGGATGTGATTTCGTGTGACAGCAGGAACACTCTCGTCATTACCCCACACACCCTGACTGCAAATTTATACTTCAGTTGGGTGATTCGACCTGTTATGGCGCCATTCATGAACAACGTTTCTGAGGGTGTCTTCCAACAGTTTGAAGTTCGCACACATGTCGCTGTTGTAAAACCACGTGCTCTAAACGGTGTCGACTTGTTGCCTTGGGATGCTCGAACACAAGATCTTTCTCCGCTCGAGTACATATGGGACATCATCGTAAGACAACTCCAGCATCATTGACAACCAGCATTAACCATACCTGTACTGACCCATAAAGAGCAACAGGAATGCATCCCTATTCCACAAACTGACATCCAGCACATGTACAGTACAGTACAGAATATGCACATTTGAATGCTTGCATTCAATGTTCTGGCGGTTACACCAGTTATTAATGTAGCAGCATTTCAAATTTGCTATGGCTTACCTTGCAGTTACATTAACCGGTGATCTTGCAATGTTAATAATTTCAATATGTTATCTAGACAAATGTATTCCCAAATTTTCATTATTCCACTTTTTTTGCTGTTGCTGTTGTGTTGTTGTTGTTGTGGTCTTCAGTCCAGAGACTGGGTTGATGCATCTCTCCATGCTACTCTATCCTGTGCAAGCTTCTTCATCTCCCAGTACCTACTGCAACCCACATCCTTCTGAATCTGCTTAGTGTATTCATCTCTTGGTCTCCGTCTACGATTTTTATTCTCAACGCTGCTCACAAATACTAAATTCGTGATCCCTTGTTGCCTCAGAACCAACCAACCAATCCCTTCTTCTAGTCAAACTGTACCACAAATTCTATTCAGTACTTCCTCATTAGTTATGTTATCTACCCAACTAATCTTCAACATTCTTCTGTGGCACCGCATTTCGAAAGCGTCTATTCTCTTCTTGTCTAAACTACAGTCCTGGAAATGGAAAAAAGAACACATTGACACCGGTGTGTCAGACCCACCATACTTGCTCCGGACACTGCGAGAGGGCTGTACAAGCAATGATCACACGTACGGCACCGCGGACACACCAGGAACCGCGGTGTTGGCCGTCGAATGGCGCTAGCTGCGCAGCATTTGTGCACCGCCGCCGTCAGTGTCAGCCAGTTTGCCGTGGCATACGGAGCTCCATCGCAGTCTTTAACACTGGTAGCATGCCGCGACAGCGTGGACGTGAACCGTATGTGCAGTTGACGGACTTTGAGCGAGGGCGTATAGTGGGCATGCGGGAGGCCGGGTGGACGTACCGCCGAATTGCTCAACACGTGGGGCGTGAGGTCTCCACAGTACAGCGATGTTGTCGCCAGTGGTCGGCGGAAGGTGCAAGTGCCCGTCGACCTGGGACCGGACCGCAGCGACGCACGGATGCACGCCAAGACCGTAGCATCCTACGCAGTGCCGTAGGGGACCGCACCGCCACTTCCCAGCAAATTAGGGACACTGTTGCTCCTGGGGTATCGGCGAGGACCATTCGCAACCGTCTCCATGAAGCTGGGCTACGGTCCCGCACACCGTTAGGCCGTCTTCCGCTCACGCCCCAACATCGTGCAGCCCGCCTCCAGTGGTGTCGCGACAGGCGTGAATGGAGGGACGAATGGAGACGTGTCGTCTTCAGCGATGAGAATCGCTTCTGCCTTGGTGCCAATGATGGTCGTATTCGTGTTTGGCGCCGTGCAGGTGAGCGCCACAATCAAAACTGCATACGACCGAGGCACACAGGGCCAACACCCGGCATCATGGTGTGGGGAGCGATCTCCTACACTGGCCGTACACCTCTGGTGATCGTCGAGGGGACACTGAATAGTGCACGGTACATCCAAACCGTCATCGAACCCATCGTTCTACCATTCCTAGACCGGCAAGGGAACTTGCTGTTCCAACAGGACAATGCACGTCCGCATGTATCCCGTGCCACCCAACGTGCTCTAGAAGGTGTAATTCAACTACCCTGGCCAGCAAGATCTCCAGATCTGTCCCCCATTGAGCATGTTTGGGGCTGGATGAAGCGTCGTCTCACGCGGTCTGCACGTCCAGCACGAACGCTGGTCCAACTGAGGCGACAGGTGGAAGTGCCATGGCAAGCCGTTCCACAGGACTACATCCAGCATCTCTACGATCGTCTCCATGGGTGAATAGCAGCCTGCATTGCTGCGAAAGGTGGATATACACTGTACTAGTGCCGACATTATGCATGCTCTGTTGTCTGTGTCTATGTGCCTGTGGTTCTGTCAGTGTGACCATGTTATGTATCTGACCCCTGGAATGTGTCAATAAAGTTTCCCCTTCCTGTGACAATGAATTCACGGTGTTCTTATTTCAATTTCCAGGAGTGTATTTATCGTCCATGTTTCAGTTCCATACATCGCTACACTCCATACAAATACTTTCAGAAACGGCTTCCTGACATTTAAATCTATACTTGATGTTAACAAATTTCTCTTTCTCAGAAACACTTTCCTTGTCATTGGGAGTCTACATTTGTATCCTCTCTACTTCGACCATCATTAGTTATCTTGCTCCCCAAATAGCAAAACTCATCTACTACTTTAAGTGTCTCATTTCCTAATCTAATTCCCTCAGCATCACCCAATTTAATTCGACTACATTCCATTATCACCGAGCGAGGTGGCGCAGTGGTTAAACACTGGACTCGCATTCGGGAGGGCGACGGTTCAATCCCGAGTCCGGCCATCCTGATTTAGGTTTTCCGTGATATCCCAAAGTCGCTCCAGGCAAATGGCAGGATGGTTCCTCTGAAAGGGCACGGCCGACTTCCTTCCCCATCCTTCCCTAATCCGATGAGACCGATGACTACGCTGTCTCGTCTCCTTCCCCAAACCAACCAATCAACCATTCCATTATCCTCGTCTTTCTTTTGTTGAGGTTCATCTTATATCCTCCTTTCAAGACACTGTCCATTCCGTTCAACTGGTCTTCCAAGTACTTTGCTGTCTCTGACAGAATTACAATGTCATCGGGAAACCTCAAAGTTTTTATTCCTTCTCCATGGATTTTAATTACTATTCCGAATTTTTGTTTTGTGTCTTTTACTGCTTGCTCACTATACATCTTCAGTAACATCGGGGAGAGACTACAACCCTGTCTCACTCCCTTTCCAACCACTGCTTCCCTTTGATGCCCTGTCCATCTTATAACTGCCATCTGGTGGCTGTACAAATTGTAAATAGCCTTGCGTTCCCTATATTTGACCCCGGTCACCTTCAGAATTTGAAAGAAAGTTTTCCAGTCAACAGTGTTAAAAGTTATCTATAAGTTTACAAATACTAGAAACGTAAATTTGCCTTTCCTTAATCTATCTTCGATAGGTCGTAGGGTAAAAAAATGGTTCAAATGGTTCTGATCACTATGGAACCTAACATCTAAGCTCATTAATCTCTAAGTTCTAGGAGAACTTAGAACTACTTAAACCTAATTAACCTTAGGACATCACACACATTCATACCCGATGCAGTATTCGAAATTGCGACCGTAGCGGTCCACACTGTAGCGCCTAGAACCACTCGGCCACACAGGCCAGCCTCGTGGGGTCAGTATTGCCTCATGTGTTCCAACATTTCTAAGCAATCCAAACTGATCTTCCCCGAGTTCGTCTGTAAAGAATTCGTGTTAGTATTCTGCAGCCGTGACTTATTACACTGATAGTTCGGTAATTTTCACATCTGTAAACACCTGCTTTCTTTGAGACTGGAATTATTATATACTTCTTGAAGTCTGAGGGTATGTCGCCTGCCTGATACGTCTTGCTCACCAGATAGTAGAGTTTTGTCAGGGCTGGCTCTCCCAAGGCCGTCAGTAGTTCTAATAGAATGTTGTCTACTCCCGGGGCCTTGATCGGACTTACGTCTGTCATACTGTTCACGCAGTATCGTATCTCCCATTTCGTCATCATCTACGTCCTCTTCCATTTCCATAATATTGTCCTCAAGAACATCGTATAGACCCTCTATATACTCCTTCCACCTTTCTGCTTTCCCTTCTTTGCTTAGAACTGGGTTTCCATCTGATCTCTTGATATTCATACAATTGGTTCTCTTTTCTCCAAAAGTCTCTTTAAGTTTCATGTAGGCAGTATCTATCTTTCCCCTTTGATACATGCCTCTACATCCTTACATTTGTCCTCTACTCATACCTGCTTAGCCATTTTGCATTTCCTGTCGATCTCATTTTTGAGACGTTTGTATTCCTTTTTGCCTGCTTCATTTACTGCATTTTGATATATTCTCATTTCATCAATTAAATTCAATAGTTCTCCTGTTACGCAAGGATTTCTACTAGCCCTCGTCTTTTTACCTACTTGATTGCTTCCTTCGCTATTTCATCCCTCAAAGCTACCCATTCTTCTTCTACTGTATTTCTTTCCCCCATTCTTGTCAATCGTTCCCTATTGCTCTCCTTGGAGCTCTCTACAAATTCTGGTTCTTTCACTTTATCCAGTTCCCATCTCCTTAAATTCCCACCTTTTTGCGGCTGTCTGTATTGCTGAGGCACGCAGATTCCTTGACTTGCGCCGTAGGGTGGTGGGGTTTCGGGTTCCGCTGAATAGGAGTTCACTACACTCAGCTGGCGGCTACACGGGTAGTGGAGGCTGTGTGGCGTGGACTGGGCGGTTTTTTAGGTTAGAAGGCCTCGGGAAAGTATGGAGTGAGCTGCAATCTCAAAGGGTGCATGGTAAATACAGGACGTGCTTGGATCTAGGAACATTCGGAATTGTAGTTGTAAATTGTTGTAGTTGTGCTGGGAAAGTCCCTGAGCATCAAGCGCTAAAAGAAAGCACAGAAGCTGAAATTGTTATAGGTACAGAAAGCTGGCTAAAGCCTGAAATAAGTTCTGCAGAAATTTTTACGAAGTCGTAGACGGTGTTCGGGAAAGATAGATTAGGCAGAATTGGTGGTGGAGTGTTTGTGTCTGTCAGTAGTGGTTTATCTTGTAGTGAAACAGAAGTAGATACTCCGTGCGAATTGGTATTGGTGGAGGTTATACTTAACAGCCGAACTAAGTTAATAATTGGCTCCTTCTACCGACCCCCAGACTCCGATGATATAGTTGTGGAACAGTTCAGAGAAATTTGAGTCTCGTAACGAATAAATACCCGACTCATACGGTTATAGTTGGTGGGGACTTCAACCTTCCCTCGATATGTTGGCAAAAATACTTGTTCATAACCGGTGGTAGGCAGAAAACATCTTCCGAGATTGTCCTAAATGCTTTCTCCGAAAATTATTTGGAGCAGTTAGTCCACGAACCCACGCGAATTGTAAATGGTTGCGAAAACATACTTGACCTCTTAGCCGCAAACAATCCAGAGCTGATAGAGAGCATCATGACTGATACAGGGATTAGTGATCACAAGGTCGTTGTAGCTAGGCTCAATACCATTTCTTCCAAATCCACCAGAAACTAACGCAAAATAATTTTGTTTAAAAAAGCGGATAAAGTGTCACTAGAATCCTTCCTAAGAGACAATCTCCATTCCTTCCGAACTGACTATGCAAATGTAGACGAGATGTGGCTCAAATTCAAAGATATAGTAGCAACAGCAATTGAGAGATTCATACCTCATAAATTGGTAAGAGATGGAACGGATCCTCCGTGGTACACAAAACAGATCCGAACGCTGTTGCAGAGGCAACGGAAAAAGCATGCGAAGTTCAGAAGAACGCGAAATCCCGAAGATTGGCTAAAATTTACAGACGCGCGAAACTTGGCACGGACTTCAATGCGAGATGCCTTTAATAGGTTCCACAACGAAACATTGTCTCGAAATTTAGTAAAAAATCCGAAGAAATTCTGGTCGTATGTAAAGTGCACAAGCGGCAAGACGCAATCAATGACTTCGCTGCGCTAGCATGAGTTTCTTAGAAGTAGATACCTTAGGGGTTGCGAAGCAACTCAAATCGCTTGATACGGGCAAGTTGGAAAGACCACATAGATAATATTGTGGGGAAGGCGAGCCAAAGATTGCGTTTCATTGGCAGGACACTTATAAGATGCAACAAGTCCACTAAAGAGACGCTTACACTACACTCGTTCGTCCTCTGTTAGAATATTGCTGCGCGGTGTGGTATCCTTACGAGGAGGGATTGACGGAGGACATCGAAAGGGTGCAAAAAATGGCAGCTCGTTTTGTATTATCACGTAATAGGGGAGAGAGTGTGGCAGATATGATACGCGAATTGGGATGGAAGTCATTACAGCAAAGACGTTTTTCGTTGCGGCGAGATCTTTACGAAATTTCAGTCACCAACTTTCTCTTCTGAATGCGAAAATATTTTGTTGAGCCCAACCTACATAGGTAGGAATGATCATCAAAATAAAATACGAGAAATCAGAGCTCGAACTGAAAGGTTTAGGTGTTCGTTTTTCCCGCGCCCTGTTAGGGAGTGGAATGGTAGAGAGATAGTATGATTGTGGTTCGATGAACCCTCTGCCAGTGACTTAAATATGAATTGCAGAGTAGTCATGTAGATGTAGATGTAGATGTAGATGTAGAAGCCTCCCACCAACGGTAAGGTCCATTTTTCATGGGCTGAGCATTATTTGCTATTTTCATTCTTTTTTTCTGTCAGTGTTTGTAAGTATTTGTGTGGCTCACCAGCGACCCACTGATGTGTGGTGCCAGGGACTATGTATAACATAGTGGTCAGAATCCTGTAATTGCTCAAGCAGATAGTCTCAAAAGGTAAATTCTGTGATTGTCATTTCAGCCCAATATGCTTACATCTGTGTTCACTTGCAACCAATACAGTGTTTCCATTCTAATTGTATGTCAAACTATTATATAAATGTTTGTTAGTGGTAGAAACTCAACATTCTGCTGTACTTCATAATATCGAATCATTGTACCTTGTTGTCATGTGAACTTAAATAAGAAATAATATGATTTCACTGGATCTTGAATTCAGTGTTATAACTTAAAATATCTGTCCCACTTCGTGTTAGGCACTTTAAATGCAGGGACCAACACCATAACATTGTACTTGGACCTAGCTTGGTATCATTTAAACAATCTTAATTAAAATTATTATTATTTATGTTGTGTACACTCTCTGTAGATAGATAGGTTCGAGGGAGCTGACTGTCTCATGAAGGTACAAGTGCAGCAGACTCCTTCCATCGTACACAGAGTCGTAGCTCGGTTGGTATCTTGCAACGTTTCTGAGACAATATTATCAATTTACAAACAAACGCCAGCCGGTGTGGCCGAGCGGTTCTAGGCACTTCAGTCTGGAACCGCGCGACCGCTACATATAATGAATTACATTCAGTGCATGAATTGTCTCGAATACCTTGTATATGCGAGATATTGTGACCAGTACGTAACAGTGGGTCTCATTTGATTTCAGTGAGCAGTGGTGAGTCAGCGGGCAGACAGGCCACATCTGGCCAGGAAACGCTCAGCAGCAGACATGTGCTGCCCTAAATGTGGAAGACGTTTGTCACTGGTGGACCCATCCCTGGAGTACACGGACCCTACCCCAGACATCCACGCACTCTTCCTACAGTTTAACGACCGCTTCTTTAAGGGGCGCCTCGGCGCAGTGGTGGTGGAATGGAGTTCCAAAATGACAAAGTAAGTATGGCGAATGGAGACGTCAGAGTCGAATGCTTTATCTTAGAATTCCTCTCGTGACTGTCGTGCACATGCATCTCGAACCAGTGTTGCATGGTTGTCCCACTTTCTGCTGTTTTGGATGCATTTCCCTGTGTACTTCGTCCCTGGCACTGCATAATGTACAGAAAAATAAGAAAAAAATGAAGCTACCAATGAATTATGTAACAATGACATGTACATGAGTGTGTTGTTCATATCCTTTCCAGTAAATTAGAATATTAAGGTGTCACTGAAAGGAAATTTGAGACACACATAAGGATGGAAGTTGAGAGATCAGAAGCAAAATGAAAATATTAGAGTAATTAATGACGAATTAATAAAACAGAATAAAGTGGCTAGATCATATTTGTATACCAGAACTACAAACATGAAGAGCAGGATAAGAGTTGACTAGGAAGCGATCTGAACTTATTTTTCTTGTGGCTGTGGTGGTGATGGGGGTGGTGGTGGTGGTAGTGGTGGTGGTAGAAGTTTTGTGAGTTATCTGCAACGAAAGTGTCAGTAGGCAGTAGATCTGTGTTATGGAATTAGCCTTCGTCCAGAAGTAAACTTGGGTGTCCAGAAAGATACAATATTAAGCCTCTTATTTCTTCTTAACCATATTAGTAATACTTCAGTAGATACTGTACTGTGGGCTTCTTTTTTCTTGAATATGAAGAAAACAATGCAGTAAGTAGCAAATAAAGCACAGTTTTGTAAATACTTGATAATGATATTGCACATGGGTGTTTTAGGTGAAAACTGTTCACTCTCATATAAACATTTATTCCTTTCACTGTTACAATCTATAATAATGAACAAACAAAACACCCTCCATGGGGTTACAACTCTTTTAGTGAGTACATGCCTCCCTACAATGGTACCCCAGCCTTTGCAGCATGACTTGCCTTCCTGTGTTCCAAGTCTATACTGCCACTATCTCTTTACCTCTCTCTCTTTCCATCAGATGGTCTTTCTGGTGTGGACCCCATTTTCAGCTGGTACATAATATAGGGCTCTAGTTCTCCATTTCACTTCTGGCATTCTACATCTTTTCATAAATAAATACATGGTCTCCACTATTGGGTTTGACTTTCCACCACTTTTCCAAATTTTTCAGAACAGCAAATCGCAGAGGCAAGATCACCCATTGTCGTCCCTGTTCCACCTTTGTGCCTTTCCATTTTAGCACCATTCCTTTACGGTAACATAATACTCCAAAAACACAGCACAGTACCCATCATGTTAAGTAACTGACGGTTCTAGCCCCCTAGCGAACACAGGTTTCGCACTATTGGTGCCTGAGCTGAAACCTCCCTGTGTTTACGAAGGAGTGTGTGCCTATCGTGAATGGGGCACAGAGACTCTGAACAATGGATTACTGGCCAGGAATCTGTTGCTGAGGTTCGATAGTGCCCATGGAGAGAGCCCCCATTCAGAGTGGGTGGCACCACAGCATATGACTTGTATACAAAGTGGATGAAGCTTTCTCCCACAGGTGGCCATATGGCCCCAGCAATCTCTTCAGAAGGAGAGAACTCTTTCAATGCAGAGAAATAAAACTCCAAAAGTTTCCTTCCCTGGCTAAAACCTGGGAGGAGTGTTGGGCAAAGCAACTAGCAGACAAGTACTATCCCCAATAACTGGTATGTACAGAAAAATCAGGTTTCCTTTTTGACTATGAAGCCTTTATTCTTTGTAAAGATTGTAGAGAACAAATTTGGGGAAGTTACAGACATCTCCAGAATGAAGAATGAGTCAAATTTGATTAAAACAGCATTCACTGTCCACTCGTGGGCGTTGCTTGTTTGTGACAAGCTGGGTGACATTCTGATGACTATTTCTATCCATAATACTCTAAACATGTTCAAGACATCTTTTTCCATTGTGATTTCCTCTTGCAGTCTGGCAATGAACTACATGCTGTCTTGGAGCAATGGGTTGTATTCTTTGTAAGGTTGTTTCGAAAGGGGGCCAAAGGACAATATGGATGCTAAAGGGGCTTTCATCTTGGTGTTTATGGCGATTCATTGCCTGGAAAGATTAAGGTGATGGTATACGGATGTCATGTGATACTGTTTGTCCTCTTTATGTCTATGAAATTCGGACACTTGTCTTTATGTTGTGATGGCAGTCCAGTCTGTGTGGATTGTTTATGACTGTAGCACTCTAATGTTTCTTTTGGTGCCTCTCCCTCCTCCCCCCTCCACTTGCGTCAACTGTGGAGAGCACCATTCTCTCTGATTACCAAATTGCACTGTCTTTCAGAGAGAAAAAATACAAGAATATAAGGATCTGACTTACATACCAAGAGACCAAAAAAAGTACGAGCATCTACATTCTACATGCATGAAAATGTCATATGCTACAGGTATGACATCACACATAGAACGCCAGTTTTCTTTCTCCTGATAATGACGTCCTCCTGAGTAGTCCCTGCTTGGAGATCTGAATAGGGGACTATTTTACCATCATCATTTAACCATACAGTAAATCTGCATGCCCTCGTAAAAAATTATGGCTGTAGTTTTCCCTTGCTTTCAGCCTTTCGCAGTACTCAAGGCTGTTATGACTCCTACAACAAGCCCTCAGTTTCATTGACTGTCTCTCCCCCTGATAGTTGGGACTCACCTCGTTCTTCTTCCCCCACACTCACTTTCGGAGCAATGGCTCCCCAGCCACCAGGAACACAAATCCCCATCCCACAGAGAGGCACACATCACCCTCGTTCAGCTTGTCAAGCCAGGAAGAGGTCCCGTGGGACATTCCCCCTCCAAACTTCCTGCTGGTCTGCAACTGGATACCAGCCAGAGGCTAATGGAGCCACAGACTGTCAGTCTTTGAAAATAATGCAGAAAAACTCTAAGTCATCTAATCCCACTAAAGAAGAGAAACACAAAAAGAAATCTTCCAAGACGAACGAATTTCAGGCGACCCCCATGCTACCAGATCCCGCATGTTGTGTATCTGTAGCTAAGGCAATGATCCTGTGGCCCTGAGATGTTATTTGTTACAGGAACGCCTGTCATGCAGACTCCACAAACTGCAAGGTGCAAACTTTAAGAATGACAAAAGGAGGTAAGTTTTAGGTTAAAAGGTTTAACAAAATGCAGACTGGAGATGGTTTTCTTAACAAAATTATGTGTAGTGACTAAGCTGCCTTCCATACCTGCTGTACACTGAATAGGCTTAATGTTCGGCTGTGGGGTGCTCAGAACCAACGTTATGTAATCGGATGTGTATGGGCCTCGTCTAAGGTAATTTTTTTTTGTACTGTAAACTGTAACAAGATTTATAGTCCCTTTGTCTTTTTGCCAAGTCAGCTGTAACTAGCGTACTGTATACGGAAATTCTTTTGAACATCATCTATGCCTCAATAGCAAACGGATATGTGCACAGAATTTATTTTCCAGCAAAATGTCGCGCTACCACAGTTTATATAATCATACCAAGTGTAAGCCTTCTCCCACTCACTTTGGTACAGAAGTTCTCATGGGGGGCCATACTGCTCATACAGGATGACATTCATAGTCAATCGATCTCCATGAGTACCCATTTTTCAAGCTGTTACGTATCGCCTTTTCCACCTGACTTTTTCCGTCTGTACCATTTATGTCCCTTCATCATTCGATGTCATCTGGACAGACTTCCTTCAGCTTATCGGGCAGCTACCTGCCCCATTTCTGCTACTTGGTGACTTGAATGTGCATCATCCACTTTGGGGTTCTCCCAGGACCTCTCAGAAACGTGGCATCTTGGCTGACCTTCTTAAACAACTTAACCTCTTCTGCCTCAACGCTGGAGCACCCACTTTCCTTTCCAACACCTCACACACATATTCCCATTTGGACCTATAATTCTGCACTGCCCAGCTTGCCCGTCGTCTTGAGTAGTTTGTTCTTTCTGACACCTACTCGAGCGACCGTTTCCCGTGTGCTATCCGTTTGCAGACTTCAACCCCACCCACGTGCACACCAAAATGGCAGCTTGCTAATGCTGACTGGCAACTTTACTCCTCCCTGGTAACCTTCAAGGCACGAGATTTCTCCAGTTGTGACGACCATATGGAATATCAAATGTTATCCTTACTGCTGCAGAACGTTTCATTCCTTCTACTTCCTCTTTTCCATGTCGTGTCCTATTCCCTTGGTGGACAGAGGCATGCCGCGACGCAATTCACGCACAGAGATATGCTCTCCGAATAATTTCTAACAATATATTGATGTTCTAGAATGAAGTCATCAAATACAACAACTGAATTGTCTTTACATTCATGTAATGGAATAATTTCTTCATTATTTTCAATTAAACTAACAATTTGTTTATTAATGTTATCTTCAATTTTTTTACATTGTTTTATAAATTCTTGATGCTTTGGTTGTTCTAAACTTTTTGAATAAATGTACAAATGTTTAATTTGGTTCCAATTCAACTATCCTGTAGCTAAAATATAATTATCAGTCATTAATGTTGTTTTACCACAACCACTTGGTCTAATTATTGGACATCTTATAAAATTTGGTAGAGGTTTACGATGTATGTTTTTTAACTTATTTTCCGGAATTCTTACTTTAGGGTTCCAATCTGTTTTGTTCATTTGTTTATAATATTTAACGTCTATTAATAATTTTTTCATTATTTTCATTAGTAAATGATTCACCTACTTCAACTTAGTGATAAATCATCTGTACTTAGAAAACGATTAACTGTTCCAATATGTGATAGTTATACTACTCTTTCACTATTTGCTTTTTATTTAACATTCCAACCACAAATAATAATAAACTTTATTGTGATGGATAAACAATAGAAATAGCTATAGGTCAAAATATTTTAAAAAAGTTTTAGATTTGAATTAATCCAAAATACACATTAAAGCATATGAAATTTTAAACAATGTAACCATTGAAAGTGATATAAAATTGTAAGTGTATATAGCAAATATTATTGGATGTTTACTTGGTTTTAGTAATCAAGTTGTTCAAGCTAATGAGAAAAGATGCTTCTGGAGTGATTTGAAGTAATTAATATAAATTTCAATCTTACTGATGGAACGTATGTAAAACAGATTGATCATTTTCATAAAGAGACTAATAAAAAATGGTTCAAATGGCTCTGAGCACTATGGGACTTAACGTCTATGGTCAACAGTCCCCTAGAACTTAGAACTACTTAAACCTAACTAACCTAAAGACGTCACACAACACCCAGCTATCATGAGGCAGAGAAAATCCCTGACCCCGCCAGGAATCGAGCCCGGGAACCCGGGCGTGGGAAGCGAGAATGCTACCCCACAACTACGAGATGCGGGCAAGAGACTAATATTATCCCTTCATTCAAACATAATGCAGAGTTTGGTGGACCAATAATTCATGAACCAAATTGTCCGATGAATATTCCTATTTTTAAAACAATTCAAGATTTAGAAGTTACTATAACTGATGAAAATGATAATTTAATTATCTTAAATGATGCTTCTGTTACAGTAGTTTTAGAAATAACTTAATAAATTTTATCCTCAATAAATAAGTAATTTCTAAAACAGTCATGAATATAAAAGTAAGTTATCAGTTTTGTTCATTCCCTGCTAATGAAAAAAAACAAAAATAATTTAAATGCTACTAATGAACATACAGAAATTGAAATAAATATTGGAGATGATTGGTTTCATCCAAATCATGCACAATTGTACACGAATTTTAGTATTATTGGAAATGATGGTACAGATTATCCAACTCATGGTGAAAAATCAAACAAAAATAATTGATAATTATGTAACAAAACTGTTTGACTTTGTAATAACAAAAAAAGGAAACAATATATTGTCTAGAACTGAAGATCCTTCTATTTCATCAACAGTTTTACTACTCCTAACTTCATCTGTTACTGACAAAATAAGTTTAGAAGGACATATTCTTAATACAGGGAAAATAAATAGTAAGAGAAATGAAGTACTTTATCCACTGTCAATCCTTGGTGGATTTTTAAAGATTATAAATAAATTATTTTTCTAGGAGATTTAACTATAGTTTTTACATGTAGTTCATCTTTTGGAGGTGCAATTCTATGTTGCTTTGATACAAATTATGCTGGTATTGAACTAAAAGATACACTTCCTAAAGAGCGTAAAATAGTTGTGGAATCTATATAAATACGTCGCACTAATAATATCTGCAGCAGAAACAACCATTGTCGCTACATCGACACAATAAATCTTTAACGTCTTCCGATTACGGCCTGGTCGGCCGCTTAGTATTATGGCGATGTAGCGACTATGGTTGTTTCTGCTGCAGATATTATTAGTGCGATTTTATCCGTTAACAATAACGTTCTTAGCATAGCTATCTTTTTAGTTTAGTTGTAATTTCTACCAAATTCTAGTGCCTCCATATTAGCTTGTGGCTGATTTACCATCCGTGTACAAAGTTTGTCGTGCGTTGCTATTAAATATGTCTTAATTCCCGCGCTATTTGTGCGACAACTTTTGGCAATCAGTTAGGTCCCGATCCGTGTTAACTTTGTAATCGCGCTCTCATACATAAGAAGAACGTTTCCTGGCTCCGCGCATGCGCAATGATTTCAATAGCCGCACGTGTGAGTAGCCTGCGGTGCCTGAGTTCCATGGAGAGCCTGTGACCAACGTACGCTGGCTGGGGCGAGGCAGCACACACAGGGCTAAGATAAGTAACATTATTGACTTGGTACATATGTACCATGTATTTGTAAAAGTGTCCATGGGGTCTTGCCGCTGTAGGTGTTGATTTTAGCCTTTGACTGTGCCTATTTAGGGAAGCTGTTTTATATTTGTTCCGAAGAAGGCGTGGTTACCCAATCTGAAACCTAGGTAAACACCAGGTAGTTTGCGCAATCGAGGCGGACTTTTCATAATCATTTCGTTACTTACGATTGCTGACGCGCTGCAATGATGAAAGGCGTTTGTACACACTGAAGGACTGACCGTGGTGTCATGCGTGCCTTCGTCATTGGCATCGATGTTTTTCGGTATTGGCTTCTGGAACATTGTTCAGTATTTACAGCAGAGCTTTTCGCCCTGTATCAGGCCATCCAGTACATACAGCGACAGAGGCTTTTCAATTGCGTCATCTTCTACGACTCTGTCAGTGCCGTTCAAAGCCTGTGTGCTGCACACCGATCATCCCTTAGTGCAACGGGTCCAGGAAGGCCGTCACTTGCTCACTCTTGATGGAGCTTGTTTATGTGGGTTCCTGGTCACATCGGTCCGACAGGAAAGGCGGCTGCTGATGCTGCTTCCAAAGCCACAGTCCTCGTATCTCATCCCATTAGTTTTTACATTCCTATCGCACAGGGTAGCCGCATGGTCTCAGGCCCTTGCCACAGTTCGAGTGCCTGCCCCTTTCGGATGTTCGAGTCCTCCCTTGGACATGGGTGTGTGTGTTAAACGTATGGTAAGTTAGGTCAGGTAGTGTGTAAGCCTAAGGACCGATGACCTCAGCAGTTTGGTCCCATAGGATCTTACCACAAATTTCCAAATTTATTACATTCCCTTTGATGATCTCTATGTTGCTGTTTGTCAGCAGGTGGTGTCCTTTTCCTCCACGAGAAAAATCTACTGGTTATTCTGCCTCTCCCAGATGCTTGGCCAACCTCCTCTCGGCCCTTTCCCCATGAGATTGTGCATTGGGCACTGTTGTTTTAGCGCTCGCCATTTGTTAAGTGGTGCTGCCCCACCACTTAGTACTCACTGCACTCAACTTTTGACTGGCCGCCATTTCCTAATGGAATGCCCTTTTTTAACCCTTATGTTCTTGTTTGGGTTTGCCGTTTGAGTTATCGGACGATTTAGTGAACGACGCATGGGCTGTGCACTGCGTTTTACTTTTTATCAGTCGTAGCAATATGGCAAAGGCCATTTAACTTTTAGTCCAACATCTCCATTTGTCTACCACGTATTTTGTAGATCTGTCTCCACAGTCCCTGTTTTTAGCTGTCTCCTCTTCCGTCAGTTAATATTAACATGTAGACGTTTTTATCTCGTCTTTATCTTCGTGTTCAACAGTTTTGACATGGGCGCGTATGACCCTAGTTGTTTTTGCACCCGAAAACAAAACAGACATACAAACGATTTGGTTTTACAATTCGCTTTCAGCTCCAGGCCGTGATGGCTTCGCTTACACAGCTTGAAGCTGTTGTTGAGCGGTGTCACTGTTGTGGGCCGGCCGTGGGGGTCTAACGGACTTGCAGCACGTCTGAGTATGCTGATTGGTCCACACCAGTGCTTAGCTTTTCGCACTGAAGTTGACCCCTCACCTGTAGTCGAGTGGTAGGTCGCCTCAGGGCGTTGCAGGTGGCGAAAGACGTCCAGGAGGCAGCACGTAAGATTTCCCCAGTTAATCTGACAAACAGGTTACAGGTGCTGTCTGCGACTGATAGCGTCCCTCACCCAGATGCAATCGCTTGTCCCGTTTCAGAGGAAACATCTCAGGTCCAGGAAATCAGAGGATGGTATTCTTGGTAACTAGGTGCTCGAAAGTTATGTGCATTGTGGGGCCTGTTACAGACATGGCTGTCAAGGAGAGGAAGAAATACAATGTTCACTTTGTATGCATACGGGGTGGAGTCATTCCACATGTGGAACATGTCCTTCCAGATACCATGAGGACACAGGGTACAGTCAACTGCAGGTGGTGGCAACTGTCGGTACCAATTGCTTTGGCTCAGAAGGGATTCTCTGTGGTTTTGAGCGGCTAACAGAAATGCTAAACGCTCCAGTCTCACTTGCGAGATGAAAGCAGATCTCACCTCTGGCAGCATAGTTGACAGAATCGATTACAGACCTCTGGTACAGAGCCGAGTGGAGGGTCTGAATCCGAGGCTCAGCCGGTTCTGCGACCGTACAGACTGCAGATACCTCGACTTATGCCTTATGGTGGTTGGGTTTCGGGTTCTGCTGAGTAGGTTAGGAGTCCACTACATGCAGGAGATGGCTACACTGGTAGCAGGGGCTGTTTGGCGTAGACTGGGCGTTTTTTTAGGTTAGAGGTTCTCGGGGAAACATAGAAAAGGGCATCAGTTTCAAAGGGTGCAGGTCGAGCACAGGAAGAACTTAGATTCAGGAACCATCGGTATAAGGAAAATGGTCACATCTGTGTTGGGAAAGTACCAGAGCACCAAGCCCTAATAGAAAGCACTGATGTTCAAAACGTTCCAGGCACTGAAAGCTGGCTATGTCTGTGGATAAGTTCTGCCGAAATTTTTGCGAAGAACCTAACGGTATTTCGAAAGGATAGGCTAAACACAGCTGGTGGGGGTGTATTTGTTACTGTTAGAAGTAAACATTTCCTGTGAGTTGGTATGGGCAGAGCTCATTGTTGACAGCCGAAATAAAATACTTGGGTCCTTTTACCGCCCTCCCAACTCGTATGTTACAGTCACTAAAAGGTTCAAAGGAAACCTGAGTCTAATTTCAGACACATACCCGACTCCTACGGATATAGTTGGTGGTGACTTTAATTTATCCTTGATATGTTGGCGAAAATACATGTTCAAATCTGGAGGTACGCATAAAACATCACCTGAAATTGTGCTAAACGCATTCTCTGAAAGTTAATTCGAGCAGTTAATTCATGATCCCACGCGAATAGTAACCGGTTGTGAACACACACATGATCTCTTAGCAACAAATAATCCTTAGCCCGTAATTTGGGTTCGTTGAATGCTGTGCCAGGTATTTAAGTGTGATCTGTGAAGTCAATGAAGATGAGATACGATACATTTAAGTAAACGAGGTTTTGATTAATTGAAATTGTGGCAGATTTGGAATCGTGGAACTGTTAGCATTGTTTTAGCAGTTTTTTTTAAGGAAATGCTGCTAAAATATTTTTTCGGTTACGGAGTCACATTCGACCACTTGTAAAACCCCATTTGATCGGTTGCTTCTGAAACACAACGGTTATTATAAACATGAAAAGTAGTTGGCGAGGTCGTTCGATGATTATGCGAAATACAGTACACTATGCAAACAAATGTTATTTCAACGGATGTATCGTACAATTGACCTGAGGGGTCACTGTATATTCATTGGCAATATTACCCATTATGTAGAAATTTGTATTGAATAAGTCACGAGTTAAATTAGGAATACTAGTAGTGTTGGCTGAAAATCTCTGGTGCTGGGATGTTGGCAGAAAACTCTTCTCTGACATCTAGAATAGTGTGGCGTCAAAACTCCTTTTATAAGCTCTGTAAGGCCTGTTTGTGCGCCCATCCAGCTTAGTTACAAGAATCCCTCAAACGTTAGTGTTACTAAATGTCATTCAGTGTTCAGAATATATAACTATTAGGAAACATCTGCCTTAGGAATGCCGGTTTCTGCACATTTGAAGGAGGGGATGGACTGTGCACTATCAGACTGAGTGAACCATTGCTGAAGCTGCGTCCAAGGAGAGACCTGGTTGAAACACTCCTGGTAAGTAGTTTGTTTTATATGCTAGCCCATAAAAACCATGTCATAGACAAATTAGACACTGTTACAATGTTGACATATACACTCCTGCAAATTGAAATAAGAACACCGTGAATTCATTGTCCCAGGAAGGGGAAACTTTATTGACACATTCCTGGGGTCAGATACATCACATGATCACACTGACAGAACCACAGGCACATAGACACAGGCAACAGAGCATGCACAATGTCAGCACTAGTACAGTGTATATCCACCTTTCGCAGCAATGCAGGCTGCTATTCTCCCATGGAGGCGATCGTAGAGATGCTGGATGTAGTCCTGTGGAACGGCTTGCCATGCCATTTCCACCTGGCGCCTCAGTTGGACCAGCGTTCGTGCTGGCCGTGCAGACCGCGTGAGACGACGCTTCATCCAGTCCCAAACATGCTCAATGGGGTATAGATCCGGAGATCTTGCTGGCCAGGGTAGTTGACTTACACCTTCTAGAGCACGTTGGGTGGCACGGGATACATGCGGACGTGCATTGTCCTGTTGGAACAGCAAGTTCCCTTGCCGGTCTAGGAATGGTAGAACGATGGGTTCGATGACGGTTTGGATGTACCGTGCACTATTCAGTGTCCCCTCGACGATCACCAGAGGTGTACGGCCAGTGTAGGAGATCGCTCCCCACACCATGATGCCGGGTGTTGGCTCTGTGTGCCTCGGTCGTACGCAGTCCTGATTGTGGCGCTCACCTGCACGGCGCCAAACACGCATACGACCATCATTGGCACCAAGGCAGAAGCGACTCTTATCGCTGAAGACGACACGTCTCCATTCGTCCCTCCATTCACGCATCCGTGCGTCGCTGCGGTCCGGTCCCAGGTCGACGGGCACATGCACCTTCCGCCGACCACTGGCGACAACATCGATGTACTGTGGAGACCTCACGCCCCACGTGTTGAGCAATTCGGCGGTACGTCCACCCGGCCTCCCGCATGCCCACTATACGCCCTCGCTCAAAGTCCGTCAACTGCACATACGGTTCACGTCCACGCTGTCGCTGCATGCTACCAGTGTTAAAGACTGCGATGGAGCTCCGCATGCCACGGCAAACTGGCTGACACTGACGGCGGCGGTGCACAAATGCTGCGCAGCTAGCGTCATTCGACGGCCAACACCGCCGTTCCTGGTGTGTCCGCTGCGCCGTGCGTGTGATCATTGCTTGTACAGCCCTCTCGCAGTGTCCGGAGCAAGTATGGTAGGTCTGACACACCGGTGTCAATGTGTTCTTTTTTCCATTTCCAGGAGTGTATGTGGAAGCACTGGACACATATCCCTCCATACACTTCCTAATCCAGCACACTGATATGACAGTGGACGTATCTTTGGGAGGAGAGTGGTTCGAGTACCCACCTAGGCATCCAATCTACGTTTGCCATGATTTCCTTAAACCACTTAAGGAAAATACTGGAAGGGTTTCCTAGAGTGTGGCCGATGTCATTCCTTGCGAAATTAATACTTCATGCCAAGTCCAAGAATCTGATGTTACCTTTTCTTTAGATGGTAATTTTAGAAAGTGGATAATTACACAACCGTGAAAAAAACTGAGCTATAGTTTAAGCAGATGCACCTTGATTTACCATGGTTTGTGGATCTAAAAATGTCATCACTCACACTCATGGATACATGCAACAATTCGTATAGAGTGATTTGACTGAACTGAGCGTTCGATAGGGCTTGGAGAGCATTGTGAAGTTGCAGGTAGATAAACATTGGTGTGCCCTACGAATGTGTGACTATCACATAGAAAGGTATAAAAGTCACACACAGGAAGAAACCTTCCATATGTAGGTGACCATGGAACCTCATTACCTCTACCTTGCTATAAACTGTGATTAGGATTATGGGGTTGTGCACATCATGACTGAACACATGGTGGCTAGTGGTCAAAATGTATGTTTTATAAGGTAAAATTATTCAAATCAGACAGATACAGAAGGATTCATTGAACTTGGAAGGAGTTCATAACTAAAATATACTAGCTTCAATTTGAAGGCTGTGTTGCTGATGGCTGAAAAGTTTAACACTGTGGGAACACCATCAGAACTTAGACCACACGAATAAATAAAATTCAGTTTGCTGCTACAAGGAATACTGGATTTCTTGACAAGTTATTTACCTCATTTTTAAATTGCAGATTTTGCACAGAGCACCAGACTTAACGATCATTTCCCAGAATGAAACAAGATAAATGAAGTTCTTACATCAAGATACATAACAGTCAAGACATACAAATACTACAGAGCTGCATTGAGCAACTGATTTAAACTGAAATGCCAGGCTGGTATATATTTACAGAATTATGTGTTCACAACCTCAGAGCAGACTAAGCAGAGTGCAGTCACTATTAATCAATCCATGAATGAACAGTGAGCCAAAAGCTTTGTCTCCCAGTGCGCCCCTCCTCCCAGCGGTTGGTTGGGGGAAGGAGGAGGCACTTCTTGCCAATACTTGCACCTTGCTTCAGAACGGAGCATTCACGTCTGGAGCTATGTCTCTCGACTTATCCCACGTCCTCAACTTTCATCACCCTCTGCTTCAGGGAAAGAAAAATCCAGAGGTTGTTTAGCTAATAACAGGATTATTTTCTCTTTAAATACATTTCTGTACGTACTCTGGTATTTAAAATTGAGAATGGTACCCAATGTGCTTTTTATTACCAGTTTTTTGAAAATGTCAAAAAGTGGAGTCAACATAAAATCCTTCCAATGTACATGTAACTTCATTTCAAATTATGAAAATAAAGTAGAAATGGCGTTTAATATGCTGAAAATATCAATATAGCAATAAGCCATATGTGTTTCAGTATTGTATGTTCACCAATATGCACATGTATTATAAAGTGATTTTTCTGTAAAACTCAAGACAGAGAGATAAATACCTAACACTAATGGTAAGAGAGCATACAAGTAATATCAAAATATACATAAATGATTTAAGACACCACACATGGTGAGTTCAAAAATAGGCTTTCTCATAGAATTATCATGTAAAACAAAACAAGAATATTAATAACAATGCACCACATTAATTGAACAACATACAAGTATCTGAAAATTTTGACATCTACTAAAATGTGACTGCTTCATGACTAAATTAATATTGACACATCACTCATCCATTATCCCATTACATCTACAGCAGTAACCCAAAATAATTGCTTGGTATTAGTAAGAGAAAGTACATATATGTAGAAACTAACAAATAATCAGTGAATGTTGGATGACTTATATTCATAATTTAGACTAAGTAAGGGTTGTGCCCTTACCACTATCATACCATAATAGCCATAATCTTAGACAGTTACCAACAAGTATCAAAACAAGAAAACAGATGTATATGTATGTACACATTGTGACAATAACAACTCCAAGTAAGAGACTGTAGACAACTGTGTGTCGAATAAGTAACACTTATGAAAGATACAAACAGAAAAAGGGCAGTGACCTTCAGTCACAGAATCATATTTTTGTAGCAGTGTCATGAAAAGATTAAAACATGATACAGACTATATGTAGTAATATCATAAATACATAAGTCCAAAAGGAAAACACAGCACACTGAAACTACCAAAGCACCATGAATGCACATCAATAAACAGTAATCAAACAAATACACAAAAAACAAACGCAGAAATTATTTATAAACACCATGTCACTCTTGATCATGTAATTAACATAACTTTTTCATTTTAACAGCCTTCCTGTACATGGAATATCTGTCACTCTTAGCACATCATTGTGGGTAATTTCTAACTGCAAGTATATTGACAGAAAATATGTGAAGACAGTAACAAAATGAGTGGCTTGGTTCGAGGGAACAATAATTCTTATGATATGTGACTTCAGGGTGACAATGCAAGTCCTCTTTTACTTACATGATTTGGAACAAAATGGTTCAAATGGCTCTGATCACTATGCGACTTAACGTCTGAGGTCATCAGTCGCCTAGAACTTAGAACTAATTAAACCTAACTAACCTAAGGACATCACACACATCCATGCCCGAGGCAGGATTCGAACCTGCGACCGGAGCGGTCGCTCAGCTCCAGACTGGAGCGCCTAGAACCGCACGGCCGCACCCGGCGGCGATTTGGAACATACTGTCATTTAATTTTGGCTACTCTTACATGCAATCTCCTTTATTAGAATATTCGTTCCTATATCGAGTGATTTTCTTGCACAAACTCAATGCTGAAATGGTGCTTAATTTTGACCTGCTCATCGGCATCCCTGCTCAGTTCATCTGCCTTCAGTAAATTCGTTGTAAGTCCTTCTCTTGTATGAATAAATAAACTAACACAATCATTTCAGTACATTAAATTACAAAAAAACACATCAAACACTGTAGTGCTCCTTCCTTCCGCTGCACTGGCTCCATCTCGTTGCTTACTTTGCACCACATACTGTGCTTAGTCACATCAAGTTTCTTTTCAATCACATCATCTGTGATTAGCTCGGCGCATACCTGTCAGCCAGCAATGAATCCTGAATTCCTTCATTCCTCAGATACTGGTCATCAAGAATCTGTAACAGTAGATTATGGTTCTACATAAAGGATATCCACTCCACCTCAGTTTCGAGTGATTTGTCGGATCTTACTCATCCTTACAATCCTAAGGAAACAAAAAACAAATTCTTAGTTAGTGGTATCCAGAAAATCTAACACAACAAATAAACATATTAGAAACATAATAAAAATAAGAGATTAGCTGCCTATGTTCATTAATCTAAAAGCATTCCCACCCTGTACCCATCCAATGCCAACTCCTGTGATTGCATTTGTTGTAGTCGACTTTGCCTGGCCTCACTAATAGAGGAACCGCTAATTGTCCTAATAGCGATAAGCTCAAATTGATGTCGTCTCATTGATTTCATAGATGAAGTGACCTACCTTATACGTAGACTCCACCAAATCACATGACATATCCTTCCATGTAGTCATCTTCATCTTCACCTGCAGACTGTTCATACTGGGCTGATTCTTTGCCTGACGCAGTGTCAATTCAGGGGTACTACTGATCCATCTTTCTATTCTTAATAGTACTTCAGCGTGTACTACTGATCACATACATTCACATGCTGTATAGTTTCCGTTCAGATGGTCTACAGACTCAAGACTAATCATGCACCAATTTTCGCACAGTGGTTGACACTTTTCCCTCAATTCATTTATACTTTGGTAATCTTGTAAGAAACGTAGTCATAAAATAACACCTACAAAAAGTAGTGGAAGAAAAAAATTTACATTTAACACATGGGACTGACATATAAACACAGTTTGGTGTGCCTTTCAACTGCAACTCTTCTCAGGTATTGCCCCACTGATATTAGTTCCCTGCAAAGGCAAGACGGACCGAAACTCTTTCTTCTGATATTTTAAGATTTTTTTCTAAGCGCAGATTCTAGCACCCTGTGTCAACAATACATTGAAAAACTAGTCTTGATTAAAATATCCAGGCGCCTCCTCGTCCTCTTATTGCAATATGTCCCCTATGTCACATGACCTTCCATTCACATGACAAATTCGATGCATCTAAACCATCCCCACATCTAGTTGCCCTGGCCGTCTGTCACTCCCTATTATTCTGGCCCTGTGACACGTTATATTCATCACTGCGGGCGTCTGGTCCTCGAATTTTCAGTATCTATGGCGAGTGATCTTCATTCTGATGCTGTGAATATTCTATAAAGCGTTCTCAATCGCCGTAGTCTCATCGTGGATACTACCCAGTTCAGCCTCGATTCAACATCCACCTTTAGTTACGCTGTTTGAGGAAACAGCTCTCTTCCATCACTGAAATATCACGATCACACCTCTTTGTTGACCATTCCCAATCTGCAGGGAAGTTAGCCTTTCTTGTCCGCTATGTACATAATCACTCTGACTTCTGTCACATTTGAGTTCTTGCAGCAGTGCCTGAAACGACCTGATGTCTCCCTTGTCATGTGGCAATAATTATTTGCCTTTGTAATAAAGGTGGAAGTTTCCTCTAGCATATCCACACTGATTTTGGTAGTGAAGATACTGGTTCTTTTTGAACATTTCATTGAAGAAGACGACTGGGTAGGGAAAATTTCAGTCAGTGTAATTGGGCATCAACTATATATTTAACCAGATATTAGACATTGCGTGGCAAAAAACTGGCTGGAAATGCACTCCTACATTTCTCAAAATGCTCACAATCGCTTATTATTAACTCATTCGTGCAGCAGGTTCATAATGAAGGTTACTATACACGATCTACATCCTGATACACGATCCACAGGATAATGGAAGCGCATGTTCATATTGCTCAAGCCAAGCACACTGATGTTATTTTTTCTGTGAGCGAGAGGTTCTAGGCGCTTTAGTCCGGAACCACGCGGCTGCTACGGTTGCAGGTTCGAATCTTGCCTCAGGCATGGATGTGTGTGAGGCTATTAGGTTACTTAGGTTTACTTAGTTTTAAGTCTAGGGTATTGATGACCTCAGATGTTAAGTCCCATAGTGCTTAGAGCCATTTGAACCATTTTGATAAACTGTAAATGAAGTGGGACCTATTTTTGTCGTCTCTCAGCTAGTTTCTCAACTACCTTCGTATTGTATGAGGGGTTTCACTTATTATCTGACAAAGACTGACTTCTAGCTCTCGTGGTAGCTTTGTTGCTGCTATTACTATGATTATACGCCAGGGAAAAGTGCGGGTTCATGTCACTCTCTGGCAACATGGCTGTGCTTGACTATGAAGATAGATTATACCTCGTCACTATCTCCTCTTCGACGAGCAAGTCCCCGAAGTGGTCAGTCACATCGAAAGACTTGCACCTGGCGAACGGACTACACGACGGGAGGCCTTAGTCACACGACATTTACAGTTTTACTGTCACCTCTGGTAGTTTGCTGTGTGCGCTCCGAATCATTGTCGCTACGCAATGTTTAGCTGCTCTAAAGTAGTAGTCAGCACTTCTGACTTATCGCTTACTTTGTGGATGCCGTTCTCATGCTGCAACACATGTTTGGATATAATCTCCAGTGCCTTCAGTTGCTCGCTGTCCACTTCCCTACGATTTCACCAAAGCCAACAGTTACTGTTACATCTCAGCGCTGACTAATCTCCCGTTCTGTCGCTGTGATTCTTGCTTCCATTTGTTCCTGCATTACCGGCCAGGGTGGCCGAGCGGTTCTAGGCGCTTCAGTCTGAAACCGCTGCGATCGCTCGTTCGAATCCTGCCTCGGGCATGGATGTGTGTGATGTCCTTAGGTTGGTTAGGTTTAAGTAGTTCTAAGTTCTAGGGGACTGATGACCTCAGATGTTAAGTCCCGTTGTGCTCAGAGCCATTTGAACCATTTGTTCCTGCATTTCCTCCTGACGTTTTCCAATCGCCTCCATCAGATTCACAATTTCATTTTTCCAAAGATTCACTACTTCCACCTCAGTCCTAACTTCAATAATGTGCCAAGATAACGACCATTCGTCATTTTTGTCCTTCGGAAATTTTAGTTTTTTTACCCTGCTTGTGAAAGAGTTCTTTGAATTCTTCACTGTTTTTTAAACTTCTCAGTCCGCCGTCCGCCCTGTTTCTCATCCAGTCCATTGCTATGTCTTTTCAACAGATTTTCAAGAAAATGTAAGTCTAATATACGCCACGACCGCAATTGGTTCTCGCACAACTATGCTGTCAATTCATGTGACAGGATCGATTCATATGACTCTTTGTTGATTCAGTCATTCTCTACACTCTCTACCTGATCGTTCCCTATGCCTTGTGGCAAACTATCCTCACATGCATTGAACATACCTCGACTGTCTTGCATTTCAAGACTATATGCCTCATCCACGACATCACTCATGGTTACGCTTAATGTTGCTCTGGATTAGGTAGTTACTTACTGCAATCAAAACTCCGTTACACAAAGTATAATTAATCGATATTTTGCTAGTCTTACTAAACAACACCCCATCACTTGCACAAATTATGCACTTCAAAGCACAACACAAGTATCCCAAAAGAAAACAAACATAACAAACACAATGACCCATTTTTTGGTTAGGTTTGCCTCATGCACTTGCTCTTTGACAGCTCGTACGCATAACAAGATGCGAAAGCATCATATGGCATGTGTGGCCAGGTTAAATAATTAATGATTAATTTCTGTAGCATAGTGGATAACGAATTAAGGTTCAACTAGAATTTATGGACATACAGGTTCAAGAGGAAAATAACAATGTGAGCTGTGCAAATAATACTTACAATGCGTGACGTTAGTCTTTCTTTCATTTATCATTACTTTTTGAGATTATTATTATTATTATTATGTTGTTATGTTCTTCAGCCCAGAGACTGGTTTGATGCAGCTTTTTCTTTTCATGTTGATTTTTAATATAATGTTACACATTGAATTCGTCAAGTCTTCCCTGAATTTTCGATTGCGATCCTTGCTGTGCTCGTCTTGGCTAAATAAATTACGTGCCATGTTCTGCTGATTTTGGCCAAATATTCACTTGAAAATGACGTTCCAAAAACCACAAATGTCGCACTTTTCATCACACCTCAGTTCTGTGCTATGTATTTGCTGGAATACATTTGCTGTGTAAAAATACTCATGTTTTCTGTCTTGTTAGAAATTCGTGAATATGAATCCTGCCGATGATTACATAGGGGTAGCAATTACCATTCTAGCTTTCTTGCATTAACAAATCGAATGTCGTCGTACATATGAAATAAGCTTCATGTCTGAATTGATTTTGTCACATGAGCTTTGCATGGTCTTGAGTGAAATCGTGAATTACTACATTCAGCGCAGTAGACTCACGAACTTCTTGTAGCTGTGCAATTGACACTGAACTGCAACCCCCTCGTCTTCTTTCTCTTCCCCATGTTGTTTACTGTCCTGGGTATGATGAAAATGTTTGGTTTTCATCGTCTCCATGTTCTTGCTCCTCAAATATGTGAATGAATTTTACATTTCAAAATGAATATTTTCCACATGTTTGTCCAAACATTCGTCCAGACCTCGTAAGAAACGTTGCGATGTTATATTTTGCTCAACGGTTCATTATGAAAATTTAACTTCTGAATATTTATATGAGTGCATACTTTCCCCTGAGTGTAAGCTAGCAACACTAACAAAACGCCCTGATGCCCCCCCCCCCCCTCCCTCCTTGTCCCACTACTCTTGCACTACCACTAATTCATATAACTGATTCACCTAGATGAGCGACGGATCCACCTTCTTCACCTCTTCTGCAGGTGCAGAAGTACGTCCGATCTCCTGCAGGAATCTGTGCAGCGAGCCTGGAGGAAATGGACAGGGACTGCAGACAGGTGGTGCTCACTGGGAATGTGGGTTAGATGTGAGGTGTGCCGAGTCTGTGCAATTGCGATAACAGTATGTCCTAGATGCCACAATGGTTAACACGCCTGCCAACACAGGAGATCCCAGGCTCTAATCCGTCTCCTGTACACATTTTCACTCGAGTTGTTGTTTCCGCGTATTGCCCCAATGCAACTGACATCAGTAATTGCTTTTTTTTCTTCTCCATCCACCTTCAGTTGACATACGCTGAATATTTACCATGAAATCTGCTTTCAGATTTTGTCAAAATTAAGTTTCCTTTTCCTCATTCCATACATGAGCAATACGAAAGCTGTCTGTCACTGCGTTTCGTGATTCAGTGTCTATATTGATATTTGAACTATCATTTTCAGTTGTCTTTGTAATATGAATATTATTAATTAATCCTAATTCATTAATGAGGTCTGTATCGACACCTTTATTAACACTGTCCTCTCCATTAAATAAATGATCGTTCTTGGCATGGCTCAACATTTTTATTCAAATAAATACAGTGGATATCTAGTTTACCACTAGCCTATTTGTTTTTTCCTATGTAACATTGCTTGAAAAAAGAAAAAGGACACTACTGAAAATCTCAACATCACCCACCAAAATCTCGCACTTGGCTGTTGGGCTCTGGACTCAAAGACTATAGGATGCGACTTCCTTGTGACCAGTCTCCATATTTAAACTGACGTCTCGTAATACATACATAATGTCAGACGACACTGCCTTACGTCTCTCCACTCCAAGAAGTTAAAGATAGTTTCTTTGACTGGTAATTTCAGAAAGCGGACGGTTCCAGAATCTATTGCGAACAGTGATTAGTGAATCATATCTGTACGTTTATTACAAAAGTTGTTACTGATTTCAAAGAACTGAATTACACCCAGTTTTAGCAAATCGTTCTGAACCATAGTGCAACATTAATCACTTCAAGAAACTCTGACTGTCAGAGTACAGAGTGGATAATTAGCTTGAAGACACGTTAGCAAGCAAGGCCGATCTACGATATACCTTGCTGCAACTACTGTCTGTACGGAACTGCTGGTCTGCGATGCCAAGAGGGCACCCAAAGCAAGAACAACCACAACGTCAGGAACACACTGGAGGTGGACCAAGATTTCTGTATAATGCTGGACTTGGCGTAACCAGTGATAGATGCAGTAACACAACAGCTCATCTACAATGAAGCTTATAGATAAATTTCAAACAAACACTATCCATACAAGCCTTGAAGGCACAAAGGTACGGTCGCCATGTCATCCTCAGCCCTTAGGCGTCACTGGATGGGGATACGGAGGGGCACGTGGTGAGCACACCTCCCTTCCCGCCGTTGTAAATTTTCGTAACTGGTGTCGCTATACCTCAGTCAAGTAGCTCCTCAATTGGCCTCACAAGGGGTGAGTGCACCCCAATTGCCACAGCACTTGGCAGACCCATCCAAGTGCTAGCCATGTGTGACAGCACTTAACTTTGGAACTGGTGTTACCACTGCGGCAAGGCTGTTGGCTATAAACTTACAAAAGTTGTCACGAAATAATAAATATTTCGACCTGGGAGGCTACGGGATGTCAGACACTTAAATTATCTTGTCGCCATCGGTGCATTATACCTTAATTTCCATCCTTTCCTCCCTTTACAACCACTTTCCTTTCACCCCTGCCACATCCATAGGTTCACATCCACTGGACATGTTCGTAGGTGGTTGTATTTTTGTTTAGTGGGACATCTGGCTACAATCGCTACTATTCAAAGGATTCAAACTCTTCACTGAAGCAATTTCTCAAAGCTGATTTTAAACGTGCTGTGTTGTATGGTGGATATTTCTACCTAACAGGTGACTATTTGACAGAGACCTATGAACGTTAGATAATCTAAGGCAAAGGAAACCCTACACTTTTTGATGGAGCAACAATAATATTATCTTGGAACTCTTCCATTTGGTCCGTGTTTGCGTAGAACAGCAGTAATATCGCAAATTGAGTCCTCCTTGATGCAAACACCGTGTTATTTGTTTATTATACCGAACTAGTTTCGGCGACAAATATCACCATCATCAGTGTTGTTTTTTTTAATCTTATTTATTGTATGCTACGGCGTGTTTTAAGATATTATTGGCGCTGCTTGTGACATATTTTCTGTGCTCTTCTTCTGTTGCGAACAGCAAGATGGATCAGAAACAAAG